>NW_005364633.1:504134-519895 GCF_000412655.1 Myotis brandtii
CTGCACATTCCGGCAGGTGGGGTGGGCGGCGCTGTGCCGGGTGTGATTCCCGACTGGAAAGGGTTTGCACAAGCCCGGGGGTCATGAAGTGCCTTGATCTGGGTAGAAATGTTTTGAAAGAGCCTTGCTACATGTTGTCTCACATGGGCATCTGTGTGGGGAATGGGAACACGGCCCCCCTCCGCCCCGGTGCGCGGCTGGGGACCGGGGAGGCTGGCCAGCCCCTCGGGCAGGAAAGCACGTTCTGAGGCCACACGGCACTCGCACGGCCCGCCCTCACGCCCTGGTTCTGTGTTCCGAGCCGGGGAAGACCTCGTGCTGAGAGAGTGGGGGTGGCGGAAACAGCAGCACCGCCAGCCACCCTGTGCGGCCCGTCCACAGGCCGGATCGGACCGGACTTAGAGGTTCAACTTCAGGGGTGGCAGCGGTGGGCAGTGACATCACAGCCGGCGGCCACCGGGCACATGTAAGTCCTAATTAAGCCTACGTTCCACAGCCAGTCTTCCGGGCTCTCTCTCGGGAGGTTTGCTGGGACCTCAGCACTTTGCATAGCAAATAACAGCATCATAACTCAGAACCGGAGGTGCAGCGCTACCCTGCGTCCAGGACAGGAGACCACACGAGGTCACAGAGACAGTACAGGTCCAGGCCAGGGCCGGTCCCCTGCTCCCGACTGGAAGGACGCACGCTGTGCGGGCACAAGGGACAAGCACATTCCAACCAAACCCTACGCGCTGCTGTCCCCGTGCACAGCTCATTGCTGAGTGCAGCACGGACACGATCCTCCCGGATGTGCTCTAAAAAGGACACGGCAGAAGGTGGCTGCCCTGCGGGGAGTGCGGGGGCAGGGGCGCCTCGGTGACCGGCTTCCGCAGGGCAGTCCTGACAGCGACCCCTCTGCAGGCGGAGCTACTCCCGCAGACTTCCCGTGAGTCCAGGTCTCCCCTCCGAAACGTGAGGAGCACAGACGCCTGCAGACGCCCGCCACCCCCCACCCCCGGGGCAGTCTGGAGGGTCCAGCCCGCTTGTGAGCAAAATCGTTGGAAAGCCATAAGCCACGAATGCAGTGTGTTTGCTGTTATTACAGATGCACCAAGTCCCCAGACACGCCTACCGCTCTGCCCTGCTGGCCCTGAGCGCCTGTGCGAGGCGTCCCGGCCACAGGGGTGCTGGGCCACCCCCGGACAGGCCTGCGGATGAGACAGACTCACCTCGTTGGTTCTGTTGCCGGCGTTCTTCTGTTCCTTCAGTTGCTATAAAACAAGAAGCCACCTTAGTACACGACACAACCTTCGAAGGTGCTATTTTCACTTACAAATCACACCAGAGTCGGGCCTTGGGAAGAAGGTAGGCCGGGAAGTTATGCTCAGAACCAGAGCACATGATGACGACAGGGCCTGTGCGGGTCCCCAGCAGGAGCCTCCGCAGCCGGGCATCGGCCAGCACCCGCGCGCAGAAGGAGCCAGAACACGGCTCCCCTCCCTCCCCTGAGTGACCCCATCTCCCTCCCCAGCTGCTCCAGGCTCCCCAGGCTCAGGGCTCTGCCTCTCCTGCCCTGGCAGCTCCCGCAGCCCCCCGGCAGGCCCAGCTGAGACTGTCCTCACAAGGAGTCGATCCTTGTTGTCGAGGGAACAGCTCAGGGTCCGAGAGCAGCTCTGGACGCCCTTGGGCTCCTGAGTTTGGACCGAGGCTCTCACACCAGCTCTAGCTTCCTGGCTGGGTCGCTGTTCACGAGGCCGGGAGGCCGCCAGGTGCAGGCTGCCTTGAGCCTCCCTGTAGGCCCCAGGAGCACGGAGGGCTTGGCACCAGCCCGTCCTCAGCATGCACCCGGGTTTGCAGGGGGACAGGGAGGCACCGCCCACCTCCACCCCTGCTGAGCGCCTGCTGCTGGGTGGCAGTGGTGCAGGGCCACCAGGAGGGCGAACGTGAGGAGGGGGCTGAGGAGACCTGGGGTCGGCCACACCTGGGCGGGGAGAAGGCACCGCCAGGACGTGGGGCGACAAGGACCTCTGGGGAATCGGCGCAGCCAGAGCGCGTGCCCTCCCAGCTGAGGTCCCAGGTGCCCTCCCAGCTGAGGTCCCAGGCGCCCTCCCAGCTGAGGTCCCAGGCGGCACGTGTGTGAGCACAGGTCACTTATGGGAGACCCTGCCGAGTCCCTGCGGCCCAAATACAGTGTCTCCAGGAGAGAAACGCAGGAAATAGTGCACAGTCCTGGGCTGGGGAGGGATTGAGGTTCCCCAAGCGCTGGGGGGGCATCGCCGGCCACAGAGGGGGCATCTCCTCCCAGGGGGCCCCCCACATCCCACGAAGTCCTAGGAACCCTGACGTGCTGTAAAGGGGGAACTGGCCGCCCTACCAGGTGTCGGAACTCGGCCGCCAGGCTCCCGTTGGTGGACTCCTCCATGTTCATCACCTTGGTGTGCGTGCCCAAGATGTTGAACTTCCTGAACCTGGACAACAGAGGGCAGAGATACGAAAAGGGCTTGGAACTATGAAACAAGCAAAGAAGATAGTGAAATAAGTGCAAAGTACTTTACATACCCTTTCACTGTGTTTCTCTCATTCACGTCCCTGCAAAAGAAAAGGATCTATGTAAAGTGCTATCTATGCATTTAAGCTTTGAAATGAACTTTATCAAAAATATGAAAGTATATGTAGACATAAAAGGTCACCAAAAAGGTCAACCCATGGGCTTTCTGCCCTTCCTTTCACTCACTCGCTCCCACAACAGCTCTGCCCAGTGTCACTGGGTAATAAATTACGGGGAAGAAATTTTCATTTGTGCTACATGCGAACAGCACCAACCAGCAGCCTCTTGTGAGGCGTGAACTAGCTGATGGGTGCTAGCACGCCCTCACGCAATGCAAGCCTCGGTTGTCACTATTTATTGAGCAACTACTTACTCCACCAAAGCACTGTGCCAAGCCCTGAGGCCTCCACTCAGCAGAGCCCTGCTCGGCTGCTACGAAACCAAGAGGACCTTCGAAAGTGACAGCTTAATTCTCGGGCTGCAGAGTCATGGCAGCCTGGGCATGGGCAGCCTCCCCCGGGCGCGTAGGAGGGGAGGGGGGAAGAGGGGGTGCGGAGACTCGCTCAGTACCAGCTCACACTCGTAAACTTGCTCCTGTGCCCTCAAAACAGGCCGGGCGCGTGAAGGCACGAGAGGGATCGGAGTGGGAGCTACAATTACAATCCGCTGGGATCCTGTACAACGGCCTGGGGCGTCGGCCTGTGTTTGGCTAACAAGACCAGCATTTCAACAGTACATGCATCTTAGATAGTATTCAAGATGTCTTACTTATCAAATAGAACTTTGACTTTCAAGTTATAATTCAGCTCTTGCAATTTCACCAACAATCTGGAAAGAAAAATAAAAGTCATTATTACTTAAAAAAACTATCGATTACAATTTATTATGCCAATTCCCTATCAATAAACATTAGATCACCCCCACCTTCTCCAGTTTGGGTTATTACAAACAATGAAACTTGCATCCTTATCTGCCCCCCCGGACTTCTGACAAGTGTGTTTGTGGGACACACTCCCAGCTGTGACTGCGGGCAGAACGGCGGCGTCAGACTTTGAGAGCGCGCAGCACCTGCTCCTACACGGCCTAGCCCACATGGGACCTTCACAAAATGTCTACTTTTAGTCAACTGTATGAGTAAAATATAGGAAATACTACTTTTACTAAAACTTGTATCTAATGCCTGTCCTCTTGGGAGAAGATAAAGCGATCGCCCCTAATCAGGAGAATGAGGGGCCCTCTAATCACCCGGGCTGGTGGAGCAATGGAGACTCAGGCCTGCTGTGCTCCATGAGCTGGAGGCCTCGGGCAGGAGCCCCACGTCTCGCTCTGACGGGATGAGACTTCCGGTGCCCTCCCGGCTGTGGGTGCCAGGACCCAAGGTGCTGAGTGTAGCACCAGGAAGCAGCCCCTACCACCTCACTAACTGCCCAGCACATGGGACCAGGGCCGACTCAAGGCCAGTGCTGCTCCCCGGAGCCCGCTGCTCCCCTGGCCAGTGCTGTTCCCCTGGCCAGTGCTGCTCCCCAGAGCCCACTGTTCCCCTGGCCAGTGCTGCTCCCCTGGCCAGTGCTGATCCCCTGGCCAGTGCTGCTCCCCAGAGCCCGCTGCTCCCCTGGCCAGTGCTGCTTCCCAGAGCCCGCTGCTCCCCTAGCCAATGCTGCTCCCTGGAACCCTGCTGCACCCCTGGAGGGGCAGGTGAGCAGGGGCAGCTGCTCCACAGGAGGGAAAGCATGAAAACATCTTCGCAGTTTATCATCAGGAGAAAAACAGGCTGCAAAACAACTGGCAGAATCCCAGTTCTTAGAAATAAAATGCTGCACGTCATATGTATTTGTGTGTGCATGTGTCTATGTATAAACACATACACACACACACGTATTAACTCGTGTACTTATGTCGACGTGGACAAAACCCTGTGAGGCCTGGCACAGGCTGTTACCACAGTCGTCTACAGGTACTCAGGTAACTCTGCACATCTGATGAGAGCTAAGAACCCACTGGGCAGAAAACGTATGTGTCACAGGCCCACACACACAAGGTGCATAGGGTTCTGGGGGCGCATGAAGCTCTTCCACGGGCTGACGCTCGGAGGGAAGGGGCTGCCGGGACTCAGTCTGTGCGCAGCCCTGCAGTCTGACTTCCTCGTGCAGTGAACGCGCACTGCATCTACACTGGAAACATCGGGGGGGTGTGCACGTGTTTGCACACACATCTGCTACAGCTCCAGTGGGCGAAGACCAGCAGACTCTCAGCCTGAAGACGTGCCCTCTGCGAACTCCTCCCTCCGATGCGCCACCGGGCAGCGCTGTGGGGAGGAGGCATCGGCTGCAGCCTGGCGTTCTCACCTCAGCTTCACGGTGAACTGCACGCCCGTCTTCAGGACCAGCGGCCTCTGCGGGTGCGTGGGCATGCAGGGCTGCCGCTCCACCACGAAGGAGCTGCGGGTCCCAGCAAAGCACAGGTTAGCATTTCCTGGAAGGCCGAGCAGTAAAAACTGATCCCCCACAGAGGAAGGGGGTACGGGGCATACGCTGAGAAGCAGTTTGGAGGGCTCTGACGGTGGATAAAGTGAGGGTTCCTAGTCAGTAAAGCAACGCTCCGGTCTCATTTGCTCTCGACAGAATCAGAGGAACTGTCCTGAGCTGGGATCCTCTTCGCCAGCGAAAACCCCCAGTTGGACTGTGTTCACGTACAGTCTGCACTGAGAAGCCAATTTGCTAACGACTTATTGTAGTGATCCTTTCACAGCGTGCACAAGCATGGAATCATAAGCGTTCAGGAGAGGGGATGTGAGAGCCTGAGAGGAGAGGAGGCCAGAGGGAGGGGACGTGTCTGATGAGGGGAGACCCACCGTCTCCGCACAGCCTGGCCGTGGAGGGACAGAGAAGGGGTGACATTTCCAGTTCCCACTCTAGGCGGCCACAGAAGGAAGGACTCCAGAAAGAACTGACAGGCCATGAAAAGTTTATGTAACCCATTAAACCCTCCTTTTTTTATATAAATATATTTGTATTGATTTCAGAGAGGAAGGGAAAGGGAGAGAAGGATAGAAACATCAATGATGAGAGAGAATTGCTGTTCAGCTGCATCCTGCACGCCCCCTACTGGGGATCAGGCCTGAAACCTGGGCCTGTGCCCTTGACCGGAATCCAACCCAGGACCCTTCAGTCCACAGGCTGATGCTGTGTCCGCTGAGCCACACTGGCCAGGGCCCATTAACCCTTCCTAATTGTCTGCATTACCCCACAGCCTTCCTTGGGCAACAGAACTGCAGAAGGAGTGGACAGTCCCCCCTTACCTCTGGATGAGCTGCTGGAAGAGGCTGAAGGTGCGGTCCGACAGGGCCTGCTTGTTCTTCGTGATGGGGTCGTGCTCGTAGGTGTACTTCTGCTCCAGCTCCTCGAGCTTTTTAAGCTGCTGGCGGACCTGCTGCAGACTCTCGGCGACGACAGTGAACCTGGGAGGCACGGACAGGGCTCTCAGTCAGAACAGCCCACGGCGGCCGGACTGAGGGCCCGCGGACACCAGCCAGGGGTCCTCACAGGTGACACACCCGCCATCTACACAGGTGCACTCGCACCGCAGGGGGCGGCGGGGACGAGGCTCCTCTCAGAGTTAAGAGGCTGGTATTTGGGGAGAAAAAACGAACGTGCTGCTCTCTCTGGCGGCCATGAAGCCCTCCCATTCGTTCCCAAGTGCAATCCAACTTCTCCTGGAAACCTCTGAGGCGACCCCTCCCCGTGCCCCCCATGGAACTCGTCAGCGCTGGCAGCACTGCGCTGCCAGAACCCCCACGGCCCCTCCTGCCTGCATGCCCAGAGCTCCTTCCCGGGAGGGCCAGCCGCCCTCACCCTGCGCCCCAGGCCCGGCCAGGCCGGCACGCAGCTTCAGGACGTACTCATCCACCCTGGACGAACGGCCACACAAACTGTTATCTCATGTCTTCCTGGAAAATGCCTCAAGCTCTTTTTTGTTTGTTTGTTTGTTTGTTTTTTATATATTTTACTGATTTTTTACAGAGAGGAAGGGAGAGGAATAGAGAGTTAGAAACATCGATCAGCTGCCTCCCGCCCACCTCCCCCTGGGGATGCGCCCACAACCAAGGTACATGCCCTTGCCCGAAATCAAACCCGGGACTCTTCAGTCCGCAGGCCGACGCTCTATCCACTGAGCTACACTGGTTAGGGCAAGCTCGTTTGTTTTTAATAAAACACCAGGACCCGAGTTGTTAAATGTGTCATGCGACGACCATGTCCCTGGTGTTCTGGCACAGATGACGCACCCTTGGCCCGGGGACAGAGGGAGAGGCGTGCCCTGGCCCAGCGGAGCGGGGCTGGCCACCCCGCAGGGGGAACAGGGCCACGCTCACCAGCTCTGCAGCTGGTCGAGGCAGGCGTTGGGGGGGCCCCCGATGCAGGCGCTCTGCTGCCTCCGCTTCCACTCCACCAGCTCGTCGTTGATCAGGGCCTTCTGGGTCAGCTCGGTGGCATTCAGCACCTCGATTATTTTGTGCACGACCTCCTACAGGGAGAGGACGAAACAAAGCAAAATCGATCTGCCTTTAATCGCTGAGTTTTAAATGATTTTCTTAAAAGCAAAGCCACTATCCTTTCATCTCAACGGGGCGCCATGTCACGTGGTTATAAAAATCTTCGCTCCTCCACCCCGAGCTTCAGCCCGCTCCTCACAGTCCCTGACAGAAGCGGCACGTCTTCCCGGAAGGCGAGTCCCCACCTTTCTCTTATTGTCCAGCATCAAGTACATCTTCTGCAGCAGCATCTGCTCTTGCTTCTGGTCGCTCTTCGCCACGCCGTTGGCTTCGTGCTCTGTGAAGGGGCAGAGACAACAGGCAAATGTGAAAGTGAAAGGAGACAGATGAGCGAAGGCCCCGCCTCACAGGCCCGTAGCAGAGCTGTGGCCCAACACTGTGGCCAGAGGTCCAAGTCGGGCCTTCTCCCATCTTTCTTGAACAGGAGGAGGAGAATGTTCCACGTGTAAGAACTGGACGCATGGAACAAAGCCCTTGTCTCCAACGACCCTGTGGGGTGGAAACAGCGCTGCCTGGTTCTGAAGTTACTGTCACAGTCTGACCTCAACGACTCGCGTGGCAAACTCCAAAATCGCAAGTAAAAGAGCAGAGCAGATCGGTGGCTTTGAGAGAAGTAGGTGATTAGGAAGTAAGAGTAGCTGAGGTTCCTTCTCTCGGAGTTTTTACTCAAATTATACGAATGATCTCTCCGATATTTTTCATTGAATTTATTGGGGCGACACTGGTTAATGAAATTGCATAGGCTTACAATTCTACGACACATGATCCGTATAATGTGTGTTCACCACCCCAAGTCAGGTCCCCTTCCCTCACCACTTGTCCCCCCTTTGCTCTAATATTAACCACGCTATCCCCCAACGGACTGCTGGGGTCACAGCGGTACCCCACGTGTTCTACTACACAACGCACGCTTGTGGGTTTTTTCAGTTGCTGTAATCAATACAAACAACAAGCCCGGCCGGCGTGGCCCAGTGGTTGAGCGTCGACCAGGAGGTCACAGTTCAATTCCCGGTCAGGGCACGTGCCTGGGTTGTGGGCTCCATCCCCAGTGGGGAGCATGCAGGAGGCAGCCGATCAATGAGTCTCTCTCATCATTGATGTTTCTATCTCTCCCCTTCTGAAATCAATAATAAAAATAAAAATTAAAACAAAATAGAGCTACTGCTTGAAGACACGAGAAGAATGCTGACTGTTATCCGAGGAGCACACAGGCAGAGCTTTAGGCGTTGGGCCTGGGCACTCACTCCACATTCCTAACCGTCTCTGTCAGCCAGTGGGCTAGACACAACAAGTAAAGTAACACGTCACCTGCCACCAAGGGCACCGCTGGGGCCTAGGGATAGCGCTGCTGCCCCCTAGGGGTACAAGCCAGACACACACAGGACACCCTGCACAACACAGTAGCTGACCCCAAACATCCACAGCACTGAGGCCGGAAGCCCTGGCGCGGCCAGAGGAGCGATTCCGTGTGGAAGGATCCGCACGTGGGAAGGAGGACTGGTCCCTGTCAGCTCACGGAGGCAGGAAAACCCGCGGCCAAGGAGCACCGCTCCGCATGCGAGCTTACCTCTGTTCTGCGAGGTTTTGCATTTAAAGTCATATTCATCTTGTAAGTCTTCCAGCGTCTTGATTTCCTGCTCTATGCACTGTAAATAAAGACAAAAATAGGGATGCTACTGAGCAGCTGCCACAACTTTAAGAAACAGATCACTGCTTCTAGAAGACCCAGAAAACCATGGCAATAATCCTGCTCCCTCAGAGGGACTAGACTTGCAAAATGCGAGTCGTAGACATGAAATAGTGACCATTTCATTAATCAATATATAGTAACTTTATTTAGAAAAGAAACTATACACCCAGCCAGGGTGGCTCAGTGGCTGCGGGCTCGATCCCCAGTGTGGCGCGTGCAGGAGGCAGCTGATCCATGATTCTCTCTCATCATGGATGTTTCTACCTTTCTCTCCCTCTCCCTTCCTCTCTGAAATCAATAAAAGTATATTTCTTTAAAAAAGGAGAGAGACTAGGAGCTATGTCAGGACTGGGCACGGATCCCCACTTCAGAGCCTAGGAGGCTGCGAGAGCGAGCTGCTCCAAAGGACCTGGAGTTTGGGAGGACGCGTCTGACGCACCCCATGCCAGTGTGACCCAGAGCCCCACGGGAGACCCCGGCCCTCATCCAGCCGGCCTTTTCCACAGACACGGGCTTCCTCCTCTTCCCCCCAACGGCCCTCAGAGTGCAGGGAGGGAGCGGACCCCCCAGAGGCGCCGAGCAGCCCCCGCGGCCACACGCTGCCTCGCTGGGCGTTCTGCTCCAATCGGAAACGCAGCAGCACTGGCTTCAGGGAGATGCTTTTCTCCCCACCCAAGTCTTAGAGCAGCGGTTCTCAACCTGTGGGTCGCGACCCCTCTGGCGGTCGAACGACCCTTTCACAGGGGTCGCCTAAGACCATCCTGCATATCAGATATTTACATGACGATTCATAACAGTAGCAACATGACAGTGATGAAGTAGCAACGAAAATAATTGTATGGTTGGGTCACAACATGAGGAACTATATTTAAAGGGCCAGAAGGTGGAGAACCACTGTCTTAGAGGAAAGCAGGTGCCCGGACGGACCATGTTTACCCGGGGCTCCGTGTAACCGGGGACTCGGGCTAGAGAGGCGCAGACACACGGGTGATTAGAGCAGCAGCTTCTCGTTTACCGGGTGATGGGGAAAGTCAGTTACCACACGGCGCTACGGGAAGGAAGTGAGCTCAGTGTCTGCAAGTCACACCAGGAAGGCCTAAGAGTCTGCTACGCACTGGTGTCACCAGCTTGTTTACTTGAGGTTCGGGGCCTCAGCTAAACTTTGCCTCGCAACTGTTTAAAGGACTGAGATGAGTTACTGTGGTTACACTGGAGCCGCTGAAACCTGTTTCCCTCCCCAGAGAGCTGCGGACACGGTACTCACCATCACCTTGTCCTTCACGGCCCTCACTCTGGCGTCCAGCTCCTTCTGCTTGTCCAGCATCACCGTGCCCTGAAAGCTCCCCGACTGAGCCTGTGACGGGGTGCAGGTAACAGTCACCCTCCCCTCTGGGACTTACCTGCTGGTCACACTCCCAAGTTAAGCCCAGACCGTGTGCCCCCCACGCCCTCCGAGACCTCCCCGACCTCCTCCCCAGGCTTCCCACAGGACTGCCTGTAAGAAACGGTTCCGTTCCCAGGGCCCTGGAGACAATGCTGGCGAGCTGTGGATGCTACGGAAGGACCAGGCTCAGTTCGTGCCCGACATAAACATGCAGCAGTTCAGAAATTTCCCACTGGCCCACACAGCTGCAGGCGCACACAGGGATTTGCTTCGGGGTTTCTCAGATTCTGTAGACGAGATTCTTCTTAACCCTGGACTCCTAGGATTTCACTCATGTGGGTGAACACCAACAGCGGGGTGGGGGGTGCCAGAGGGGAGGGGGAGGGGGGAGAAAGGGGCCCTAATATAAGGTGATAGGACACTTGACTCTGGGTGGTGGACACACGGTGCAATACACAGGTCTCATAACATAGACACCCACACCTGAAACCCGTATGTTCATGTGGACCAATGTCACCCCAATAGATTTAATAAAGAAAGAACCCTGTCCTTGTTTGTCTTAAAGCCTCGGAGCTTTATACAGGCTGGCCGCTGCTGGCACCTCAGAGCTTGCTGGGAGGCAGGGCGGCGGGTCCTGGTCTGATTCTGACTCAGACGCCCCTGTGACTCACCCAGGTGCCTCAGAGGCAGGACGGTGCTGCTGCTTCGGCCTTCGGGGCACACACCTTTCGTTCACTAGGCCGGGTCCCCGTCGGACCAGTCAGCTTGAGTTTAGAGCAAATAATATGTGCATCTTTAAATGCTTAGCCCTGGCCGGTTTGGCTCGGCGGACAGAGCGTCAGCCTGCAGACTGAAGGGTCCTGGGTTTGACTCTGGTCAAAGGCACATGCCCAGGGTTGCAGGCTCGATCCCCAGTGGGGGGCGTGCAGGAAGGAGGCAGCCGATCCCTGATTCTCTCTCATCACTGATGTTCCCATCTCTCCCTCTCCCTTCCTCTCTGAAATCAGTAAAAATATATTAATTTTTAAAAAATAAAAATAAATGCTTAGAGCAGTAAGGTGCATTCAGAGTGACAGACACAGGGCCTGGGAGGAGGCAGAGACTGGCCGGATGCCCAGGGCGTGCGTGGGGAAGGGCAGTCGCCACCCCTACGTAAAGACTCTCTCCCTCTGCTCCCACGTCTCACAGTGCCCCCTGGGTGTTTGTTAGAGAGATGCCCACAGGGCACACTCCCATGCGCTCTGGCCTTCTCCCCGTCTCAGCCAGAACCAGCCACCCCACTGCGGTGCCACACTGCCTGTCTGCTGGGCTGTCCCCACCACCCAACACTCAAGGAAGGAAGGGACAAATGCCACAGCAACTTTAAAGCTGCTGGGCCCTGGTCACAGGAAGGGCTGTATTAGATTTAACAAAATAGTGGTCAAATGTCTTGCCCTGGTACAGCCCTGTCCCATTCACCGTTTGGCTGCCCTGGAAATTTAACGGGTGTCACAATCCTGTGTAAAACACAGCTCCTGGCCTGGCCAGGTGGCTCAGTGGTTGAGCGTCAACCTGTGAACCAGGAGGTCACTGTTCGATTCCTGGTCAGGACACAAGCCAGGGTTGCAGGCCATCCCCTTTGGGGACATGCAGGAGGCAGCTGATCGATGATTCTCTCCCATCTCTGATGTTTCTCTCTCCCTCTCCCTTCCTCTCTGAAATCAATACAAATATATTTAAATAAACAAAAACAAAGCTCTTCCTGGCGTGTAGCTCAGTTGGTTAGAGCATCGTCCTGATACTCCACGGTTTGGGGTTTGATTCTGGTCAAGGCACATGTAATGAATGTATAAATAAGTGAAACAACATACTTATGTTTTTTCTCTCTCCCTCTCCCTTCCTTTCTCTCTCAAATCAATAAATTAAAAACAAAACAAAACCAAACCCAAAGCTCTTGCCTGTCCCATCAACCAGTTCTCCTCCCAAAGCCTCCTGTGCCGTCAAAGCCCTCCTTCCCCCTCCCCCGCCTTCCCGGCTCAGCACACAGCGTCTCCCAGGGAAGTTACAGATCAGTCACCTGGACCTTTCACTGTCTTACTCCCACGTCTGAGCCTTCACGACAAGCCCTTCGGTACCATGTCCAAAACCTGCCCGCCCCCTGCTGCGTGCACCCCATCTCCCCGCCCTGGGCTGCGGCAAGAACCCACTCACGGCCTGCCCGCCTCCTTACTGGCCCCGCACCTCAGCACAGTGTCCAGACCCGACCTACACAGCCAGCCCCAGACACCCCATCACTGTCTACACAGCACCCTCCCCGTTATCTCCATGGCGATCCTTACTATCGGGAAGAACTATGTTTATTCGTCGTCTCTTCCATTAGATCGGGCGCCTTTCCCGAGCCTGGGTCCGCAACACCCCTATTTCTGATTTCCCTGCTCCCTGGGGCTATAGCACCAGAGGACTGCTCACCACCACCTCAGTAATATTTGTTGGAAAAATAAATGTGTTTATTTTGTTATTATCACCAGTGTTTAATTAGAAGAAAAAGTACCTGATTGAATCTCTGGGCATTTTCCAGAATTTTTCTTTCCTCCTTCAGACAGTTATAGATGATCATAGACATCAGTATTGGGTCTTCCTGGAAATTATCCTATACACGGGTGGTGAGGACAAAAGTAAATTAAGTATCAGAATGTTTAAGCCATTGTGCATTATAAATTGAGATAGACTTGTTCATATTCACTGAGAAACCTCATCTCGCATTTATTAAGTTCTACAGAAGTTAATATTTGGTAAAATCAAAATATTCTTTTCACAAATTCTGACAAAAACTGCTCTAACTTTCCAATTAAGTGCAGGTATCTCAATTTCTTCTTCATTTAAAAAACCAAGTATTTTTATACATGGTTCCTATAATACTTTTTCTTTGGTCTCTATTTTTTCTTTTGTAGTAATGATCTTTTGTTAGGATCCTGAGACAATGCAAGTGATGCAGAAATGACCCATGACATTCCCGCTGGTCTCTGCTTCAATTAGATCAGAGATATTCTTTTCAATTTTTCTGCTTCCTTGTCAAAAGTAGTTTGCAAAATACCGGCAATCATGGCTTTTTATTTTTTTTAAACAGCCACCATGGCTTTATATAACAGGTATATGCAAGCAAAGTCGATAGGAGGACAAATGTTTATGAAGTTAATCTGACTTCCTCATCCGCTGGCATTATAAAACCCTAGAGCCATTCACAGAGGGAAAAAACAAGGTTCTCACGACCGACCTAAGTTGAACAGTTGGTTGCGTTTTATGAAACAAGAAAACAACGGTGCTCGCCTCCATTAAAACAGGAACGTTCCACTGATACAGAAATAACTATGGGAGCCAGACTTAAGGACGCGGGAGTGCTTCTGAGGTAACCCCCAAGCTCGCAGCACATCCTCTCCTGCTGGAGCCCCCTGGACCTTCCCTCGCAGGGCAGCCCCACGAGAAGCAAGGCCAGGAGGGCCTCGTTCCAACACCCCGATGCCCCGTGGGCTCCCGGGAGGCCCCACTGTGCCGGGCTTACTCTCCATCGGAGACCAAGGACTCAGACCGGACTCAGCACTGAAGCTCCTTCGAGCTTTGACATGTCGCTATAGCTCACTGCTCTTAAAATGGAATCTTTTTCCTTTGGCTTAAATAGCAACAACTGTTAGTAAAACAAGTTTATAGCATCACATTTTTCTCAGAATTACAGATGCCTAACAAGTGATACGCTGAAACCTAAACATTCCATATGTGTTTACAAAACGAGCTGATATTTTATTTTACTTGTGCTCTGAAGTATTCCCCACATAAAGGGACTGGATTTACAGTCTCTAACTTGTCTAAATGCCAGTGTGTGCTCATAGCGTTTGGCGAATGGAAAAAACTCTTATGTAAACACGGGCACATTCCGACGGACGCACAGAACCCAGGTCGTACCTGAAGGTTGCGCTTGCTTTTCCTGATGTTGTGCTGCAACAGAAAGTTGTTTTCCAGAGAAAAGCGGCTGTACTGATCGTCCAGCTGCGACAGGAGGTCGTGAAAAAGGATGGTGGCGAACGAAACATCATTGGCGGCGTGCTCCCTAGATGGAGAATCCACACACTTTACTTAGGGGCTGTTTTACACAGACAAAATCACCACTGCCCTCCACACTGAAGCTACTAACAAGAGCGGTGAGTGCTCTCTTGGTTTTGATGGCTTTCCTGTCACATGGACCCCGCTTTCAGCGGCAGTCTGTACAATGTTTCTGCTATATCCAGCTAGCCTGAGAAATCCTAGAGCTCCGAGACTGTGCACAACGCTGCTGAAGGCGATCGACTCTGGCAGGGAGCAGTCAGCAGGGGACTTCATTTTCTATGCCGAATACTTTCGGAACATCACAAGCATCTGCAGTCGGCAAGGAGAAATTCTAAAGTAGAACATGGGTCACTTTTGAGAGCTATGCCCTGTATGCGTCTTCATATCTCTCATCAATATTTATTATAACCCAGCTTTAATGATTTCTTTTATTTTCTTTCTATGGACTGTACCCTAACTTGGGAAGTAACTGGCGTCGAATTACATAACGTATCCAAAGCATTTAGGAGCATCTATAATAATAAAAGTGTAATATGCTAATTAGACTGGAAGACGTCTTTCCTTCTAGACCAGTGGTTCTCAACCTTCCTAATGCCGCGACCCTTTAATACAGTTCCTCATGTTGTGGTGACCCCCAACCATAAAATTATTTTCGTTGCTACTAAATCACTGTCATTTTGCTACTGTTATGAATCATCATGTAAATATCTGATATGCAGGGTGTATTTTCATTGTTACAAATTGAACATAATTAAAGCATAGTGATTAATCACAAAAACAATATGTAATTATATATGTGTTCTCCGATGGTCTTAGGCGACCCCTGTGAAAGGGTCGTTTGACCCCCAAAGGGGTCACGACCCACAGGTTGAGAACCGCTGGGCTAGACACGGTGGTGGTGGGCGGGGCCAGGGCCAAGGCCCTTGCACGCATTTCGTGCACCAGGGCCTCTAGTGTATCGTAATTAAACTGGCAAAACTACGTGAAAGTACTTAATGACTAGGTGTGTAGCTGTGTAGAGACACGTGCCACTTTCCAAACCAACACTCTTCCGTAACAGACAATCCCCGTGGCCGCTGATGAGATTCATCTTCTAGTCAACGTGGCTCCACGTCACTGGATCAACAAGTTCCTCGAAAAGCACAGAGCAATGCCCCCCTCTCTCCAGCACCCTCCTTACCAGTCCTGCTTTTCCAGCCACTGGGCCAGGTACTGGCGGATCTCCATGGGGAAGCTGTCATCGTAGAGCTGGTGCACCTGCTCCAGGAACTTGGCGTCCAGCTGCTGGAGTTCGTACCACTGGGACATCCTGGAGGAAAGCAGACGGTCACGCTGCTTAGCATGGTGCCTCCTGCGGATGCCTTGCTTGATCCGAAACATAACTTGCCTCTGAACTATATTGTTTCAATAGTGTCTGTATTTGAAAGCCTGGTTTTTTGTTGTTGTTACTTTTTAATCTTTATTGTTTAAAGTACAACATATGCCCCCTTTCCCCCCCTTGAACCTCTCCGGCCTGCCTCCCCCTACCCTC
>NW_005364633.1:520010-523101 GCF_000412655.1 Myotis brandtii
CCCAGATTCCATCTTTTTTTAAAGCAACTTCTTTCTTTCTTTTTTAAATATATATATTTTTATTGATTTCAGAGAGGAAGGGAGAGGAAGAGAGAGATAGAAACATCAATGATGAGAAAGAATCATTGATTTGCTGCCTCCTGCACGCCCCACACTGGGGACTGAGCCCGAAACCCAGGCACGTGCCCTTGACCGGAATCGAACCCGGGACCCTTCGGTCCACAGGCCAACACTCCGTCCACCGAGCCAAACCAGCTTGGGCTGCACTCTGTTTTTTAAATTGACTTTTGGAGTCAATACTTTTCTTCTTTTCCAGGAAACACATTGTAAGGTCTTTGCTTAAACTTCCCGGGGAAGCCCTTTCTGGACTCCTTACTTAAAGGGACACCACCTCTCACCCTGGGAAATGCTATGCCTCTTCCTGATGCATTCTTCTCCATAGCACTTACCACCATCTAACCTACCACGTATTTTCTTCTTCTTTTTTTAAAGATGTTTCTTATTGATTTTAGAGAGAGAAGAAGGGAGAGGGAGAGAGAGATAGAAACATCAGTGATGAGAGAGAATCATGGATCGGCTGCCTCTTGCACGCCCCACACTGGGGACCGAGCCCACAATCCAGGCACGTGCCCTGACGGGAATCCAACCTAAGTCACACCGGCTGGGCCACATATTTTCTTGCATATTTTCATTACTTTTGTTTTCCTCACACGAGGAAAAGGATTTCCGGGAGGTTTTGTTCACTGCCGTACCTCCAGGACAGTGCTGGACACACAGTAGGTGTTCAATAAATATGCCCTTTAAATAAATCTGTACTCTTACCAAACAAATAAATGCAAAACAACCTAGATTTACTTTAGGACAAATCATAAGAACTCTCCCAAAATCTCTCTCTTACAAATTACAGTACATTTGTAATTTAACTCAAAGAATTTTAAACTCATATTTCACATTTTATGATTCATAGGTTAAAATGGATTATTCTTGTTATATAGCTTTTAAAAGAGACATGTTTTCTTCTTTGCCAACTGCAAACAGTAAGTCTGGCACAAAATGTCTTAAATCTCAGTAATAACTTAAAGATGGAAACAACATCATTAAATATATGATAATTGGGAAGGATCAAGTAATACTATCTCTTTGCTTAACTGTAAGTCCGTTTTTACCCAGCAATTCTAAAGATTAAAAATTAAGACAAAAACCTAACTGAAGGGAGCCCTGACGTCCAGCAGGAGACGGGGAGCCTCCCATCTCCAGGGCAGTTTCGGGTTTGCACCAGGCTCGGCGACACCGTTCGGGTGTATGGACGTGAGTGTTGTCCTGCCCGCCCTCTGAGGAGGGGTCTGGCTTTGCAAGCAGTGACTGGCTTGCTGGCGAGCACGTGGGCAGCACAAAGTCATATCTACTCCACAAATGTCCTCCCAAAGGACGATAAGGACATGGTGGGAGGCAAAGCTGTGACCGTCACGGATGCCAGCAGGAACGGACCCAGCCCACCCTGCCGCCCTCTTTCTCTGGCCACTCGATGCTCACGTCAAATGTCTGTGCCTGAGGGGAAGGCTCCAGATCTGTGGTCTCTCCCACCCTGTCATGCGTCTCCTAAGGATGTGCCTCAAGTAAGTACGCGCCAGAGAGGCCGCGACGGCTCTGGCCAGGCAAGTGACCCCAGGCCACTCATCGGCCTGTCAACAGGCTGGTGGTTGGGACCCGATGAACTAGGCCAGAGGCATTACCTGGCACCCAGCAGGCAATCAGTCATTCACACCAACAAAACCAGGCTCCATCTTACCAAGCATGTCACCAACACAGGGATCGGCACGATCGTCCTCCCATGACCTGGCTCCGGTCCCAAGAGCTCCTACGTCCCGGCCTCCGCACGACTTCCCAATCCAGCCTCTGCCACCCTCGGGTCGGACCACATCCCTCGTTTGTTCAAAACTGCCACAGTGTGTGTGTGTGCTCAGGCTGACTTCCTCCCAGGCCTACCTTCTTCATCTATGAGCAAAGCAGCCCAGGCACCCAGTTCTCCCTGGGTGTTGGCTCTGCCCACCGTTCCTGCTGTTGCCCTTGCAGTCTCCCCACAGATGTCTGCTTCTCCACATCCTACCAGCCTCCCAGGGAGGTGCACACGCCCCTTCTCCATAGAGCTGCCTGAGCCTGACTCAGAAACAGCGGTGCTTTCCTAGAAGTGAACCCCGTGGTATTCTGTACCTGTTAGAGCACGGCCCCTGCCTTCCATAGAGAGCCAGTCCCCTGCGTGATGACAGCTCCAAGTTGCAGGGACCATGTCTCAAAAAAAAAAAAAAAAAGCCCTCTGCTCCTGGGACAGCGTCCTGCACATGTCATGTACCAATAACAGTTGGTGGAATTGGAAATCTGGTGTCTGACCGAGAGCAATAGAAAAGTCAAGGGCGAACCGTATTCCCGCACAACCTGTTTGAGCCCCGCACCCTCATTCAGCAGCGGCTGCACCCTGGATCCCGGGGAGGCTCCAGTCTGATTCCCATCCCCTAACAGCAACCACCTCTACAACCTGCACAGACAGCAGGCCAAGCGCAGTCACCCCCACACCAGGGCGTCTACCCCCTAGCTCCTCGGGACTAGCCAGGAAAGCTCAAGGAAGACGGGCTGTATTATTGGGGGGTATGCAGGGAGGAAACGATCCCTTTCTTATTCTGGGAAGACACTAAGCTCCTTGCACATAAGACACAACTAAGTCCCCCGGCCATGCACCGTCCCTTCACTGCCATGGGCAGTTCTGACCCATCGCCTGTGCCCCCCGCGAGGCTCTGGGGATTCCGTCTGAGCAGCAGCTGCACCCAGCGCTCAGGGGCCAGACCATCGGGTTTGCGTGCACAGGACGAGCTTCTAACCCGGAACGCTCTGCAGGGGCGGATGGAACACGCCAACCGAAACTTCCCGCGGGCCCTGGAGGCCCTGGAAACCTGGGCGCGCTGGGCAGGGGCGGGAAGGACGGCGTCGCGGGGGAGAGGCTTTCACAAGCCATCGTTACCGCCACGGCAAGGCTGGCCGGCACCGAGAGCCGCACCTGGGACACTCTGGACACGCGCCCTGCGGGGAGGGGGCCGAC
>NW_005364633.1:523514-524350 GCF_000412655.1 Myotis brandtii
CGCGCGCGCGCTGCCTCCCCCCGCGGGGCCGCTGACCGGCCAATCCGCTGGGCCCTTCCGTAGCCTTTGGGCGGGGACTCCGCGTGAGTGACGTGTGGCACTGCTGGTCTGGCAACTTGGCTGCGGGACAGTTGCGTTTTCACCTTCTAGGGAGCAACTGAGAAGGAAGTGGTGCGCTGAGGCCCAGACTTGGAAATGTCTGCGTGGCTTCCCCGTCTGAGAGCCTGCGGCGGGGGCGGCGCGTCGCCATCGGAAACTCACGTGGCAGCTGAAGCCCGTGGGGGGCGTGCAGGGGGCAGCCGGTCCTTGATTCCCTCTCATCATGGAGGTTTCTCTCTCTCTCCCTCTCCCTTCCTCTCTGAAATCAATAAAAAAATATATATTTTTTTAAAAATGCAGTATAGAGAACACAGGACCAACCCGGTGCTGCAAGCATATATAGAAATGTGCCCTGGCCAGTGTGGCTCGGTGGATAGAGCGTCGGCCTGCGGACTGAAGGGTCCCAGGTTCGAGTCCGATCAAGGGCATGTACCTTGGTTGCGGGCACATCCCCAGTAGGGGGCGTGCAGGAGGCAGCTGATCGATGTTTCTAACTCTCCCTCTCCCTTCCTCTCTCTGAAAAATCAATAGAATATTATATTTTTAAAGAATATATGGAAATGTAAATACGTGACAGAAGAGGGCGACAGGAGAGGGGAAATGGAGCGGTGGGCTACTTTATCTTTTTTTTTTTTTTTTTATCACTTTCCCCTATTACAGTTGCAGCCCAACCCCTCGGGAACGCCTTTGAAGTCGGTGCTTCCAGGAGCGCCGCCGGGCCGCGGGGAGGGAGGTGC
>NW_005364633.1:524619-534264 GCF_000412655.1 Myotis brandtii
GAGGCGTGGTCCTTGCACAGAATGGGGGGTGGAGGCGGGAGGGGACCGTGTCCCGTTGCTTCGGGTGCTGGGCAGCTCGCCCGCCCCACTCCCCCCGTCTGCGCTTCCCTGGGAGTCGCCCCCGTCCTAACCTCGCTTCTCCGTCTGCACCGTCTGCACGCGGCCTGCTCGGGCCTTGCGGGTCCTGCAAGCTCTGCCCCCTCCCAGCGGGGTCCCTGACCTTGAACCAGAGATGAAGCGGGGCTGGCTGTCTCTGGGGCTGTCCTTTCTCTACACCAGTGGTTCTCAACCTTCCTGATGCCGCGACCCTTTAATACAGTTCCTCATGTTGTGGTGACCCCAACCATAAAATTATTTTCGTTGCTACTTCATCACTGTAATTTTGCTACTGTTATGAATCGTCATGTAAATATCTGATATGCAGGATGTATTTTCATTGTTACACATTGAACATAATTAAAGCATCGTGATTAATCACAAAAACAATCTGTAATTATATATGTGTTCTCCGATGGTCTTAGGCGACCCCTGTGAAAGGGTCATTCGACCCCCAAAGGGGTCGCGACCCACAGGTTCAGAACCGCTGCTCTAGACCCACGAGGGCTTTCCTCTCTCCGGGGTTGCATTTCTCCCGGTGATTATGCCGAGGGGGTGGGAGAAGCGGGAGGAGGAGGATGACAGTCACTGGACCATGATTGGGAAAGTGGCGGCTCTGCCTGCAGCCTGCGCGGCTCATCCAATGGTTCCCGGAGGCACTGCCTCACGTCTGGGGGCTCTGCTCACCCACTCTTAAAGGGGTCTGCCTACCTACTAAGAGGGGCCTGGGGGCCAACCGAGGACCTCCAGGGTGAGGGGACCCACCCCACTGGACCCAGCCTCCAGCCTGCAGTGAGCGAGCGCGCCAGGCCCCAGGGCTGCACTTGCCCCGACCCCACAGTGCAGACGGTGCCTGTCTTCTCCAGCCTCCAGGAGAGGGCATGGATAGTTTCCAGTGCAAAGGGAAAATGTGGGGCCCCTTTTCCAAATGTACTAAGAATTTCAAGAAGGCAGCAGCAGAGCCTTCAACCAAGCCGGCCGGCCACCTGCCCGCCCCCCTGCCCGCCCCCGGGGACTGCATAGGGAGCGGGAAGGCCCTGTCGGGAGCCTGGGCAAGGGCTTCCTCTGCAGAAGGCTGGCTACCTATTTAGGTAAAACCAGTGGAGACCTGGATCTAACGAAGAAACAGGCCAGGACACCACTCCTTCCTGGGGCACTTGTGTAGCATCAGGCCTTCAGCGCTCCCTGGAGAGCCTGCTGATCAGCTCTGCCTCCCTTCTTCTTTTTCATTGATTTTAGAGAAAGGAAGATGAGAGAGAGTGTGAGAAAGAGAGAGATGGATGGGTCTCATGGGTTGGTTGCCTCCCACACATGCCCCAGCTGGGGCTGGGGATCAAAGCTGCAACTCAAGGACATGCCCTTGGCCTGGTATTGACCTGGAGACCCCTGGGTGTGCAGCCCACGCTCTGACCATTGAGCAATGCCAGCCGGGGCTCCGGGAAAGGATTGTAATGAGAGCGTCATTCTCCCACGCCCTTTAACCCCTCCCCATCCCCAACCTGTCTAGGCATCCTCCAAGATTCTTTCCTCAGAGGCAGTGGTGAGACATCAAGTGGATGACTGTGAAACCTTAGGTAAGACAGTGGGGTGGAGCATTTTTACCCGGGGCAGGAGGAGCAGGGCCCTGAGTTTAAGGAGAGGAGTTAGGGGGACGTTTCAGGAACTCTTGCGTGGGCAGGTGTCTGGGATGCCTGGCACACATGAGGTATCTACATGGAAGGAAAGTTAGAGTAAGATAATCAAGCTGTCATTCCAGAGCATTGCTACAGAGTGTGGAGGTTAGTGTGTGGGCAGATGTCTGGGATGCCTGGCACATGAATTATCTACATGGAAGGAAAGTTAGAGTAAGATAATCATGCTGTCATTCCAGAGCATTGCTACAGAGTGTGGAGGTTCAGAGGGGGGTGACAGAGAAGGGAATCCCTACGTTGCTTGAGCAATCGCAAGCGTGTTTTGGTTATTCAGTTCGAAGTCTAATATTGGGGACTGCTCCATGATTTTAGAGTTTGAAGGCATCGTAAAGGGAATTCTAGCGTAGTCTTGCAGGCAGACCCAGGGGTAAAGGAAAGAAAGGAATTCATTACCACCCTCTCTGTGTTCAAACACCAAATCATTAGCATACATATTAGAGAGCAGACGGTGCTAGATTCTAGGGGTATACCTATGAAGAAAGCCTTCTTGGTCCGTGCACAAACAGAGCTTGCAGAGAGTCTAAGAAGAAGGCAGATGATACACATTTACAACAAAGGTGATAAGAACCGTGCTGGGAGCTAGAGGATGTGAAGCAGGCGTGACGTGACCTGAGCCATGTGTGTGCATGCATGTGCGTGTGTGTGCGTGTGCGCGCGCGCGCGTGCGTGTGTGTGTGTTTGTGTGTGTGTGTTTGAAAGGAAGGCCTTTCGGAGCCTGGAGGATGTCCGATCCTAATCCAGTAGGTGAGATGGGGCTGGAGACTTGAGAGGATAGAGCAGAGGGAGCTGAGAGCGAGCGTGACCATCAGAGAAACTGAAAGTAGTTCACTCCGTCTCCTGTGTATGCTTTGGAGGCTGAGAAGCCCTTGGGGAGAAGTGATGATGAGAGATGAGTTGAAGCATAAAAAGAGACTAAAAAATGGCTTTGGAAAGATCTGTTAAGAATTATGGTCCGGAACTGGGAACCTTGATTGTTTTTTGTGCCAGGAACCCCTCTGGCAGTCTAAATGAAACCTATGAATCCCTTCAAGGAATAATGTTTTTGGTCGAATAAAATGCGTAAGATTCCAAAGGAAACCAAAACCACTGAAATACAGACATCAAAATATTAACACCAACCTTGTAATATAAGTGCTTCTTTATTAATGGCGCCACATAGGATCTAGCAACGGGTCTGGTGAATGCAATTTCAAAACCGTGCTTAGCACAAGCGGTATTTTGAGAGAAATGTAACAACTGTGATGAGAACATGGTGTAGGTCATGGTTTGTTGGCTTTGTATCTCTCTAAAGGAATTTCCGTTTCAGCAACAAGTTGGTAGAAATAAACTCCTAACTCTTGCCATCCAAACCCACGACCCTCCGGAATTCTGCTCACTCTCTCTAGGCGAGCACTGCTCCGCCCGAGCGTCAGGAGCCATTTGAAGATTGTAAGCAGTGACCGAAAGGATCAGTTTGCTTTCAATGGAGCGCTCTGCTCTGCTCTGCCTACACAGGGGGCACGTGGAGCAGTTTGCTGTGTTTACTGGAAGGTGTTGCAGAGCGTGTCCTCCTCACCGTTCTCACGGCGTCCTCTTGGGAGGACTCCGGCGGAAATGCTCTGTGTCTTACAGGGGCGGTTACGCACCTCTGGGCCTGTCAGGAAAGGGTGCCTTTTACTGTCTATACTTCAGTGCGCCAGACTTTTCAAAATGCAATCATCAGTCAGTCAGTGCTCGTGGTCAGGTGACAGAAGACGGTAGTCTATGTCAGAAACTGGAGTGTGTGCACACAGAGGCCAGTTGGCGAAGTCTCAGCTACAGCATCTGCTGCGAGCACTGTGCTAGGACGGCTTGTCCCCTCATTCTGCTCCTTCTGCCAGGGGGCGTGCATGGGCGTCCTGAACCGTGCGAGGTGAAGAAAACCCCCTTGGGTTTGCAGACTCCCATTCGTACTTTAGGGTTCTTCGGGGACTTTCCTTGCTCCCTCGAGACTTTGAGGAAGTCCACTGGCAGCGGCCTTTCTTCAGATGAAGGCGCCGATACTCAGTACAATTGTGGAGGATAAGAAGCCATTGTTGGGGAGAAGGGATGAGGTGGGAGATGAGCTGAAGCATAAAGAGAGATGAAAATGTGACTTTGGGAAGATCTGTTAAGAATGACGGTCCAGCACTGGGACCATAATGTAAAGAAGAACATTCTTTACATTAAAAAGCATTGGAGAAGGGATTAGCAAGATGGACACCTGTGATGGGTGTGGGATGGGTGAGGGCAAAGTGGGAACATGACTGATATTTTGAAAATCTACCTTGTGTTTCATTAGATGCTGCTTGTTTGCTCCTAGCTGGCAGAAAAAAAAAATATTCCGGGGCAGAGAGGGGACTGATAAGATGGAATCTCCTGTTAGGAAGGTAGGTTATGTTAAATCTTTTTATTTTTTAAATTTTTTCATGGGACATTGGCCTCTCCCTGTCTGCTTGCCTGGGGGCCAGGAAAGGGTGGAAGTTAGAGAGGAGTCCTCAGAGGGACTGACATTTCTGCCTGAGTCAGGGCTCCCGGTGGACACCAGCCTCGGGCTCCCCCACCCCCCGCCCCCCGCAGTGAGCCATGCAGATGCCGTGGCATAGAGACCCGCCCAGGTCCTGGCACCCGGGATCCCACACTCTTACTCAGAGCAACCGCCGGGCGATGGCATCTCTAAGCATCCAGTCTGGTCCGTAATATCAGTGCCCCATATGCCACCAGGAGGGACTCTGGTCCCCACCCCTAGAGGCTTACGGGAAGTCACTGTGATGCAATATGGCCCCAGCGGCAAAGGCGTCTGGGACATGTTGGATTCTTAACTCTCCGTAACCCCAGGCTTGGCTGACGACCCAGAAAGCCGGAATGCCACCCAAAGACGAACGCCATGCTCCCGGGAAGGTTAACGAATGCATAGAGTGTGATCCCTGCGTGATGTTATCTGCTAACTCAGGACAGCACTGTTCTTTCTGGTGGTCTACTAGTAAGTGACTACCCACCATCTGGTTTTACTACAAACCCCTATAAAGAGAGCCGGTCCTGGGAGGGAGGGATTCTTCCCGCCCGGCCGGCACTGGCAGCAGCTGCCTTGCCCCAGTATGTACGTTTCTCCTATTAAAGCTCTTACGGATTTGAAGAAGGCTGCGTGTCAGTTCTTCGGAATCCACCCTGAATTTAGACTTTTGGGGCTTCCCCCCAACAGAGGAATCCCTGGCAGTGATCCCAGCAGCTATGAACCCCGAAGTTGGGACCCTGTGGACACGACAGTCAGGAGGCCTCCTAGGTCAGCCCTGGGTACCCAGCTGTCGCTGCCCCGTTATTCCTGCCAGGCTGGGTCCAGGGTACGACTCTTCCCTGCGGGCACTCAGGATGCTGGCTTAGTCGGCTGTCCCCTCAGGCGCTCCTGCTGGCTTCTGAGTAATGCAGTGAGGCCTTGTTATTCTTGACCTATTCTGAAATCTTTTTTTTTTTTAATCATTTTTTTAAAAATTAAATTTATTGGGGTGACATTGGTCAACGTGATCATGTAGGTTTCAGGCGTGGGTTTCTATGTTACAGGATCTGTATATTGTACCACGTGCCCACCACCCAGAGTCAAGTCTTCTCCTGCCACCATGTATCAGCACCCCTATTCTGAAATCTTAACCTTGAGCCGTCTAGGGCCAACGTCATACGTAACACAGGAGAAACAAAGTCAGAGCTGCAACACAGATGAACAAATGAGTCTTCGGTTCATATCATATTAACGCTTGGTTTTTAAAAGTCTCTTATCTTGCAAGTTTATCTGAAGCTTTGGTTTGGGGGTGCCAGCGAGAGGAGAGCTTCAACCATGGGACATACACAGAGCTGGAGAAAGAAGATGTGACTGCTGGCAACGATCAGTCTTCCAGGTTCCCTTCGCTGCTTTCCTTTGCGTGTCAGGAGTTGATCCTGTCATTCAGCAGAATAGGGAGACTTCATCTAAAATTGAAAAATGAAAAGGACCTATGAGGAAACGACTGCTTGGCAAATAAATCACTATTTCTTATGCAAACATCCACAGCTACTAACGACTCCATAGTCGTTGTACCAATTAACTACTAAGCATTCAAAAGATGCCTTTAAGTAGATGAAAACTGTTTAAAGAGGGCCTATTCATCTTGTGAAAAGTAAGAAGAAATGGGTGCAAAATGTAGCAAAAGTTCCCTCATAACTACATGACTTAAGGACAACGAACAACGGAATGGCCGTCCAAGGCGACTATGGATTTTTCATCCCTAGAAGTTTTCAGGAAAAGGACTAAAACCCACGTGATTTATAGTCAGATAGACATTTCTCCGGCCTCAGAGTCCCTCCAAGAGTCTATTACTCTGACGTTCGTTCATCGTGGCGCAAGGTTGGGGGTTTGAACTGCTTGACAGTCTTGGGGCATGAGAACAGATAGAATGCACCCTAAATCTCATCACTGCATTTACAATTATGACGCAGCTCTCAGAAGAGTAGTATTACACTGCTGTTTGTTCTTCATATACCACTGGCAGAGGCTCCCGGGACGAACAATGCGAGCAACAATTCATCAAGAAAAATGGGAACTGGTGGTGTTTGAACTGCTAAAGTAAATATTAAAGTAAGCTTATAAGTATTGACTAATACGTGTGGTCTGCTCAAGTGGGGAGAGGGGTGGGGATTGGCATGGCCAACAGTGGAATTAGGGACGAAGCGTATTTGAGAGGGTTCAGGAATATTCTGCCCTGTGGTGGCTTGAGAGGGGAAGAATTGAAAGCCGTTCAAGCAAGTAAAGATGCCTGCTTTCCACTCGGGTAGGATCAGCGGCACACAGGCCCATACAGACATCCTTGTGTTATGCTAATGAACCTGTTTTCTCACGGCCCTGGCTCCGCACACCACCTTTGCTCACTTGGGAATGCCCTTGACCATGGAGGAGGGCCTGGAGAAGAGAGGGAACCTACTGCGGTTTCGATCGTCGTGGGACTCAGGTTTTCTCTCAGCACCGCGTACACACTGGGCGACATCGGAAGAAGGTCTGATGGAGACTGTGGCTCGGTTGAATCGCTTCGGCTTAAAGAAATAACAAGGAAAATAGCGAAGAGGATGAAACAGTCATAGCGTGTGTGGCTTACTGTGCCAGGAACGCATTTCCAGGGATTTATCTAGTTGTGACACTGAGATGCCTCATGCATCACCTGACATCACAGCATCAGCGGCTGTGGAAGGCATGGCATGTCCCGGGCAGCTTCGTAACTGCAGTCAGGGTAGACCAGGGGTGGGCAAACTTTTTGACTCGAGGGCCACAATGGGTTCTTAAACTGGACCGGAGGGCCGGAACAAAAGCATGGATGGAGTGTTTGTGTGAACTAATATAAATTCAAAGTAAACATCATTACATAAAAGGGTACGGTCTTTTTTTTTTTTTTTTTAGTTTTTTTCATTTCAAACGGGCCGGATTCGGCCCGCGGGCCGTAGTTTGCCCACGGCTGGGGTAGACTGTGGCGTGTCTTGAAGACTAGTTCTATGTATTCAGGAAAGCTAAGTGTGAGCACAAAACGCTTTATTCTCGGGTATATGTGTTCTCTCCACCCTTAAAGTTCCTAGAGAAAGGCTTCTTTTTTTTTTTTTTGATGAGTTCAATAATAAACATTTTACATGCGACTAAGATTACTTACATTGTCGAGATGGGGATAAAAACAGAAGGAACATAACCTTTGTCCCCCTTTTCTGTCGGTCGTGAAACTGGAAAAGAAAGTGTTGGGAAACACGTTACTGATATTATTGATGAAATCAGAAAAAAGTCTAGAAAGATGTGAGTAATGCTGAAAATAAGAGAGATGATACAAAAGCGTATTGATTCACGAAACTCTTCAGTTGAGTATTTTAGAGGTGCAGAAAAGGTGCAAGAAGAGAAAAACACATCTTTTGGCAGGTCCAATCTAACTTTACATATGAATGTCTCTAAAGTGCACGAGAAAAATTGGGAATCAGCCTGGCTGGTGTGGCTCAGGGGTTGAGCGTCGACTTATAAACCAGGAGTTCACGGTGCGATTCCCTGTCAGGGCACATGCCTGGGTTGCGGGCTCAATCCCCAGTAAGGGGCATGCAGAAAGCAGCCAATTAATAATTCTCTCTCATCATTGATGTTTCTCTCCCTTCCTCTCTGAAATCAATAAAAATATATAAAAAAAAGAAAAACTGGGACATCAACTATATTACTCGCTTCTATGTTACATTTAAGTTTGATTATAAGGACTGATTTATTTGTGTTTGGGGGATTCAAAGTGATTCCGTTCTTTTCATTAAAACTGACACCAATCATGATCTTATAATTTCACAAATTTTTGAAGCACAGACATCAGTGCTACTAAAAGCACTACTGTGCTGTGGCCACAGAATGTATAGACGTCAGCCTTGGAAACAGCCCCAGTTTCCCTGCTGTCCTAGGCTGGACTTGTGCTTGCTCCAGCTGTCATTTGGACCAACTGTCATTTGTTTCATTGACATTTGTTGCTTCATTTGATCAGAGGTAAAGACACTTAGGGTCTGTCGTTGTTTTATTTTGTTGTTTGTTTCAGAAGGGGATGAAGTAGGGTGGCAACAGTCACCCTACAGTGACGACGGGAGGACAGTCCACAGATGGTGCTCATGGATCTAGTTGCTATAGATGAACATTTTAATGGATGGTTTATACTCTCATTAAAGAATCAAAACGGTGAACTTACATTACAGCTGTGTAGCTAATTTCATGAATGTTCTTGCATAGACTCAACCAATGTTTAACCACATGCCTTCTGTGGCCAGGATTCTTTTAGGCTGTTAGCATACACCCAGGGAGGCGGGCATGTGGGGACTTGTTATTGGCAGGCCCAGTGTTGGGGGATGTTACGCAGACTCCCTGGTCCTCTCCTGGGCACATGAGTAATACTGAGTTGTGAGATACAGTTCCATTTAATTTTGATTATAATGACTGATTCATTTGGGTATTTATAGTAATTCAGTTCTTTTCATTAAAACGGACACTAATCAAGCCCTAGCCGGTTTGACTCAGTGGATAGAGCGTTGGCCTGCAGACTGAAGGGTCCTGGGATCGATTCTGGCCAAGGGCATATACCAGGGTTATGGGCTCAATCCTCAGTGTGAAGCGTGCAGGAGACAGCCAATCAATGATTCTCTCTCATCATTGATGTTTCCATCTCTCTCTCCCTCTCCCTTCCTCTCTGAAATCCATAAAAATATACTAAAAAATAAATAAACTGACACCAATCATAATCATAAGTATATAAAAATATCATAAGTATATATCATAAGTATATAAAAAATATATCCTATATAATGAAACACTAATATGCAAATTGACCAAACGGCAGAATGACCGGTTGCTATGATGCACACTGATCACCAGGGGGCAGATGCTCAACACAATGAACTCCCACAGGGGGAGCGCTGCTCAGCCAGAAGCCGGGCTCATGGCTGGAGAGTGCAGCGGCAGTGGTGGGAGCCTCTCCCTCCTCTGCTGCAGGCGGGTGGTAAGGAGCGAGGGGTCCCAGACTGAGAGGGCCCTGGACTGAGAGAGGGATGTCTGACTGCTGGCTTAGGCCCAACCCCTGGGGCCTAAGCTGGCAGGTGGACATTCCCCAAGGGGTCCTGTCCCAGACTGCGAGGGTGCAGGCCGGGCTGAAGGACCCCCCTCACCCCCCCAGTGCATGAATGTTGTGCACCAGGCCTCTAATATCTACACTAATAAAAGAGAAACATGGTAATTGGCGTACGACCGCTACCCTTTTCATTGGCTAATCAGTGAGTATATGCAAATTAACTGTCAGCCAAGATGGCGGCCGGCAGCCAGGCACTGAAGCGAACAGGGAGGCTT
>NW_005364633.1:535446-605317 GCF_000412655.1 Myotis brandtii
GGGGTCCCAGACTGCGAGAGGGCACAGGCCGGGCTGGGGGACCCCCCTCCCCCCGCCCCCCGAGGGCACAAATTTTTGTGCAACGGGCCTCTAGTGTATATATATAAAGCTCATAAGCCCTGGGCTTTTTTTGCAAAAAACAGACTTGCTGGACTTATAACAGGTTTCTAATCACCTTCTCTTTGTTTGCCTCTCCCCCAGTCACAGAAGTAAAGGCTGTGGGTCCAGAGAAGGAAGGAGAAACCCAAACTCTGCAAGTTGGTGGGAGAGGCCCCCACGGCCACGGCCACGGCCACGGCCACGGCGAGATCTGGCCACAGCCACGGATCGGCCAGCAGGCAGTCCCTTTCCAGGAACCGCTGACACGCCACTTCCTCACTAAGGTTTTGACCTCCACGTAGTCTTTGGATCTTATAATTAAAGAGGAACTTCGTTTCCTTTAACCCGGTGAGAGGCTATTTTCCAAAATATAAAGAAAAGAAAGCAAACAGAAAGAACCTGACCTTCGCAGGGCTGGGAGCTGTAGTGTTTCCCGAAGGCTTTGTCCTTGGGGATGTCGGGATAGAGGTACTTCAGGGGGTTTTCAGGGACGTTTTCGGCCATAATAACCTTGTAGTCTCGGAGGATGTCGGCGAAGGGCAGCGCCGACAGCCGGCCCTTATTGTAGGGCTCCACAGAGTGGAACCTCACTTCTCCTGGGGAGACAGACAGCCGGTGGTCAGGTTTCCTCGGGCATCCTCTGTGGCCATGCCTCCTGCTCAGGGTGTCTTCACATCGTGGGTCATAACACAGTGCCAGCCCCCTCTGCAGTCCGACAGGACAGATCGCCCCATGAGCCAGGACACTGCCCCGTGGGAGGAAGTCACGGTCCCTGTGATCTGGGACAACTGTACCACGAATATTCAAACCCACTGACAAGCCGAATTGTTAGGGGCAGACATAGCATATTGAAAACAAATTATAATTACAAGGAATATTAACCGTGCTCTGTTAACCACGATGGCTCTGTTCTGATTAGAGAAAGCACATCGAACCTGGCTGGGAGCTGTGCGCCCTGGGACAGGGGAGCTCACATCAGAATGCAGTCCATTCTCCTTCTGAGAACTGCCTGTCATCATGGAAAGATTTACAACCTTGTGGCCGAGACAGTCTAGTCCGGAGGCACCTGCTCTTTACAACGGCCAGCCCCCATGGCCTGTAATCTGGTCCCGGGGTGCCCAGAGGCACCCACCCTCTGTGACCCCCCCCCCCCCCCCCCCCCCCCCCGGCCTGTTGTGACTGTCCCGTGCCCACTTTCCCATGCCTTTAATCCCCACATGATCTTTGTCCTCCTACCCAACATAAGCAGCTGGCTGATGGTGGGGGGCGAGCAGATGTTTGAGGCTGACCTGCTGCTCTCCCACGCTGCCGGCAGGATTGGAATAAACGCACATATGAGTCAACCCCCTCTCTACTGAATGGGCTCAAGTAGCGACAGGCAGCCAGGACCCCTTGGTTGTCTGGTTACAGAGCAAGACCCCAGGCACTGAACACGGAAACACCAGTGGCCAAGGCCCACAGTCCCTGCGCAGGAAGGCCCCGCGAGCACGCACCGCTCTCAGCGTGGTCCACCCACGTGAAGGTGATCCCGCCCAGGTGGCTCTCGCTGAACCGCAGCAAGAAGGTCCCAGGCATCTTGTCCTTCAGCAGGAGGCGCTCCTTCTCTTTGCTCACAAAGCCCATGACACACCTGGGAAGGCAGCAATGGGTCGTATTCTCTGATCAAGGGCAGTCACTTAGTGCATTTGCATTCTCCATGAATGAATCCACAAAGAGCAGACCTAAATTTGCTTTGGGAATAACCCAAAGTTAATTGTGTCTGAAACAGTCGTCTTATACAGAGTAAAGTGAACATCAATATTCTGTGAGGAACGGAAGACACGGCAGCGATTTCCCCGCCACAACAATTCAACATGTTTAAAAAGAGAAGAAAAAGAAAGCCAACAGCATAAAAATAAACACCTAGTGAACTCGCATGCAAAACATAAGCCATAACTCACCCATCGATCCAAAGGGGGAGAATGTGCTTCTTAATGAGATCTAGTATCGCTTCCAGCCATGTCCAGAAGGTGAACGATTTGCCAGGTAAGTGTTCCTGTCAGCAGAGACAGACACAGCACAGAATTATTCCCCAGGTGATGCTGATGGAATAATTCAAGTCCCTTTTTCCAGGGGAAGAATGTCTTTTTTTAAAAAATATATATTTTATTGACTTTTTACAGAGAGAAAGGGAGAGGGATAGAGAGTTAGAAACATCGATGAGGGCTGGGCTATTCCGGTCAAGGGCATGTACCTTGGTTGCGGGCACATCCCCAGTGGGGAGTGTGCAGGAGGCAGCTGATTGATGTTTCTCGCTCATCGATGTTTTTAACTCTCTCTCTCTCCCTTCCTCTCTGTAAAAAATCAATAAAATATTTAAAAAATAGCCCAAATTGCAAACATCAATATCCAACTGGTTGTTTACAGTGTATTTCCACAATCTTAAAACATTCTTATCTTTCCAAATTAAATGCATGCCGCAGCCCTAACCAGTTTGGCTCAGTGGATAGAGCATCGCCCTGCGGACTGAAAGGTCCTAGGTTCGATTCCGGTCAAGGGCATGTACCTGAGTTGCAGGCACATCCCCAGTAAGGGGTGTGCAGGAGGCAGCTGATCAATGTTTCTCTCTCATTGATGTTTCTAACTCTCTGTCCCTCTTCCTTCTTCTCTGTAAAAAATCAATAAAATATATTTAAAAAGAAAATAAATGCATGCCGCAGGTGAGATGAACAGACTATCTACAGTTGCCAGCTAGAGAAAAAGGAGCACTGTTAAAAAAGACTATAAATGCCGTCCCCCCTTCCCCTGCAGGTACCTTGCAGAACTTGGACCAGGTGAGATGACCATCACTGTAGCTGGACTGGGCTACAATGAAAGAAAAGAATGATGTCTTTATTGAACAATGAGACTCTTCAATTTGGTGCTCAATTTAGATTTTCCTCCTTCTCTCAAGCATTTCTCAAGCCCCTGCTCTGTGTTTATAGAGTATTTAGTGCTAGAAACAGTAAACATCTGTCATGCAATTTATTATAACGGGGCGAATTCTTTTCCATGGAGGAGCTACAGATAGCTATAGGAAGGGGGTAGGTGTCTAGGACCGAGCCTCCATGAATGGACAGGAAATACATCGTCCGAGGAGAAGGAGGGGCCCCTCCAGTAGCAAGAATAATGTAGGATGAAGCATACTGGACATGAGTATGGTTTATATAAAAGACAGTCAGCCCTGGCCGGTTTGGCTCAGTGGATAGAGCGTTGGACTGTGGACTGAAAGGTCCCGGGTTTGATTCCCGTCAAGGGCACATGCCCCGGTTTTGGGCTCGATCTCCAGTGGGGGGCGTGCAGGAGGCAGCTGATCCATGATTCTCTCTCTTCATAGATGTTTCTATCTCCCTCTCCCTCTCCCTTCCTCTCTGAAAATATATTAAAAATATATTAAAAAAAGAAGACAGTCAGAGCAGCCTAGTGTTGGTGAATAAACATAAAACCAATTTGCATAAGTAGACGAAGCCAGATTCCAGGAGTGCTAACTCTTCCCATGAAGAGAATGGTCGAGCCATCTATTAGGCAATAAGGAGCCATGGGCAGTGAAAGGATCCAGGAAATTCTATCTAAATTTTCCTTCCTTCCTTCCTTCCTTCCTTCCTTCCTTCCTTCCTTCCTTCCTTCCTTCCTTTCTTTTTTCTTTCTCTCTTTTTATAGAATGATGTTTTTGTTTAGTTTTAAAATATATTTTTATTGATTTCAGAAAGGAAGGGAGAGGGAGATAGAGATAGAAACATCAGTGATGAGAGAGATCATTGATTGCTGCCTCCTGCACGCCCCCTACTGGGGATCAAGCCCACCATGTGGGCATGTGCCCTGAATTGGAATCTAATCGTAACTTCCTAATTCATAGGTTGATGCTAAAACTATTGAACCACACCGGCTGGGCTCTATCTAAATTTCTAAGAAAATTATACTCATAAAAATACTTTGATAAAGATCTGAAAGTATATGGTGGCTATCTATGCTACATATTTAAAAGATTTATTCACTCACTAACAAATATAAGTTGAGTTCCTACTACTGTGGCTTATGAATTAAATAAGGATCCAAAAGGATATCTACATTAGTAAATGTTGTAACATTCTTAAAGTCCTGATCTGTTTAAAAGCCTATTGATCATATACAGTCACAGTACCAGCGGCAGCCCAGCATCAGCTGTGCGTCCAACTTAACCAAATCACACAGGTTTCAATGCTGCTCAAATGCGTCCTTGCCCCACTTTAACTACAAATCTATGCAAACCCAACTATTTTTTTGGTGCTAAATGTGTTCACCCTAAACTTGTCAAAATATAGGGTATCTTTTAAAATTCTTTTAGAAAAAGCTTAACACTATAGTCACTACACTGAGTACCAATGTCTCTATTTTGCAAACGTTAGAAATGTCAAAACTGAAATGTTCTTGCTGGAAAGGATTAAGTGTTACCTGGTGGGTTTTAATTTCCATTAGATCTTGTGGCCCTGGAATCAGCGCTTTTCCAGTTGGTTAAGGGTCCCTGTGATATGAATATGAGAGATCCAGGCGCCATCAGGACTGCCCGTCATATTCAGCGGAAATGGCATAAGAACACCCCGGAGACTGGAGTGTGGGGTGGGAAGGAAGGGGCTTTAGGCCTGGACAGGCCTCGCCCGTGTCTTCACGCCACGACACAGCAGCCATGCAGCGGTGGCAAGTTACTGACCTACCCTCATCTATAAGATCAGTATTCTGCCTTCAAGAACGCTTGAAGGATAATAGAGCAGTCAGCCCTGTGCCTGGCGCTCAAGAAATCGTGGTGATCACTGTTATGACTAATAGAAGCAACGTCACCCCGGCGCTTTACAGCACGGAGCGCCACGCACAGGGCCCAGGCCTCGGCACCGGGCACTCACCTGTCAGCTTCTCCGCCAGCATGTTGAGCTGATCGGAGTTCAGGCCACGCCCCACGTACGAGGAGAACTGCCAGCTCATCACCTCCAGGAGCTGGCTCAGCGTGGCCGGGGGAGGGTTGTTAAAGAAAACCAAGTTCTGAAATAGAGTCGGAACGGGGGTTACATGTCACATCGCACACCCTGCGATCCAATAGATTGCTGATGTCAACTCCTTAGGCCAACCTGAGGGAGCAGCGCGGACACAGAGGGGAAGCTGAGTTAGTTTGCAGGGAGGCTCTGGAGGCGGTGCAGCTGTCTCAGGAGCTCTGTGTGATGCATCCCCAGAGTCCTCCTCCAGGAGCAGAGGGGAGCTGGGATGGCTGGTGCTGAGTGGGAGGGTGGCTTTCTTGAAGAAGAAGGATTGGGGGGGGGGGGGGCAGCCCCAGGGCACTCGTAGGCTGGAGAACAGAGAAGTATCCCGTCTCCCTCCCACATCCTGGAGTTGGGTGAAGAGCTCTGAACGCCTGTAGCTCCTAGGCAATGACGTTTCATTTCAGGGGTGTTGGCTGTTCTTGGCTTTAAAGACGGGGTGACTTCTCTAGTGAGTTCTGTCTAGAACAAGGCCTTGCCAGCACAAGGCCGTCCTGGGCAGCTGGTCTGTCTCAGATGCCAGGGCCCGGAAGCGGGGAAGGAATAGCATAGCGCTGAGTCATTGTCCATGCTGTTTCCTTATCAGGAAAGACACGAGAGCTGACTCAGCCTGCCTGTTCTCATGGCCGGACCAGGTAGAAGAATTCTTCCCTTTGGAAGGAACATTGGCTTTGAGTTAAGAAGAAGAAATGTTGTTATTTGCATCTGACCTCTTTTCTCTAGACCCTGGTGGTTTCCAGGACGACGCACTGAGGTTTTGTAAGAGGGATCAGCGGGAAGTGCTTACTCATCTTTTTTGCCACGCCCTCCCCTGCTTGTTGGTTAAGAAAAGCATCTGTTGTCTGCTTGAGGCCAAGTTCCAATCAATGTCTCAAGTAACCACAAGATAGCACTGAAACCCACCTGGAGCCTAGAATGGATTAAATCTGTAATGAATGTCAATGGGTTAAATAATTACACAATCAACTCGAAAATCTGCACCATCAGAGTGTAGTTAGGCAACACCGATGTCCATTCTAGTTACTTGTTTGGAAAACAGTTCTCTGCCTCCGTCGAAGGGTCTGTGTGAGGTGTGGGCAGAGTAGTGAACAGACAAGCACAGCAGCCATCACATTCTGGAGCACGCGTCTCCCGTAGCCCAGTCAGCCGTCGGCAGGGTGACCCCAGAGCTCCCTCTGATGCACATATTGGGGAGCTGACCAGACCCTCCGTCTGTCACCTTTGTTAGCCTGAACTCTCTCAGGGTCTACGCACATTTGAACATAATACTTTGAATCTGACATGAGAGAGGAATCATACAACTAGGTAGATTGGAGTTCTGAAATATAGCAACCCACAGGACATGCCGGAATTTTATTTACACACAGATTTTTTTTTTTTATGCAGATGGGTTTCGTGGACAAAGCAAATCCAATGGAATTAAAGGAGGAGAAATCGGAATAGAGACTCTACCTGGGAATCGTTGGTTGACACATTGTACCAGATGATGGATGCCCACGCGTTAGGTAACTGACTGACATTGGAAATCATCACCACAGGTAAGGAGCTGGTCTGGTTTTAAAAAAAAAAGCATAGTTATTACAGGTAGGTGCACCTTTACATGATTTTAGACTTGGCCCTCTCCCCTCAAGAGCTTTCTCCAGCCAACCCCACTGCTCCCAGCCTGGTGTCTGCACTGCCCCGGTCACTACGGTGATTTGTGAAGGCTCATGTGTGCTTGCCGAGCACATATGAGTCAAGGTACAGGGAGGAAAGCAGCTGTAGACACAGGAATCCTTTCTAAAGTGCTCGGCCAGTCAGCCTCTTTAATATCTTCCCTGAGACCATGTGAGTATCTATATTTTCTTACATCAGGTACTGCCTAAAACACAACTAATTCGAGCTTGTAACGATCTAGCCACTGTTCTCCCCATAAGTTACATGAAAGAATTGAATTTTAAATTTATCTCTGAGATGGATCAATATGTTCAAATTATGATCTGACATCTATTGAACATCAGTACTAGACATGGGAGTTTTAACTATAGAAGACGGTGAACACAAAGCATTATGGGAGATGGCGCTGTGTGGCCTGTTGGTGCAGAACTTAACTCAGTACTTTTGGTGTTGCAGCTTCCCATCTCATGGAAGAAACAGACTTTGACAGACTAGCCTGGGAGGCTGAGCAACTTTCATCAGTCCCTCCCCAGTAACAGAGGTTAGAAGGCCGTGGACAGTGAAATAACCATGGAGGAACTTCATAGCTCATGGAAACAAGTTTTGGGAAAAGAGATGAGTGAGGAATCCATGATCAATTTTATGAACACGTTTCCATTCAGTCAGACAAAACAGCAAAGGCGGAGCTCTAACATAATACATCCCACAAACAGGATTGTATTCAGGGTGTGTGACAGACACTGCACTTATTCGTTCATTTACTCAGCAAACGTTGAGCAACTGCTGTGTGGCAGGCACTGCGCTGGGCGCTGGGTGTGGAGGACCAATGAGACACGATGCCCCGCCTTCAGGGAGCTCACGGTGACCATGTTCACTGTCCCCAGGGTTTCTTTATTCCTTCCTTGAATTCGATGGTGAATGTTAAAAGAGGATCAAAACAAGGTGCTCTTGGTGTTCCTATTATTTATCTTTACGTTAGAAAAGTCTTTCTGAGGGATTTGTATGTGGGAGTTAAATTTTTGAAAATACATCACGACGTGACATCATGGCTCAAGGACACTGGTTTCTCTTCAGGCGTTCCCCTGAGTATCCCCGACTCAGGAAATCCCAGGAAACAAAACACACACACAATCTTCCCAACCAATCATTCACTAGGCCTGTGTATGGAATTCCTAATGCCTGTGAGATTTTTATCATTCAGATTCAACCAGAATAGTCTATGTTGACTGATTTGTAAGCATTTGACGTATTGATTTTCTAAATTAAAACAAAAATAAGGAATAGGGATGTACTAAGACCTAGAAAAGACTGAGGTTTTTATCTACAAACGCTGACCGGGTCCTGAAGACGTTAGTAGTAAATAGTAGATGTTTCTGGAAACCCCTACCTCCAGATCGATCGTCAGGCCGTAGAGGCAGATCTGTGCTTCAAAGGTGATGGAGTGAAGTTCCTCCGTCACCATGTGGCAGCCCTGGGGAGAGAGAAACGCGCCTTCACTCTCACAGACAAACACAGACGTGCTCTCTGTGACAGGCCTGCTTCTACTAGTAAAAATCAACACATTCTCAGAGTGTAAGCCCCCAACATTCCCCAGGACGCAACAGCTCCCCTTGTTCTTTCACAAGTTATGTAGAGTATGTAGCACAGAGTTTGGGTCATCTTCATTTCCACAAACAGAACAACGGTAAGTCTCCAAAACAATATACTTTCCAGCTTTTAAAATTCTAGCATGGTTTCATCAGCTGAAATTCAGATAAATAGCTCTTTCCTTTTTAACTTTCGGAGATTAGTCCTTTGACTTACCAACAAAGAACAAAAGCAAGCCGCTCGCGTGTGTGTGTGTGTGTGTGTGTGTGTGTGTGTGTGTGTAGCTACAACAGAAGCAGCTCGGTGTTATAATACATTTGTTTAAAAAGAAAGCAGGATTTCCTTCTGGTGACTGTTCCAGCTGGAAATGTCAATAGCATAACAGCTGGGGTTTTGTTTACTTTCCAATAGAGTGAAACCCTAATCTAGATCTCCCAGTGAGAGTGGGGGGTGAGGGTGGCAACAGGCTCCCTGCGCCCCTGAACCGGGGGTGGGAAGCGTTGGGCCCCTGAGGCTTGAGGGTGAAGAGGGCTGACCAGCAGGGGCAGTTATGAGCCCCAGTGCATTCAGTGAGGCCCATGCCTCCCCAGCCCCGGGCAGGGCAGGAGGTCAACTTTCTGGAGCCCATGAATCACAGGAACTGAAAGCGCGCTCTACGAGGTCAAGCTGAAGGCAGAGGTGAGGTGCTGAAAGGGGAAGATGCGGTAAAAGTGTACAGGAAAGCCTGGTGGGCGTGGCTCAGTGGTTGAGCGTCCACCTATGAACCAGGTCACAGTTCGATTTCCGGTTGGGGCACATGCCCAGGTTGTGGGCTCGATCCCCAGTGGGGGGCATGCAGGAGGCAGCCGATCAATGATTCTCTGTCATCATTGATGTTTCTATCTCTCTCTCCTTTCCTCTCTGAAATCAGTAAAAAGATATATTTAAAAAAACCCTGTATTGTTGAAAGTATTAGAGATGTTCCCCCCTTCCCCCTTCTAGCCCGCCCCTCACCCCAGGCCTTCACCACCCTATTGTCTGCACCTGTATTGTTGAAAGTATTAGAGATGTCCCCCCCTTCCCCTTCTAGCCCGCCCGCCACCCCAGGCCTTCACCACCCTATTGTCTGTGTCCATGGGTTATACATCTGTGCACACAAGGTCTTTGGTTGATCTCTTCCCACCCGCCCTCCCTGGTCCCTGATGAACCTTTAAGCACTTTGCCACGTGCCAGGACCTGCAGCTTTATCATCATCGAGAGCTCCTTGGCCTGACCCCAGGCTACGGAGCCAGAATCTCAACAAGACCCCCAGGTGGAATTTGTGAGAAAATCATTCTCGGTGTGGTGTATCCACGTTCGCCTCAAAAGGGATCTGAGAAATTGGGAGATGGTGTAGGAAGCTTAACCAATTTTAAAAAAAATCACCCCTGTGGGAAAATGAAAACAGAAGAGGAGTTACTCGACTAGAAGAGTCCGGGTGTGGGAGGGGGTGTGGGTGCAGAGTCAGCTCGGGGGAGCGGGGATCTAATACTGCGTTAGTAACAAGGCAGAACCAATCTGATTACATTTCAAATATTAAAAATGGTTCTCATATGATGGCATGGCTAACAGTTACATGAGGAAGACTTTACTGACAGCAAGTGTTAAACTGAGGGTTTGTTACGGAGCAGGAAGTACAGAATTAAAGACTCTGTCTCCCTTGGGTTCCATCATTGATACCTTACGTTGCCTGCAGGTAGTTAGATTCACTAGGTGGGCTGCTTCTTACTGGGTTAGTGAAAAGTGATGTTAGTGAAAATTCTGCTTAAAAACCCCTTAGGCCACCCTAAAAATTACTCCCAGCATATTCAGCACACCAAACACACAGCCCCACCCCCATGTTTAAACAAACAAACAAACAAACAAACAAACAAACAGCTGTTTCTTCGGTTGAGCATGAGATAAAATAGTTGGCTTGTGTTTAGGCACAAAATGGAACAAAACCCCACATATTTTACACAATAGAAAATCTCACTGCCCTATGCGATCCGAAACCTCCTGGCCATTACCAGGTGCCTCTCCCCCTCTCACTGAGGTCGATGGCAGCATGATGCAAGCCAGCGCAGAGCGGGCGAGAGGCCAGGGGCAAGTGCCCAGGAGACCACATGCCGTCTGTCTAAATATTAACCATTCTAACTCCAGTTAACAAACTGTGGGAGTGTGGCCAGCCTCCTGCTTTGACATCTAAGCTGCCACATGACCTCATCGGCCAGTTTTAATTTCTCCCAGTCTCCTGGGACCCTGTGGCCTGGGGAGAGAATGGTCACCCTAGCCTATTGCCCACCCCACTCTCCTCCACCTCTGTGAGGGCCTCATAGGCCACTGAGGCCTCCAAGCCCCTGTGCTTGTGCCTAGAGATGCTTGCGCTAGTGACACCCATGCTGGGTAGAATAAGGCAGAAGAGGCCCTCGCAGGCCCTGAAAGCAGGTTGAGGTCTTCCGGGCGAGAATTCTGGTCCTGGGCTCTGGGGGAGCAGGTTGTCTTGAACCCAAAGACCATTCCCTGTAGGGAGGCATGGCTGGAAGACAGCCAAAGGGAGCCTTTTTGAGTCTGAGGTCTCGTTCCTACCTGATTCTAGCCTCTAGTTTAAGTTCCATGATTAAATGTCAGTATGATGTGGTCATTCATCATGGGTAATTTCCTCAGATCTCTGAGTTACGGCAGCCATCGAGGTGTGAGCGCCCGGGCCTCCACAGACACTCAGGGCCGTCCATTCACTTTGGAAAACGAGGACATGCTTTAGGATTACATCACTGGACTGGGATGTAGATGGTGAGAGGTTTCCTCGGTGATTCAGACTAGTACCTGATATTTACTTAAAAATCCCTAATGCAACTGTGAGGCTCGTTTAGAACAAATCCATCCACGCAGCTGACTTACAGTGCACATGACTGGGGAAACGTGGCTCCAGCCAAAGGAAGCATCGTTAATTCTCAAACCCTGCATGGCCCCCGCTCACCGTCTCTATTACTCCACCGTGTAGTCCACGCCAGGACCCTATTCCGTTTCATGCTCCCGGGATTCATTCCTTACAGATCAGGAAACTATCACAGGTAAGATGGACCATTCATGTCTGTATTAAAGGCCATTCTAACCATCTGAGATGATTGTGGGGTTTAAAAGATCCACATACATGATAATTCTATGATATTGAATATTATAAAGGGCTCCACCTGGGAACAACCACAAGCGAATGAAAGGCAGGTACAGATGCTGCCATATTTTTTTTGTTTCCACTGTGCAGTACCTAATAGCACACCCTGAGCTCCTGGGATATGTTCACAAATGGTTATGGCTTTTGACATGAAAGGAAACCTCTGCTAAGCCAATAGGACTGGGGTAAGGGTGATTTCCATCTAAATTTCTGGCCATAATCTATGATATTGTTGCACATGGAAAACAATATGGGATAGGCCATAATTACAATACTCCGCTGCCTTTTGGAGCCTACTTTTATATATTTTGTGACTCTTCAACTGTTCCCATAGCACAGAAAGCAATGTTCGAGTCTGTGGCTTCTTTTCAATGTACATAAGAGTCATATTAAAATTCTGTCAACAGGGGGAGCTCAAAGAATAGTGTAAAATAGAATTATTCTGATCTGATAAACTTGAAAACAAAAGGGAAGAAATGAAAGGATTCTGATGTATACTGTACAATTTTGTTATTATTTGGAAAGTAAGAAGAAATACATTCAAGTTAATATACTAGTAAGTAGACAGTGTTAGTAAGACTGGTTGATTTTTCTATAGTTTTTCGTCTCTAGGGAAATCCAAGGTTTTGTTTTTACATCCATAAGGATCACAATGTATTGAATGTTTACATTATTCCCATTTGATTTAGTTGAGCTGCTAAGAGTTCAGAAGCATTGCGCTTCATCTAATCAGACTTAGTCAATATTACTCGGGGATGTCAGGCCGCATGAAGTGTCAATCACAACTCCCGCCCAAATTCCAGTTAGATGGGCTTTCATTTATCATGTGCTAATGTTTCAATCAGGAAATTCGGAAAACCATTATGGGTTTCTATAAGGTAGGAAGAATAGCTCCCACTTTTTTGGTTTACTGGAATATTCTTAAACTCAAAAGCTCTGTTCATGTGACATCTGGGTGTTCGAAGCTCTGCCCTACGCCAGGGGTCTACCCAGGGAGAAGGCTTAGCTCATCTTTGGTGGGGCTGCGAGATTTGCCAAATGATCTTTCCGACAAGATTAAGAGACTGAAGCATTCTGGGAAGAAAAAATGTGGAGCATGGAATCTGTCGTGAGGGATCTGTGTGGTTTTGTGGGTGGGTTAGATGGATTCTAGTTGAATGCAGGGTTTATAAAGTGCTTTTTCCCCCCAAATAATTCAAAGAGATGTTGCATAGGAGCTGTGAGGTATAAAGCCAGGAGGTAGGAGCCACACACCAATTGCGCCAGAAACCAGCCTCATTGCCTTATATCTGCCTTGTGTGGATGGCTTTACATTTGCAGCATCTCTGAGCAGAGAGCGTTGGGCAGTACTACCCTGATCTCTGAGAGGGAAAATGCAGTATTTCTCCAACAGATCATTTGTCAAGGATCGCATGTGCAGTCATGGCCAGAATGGACTCAGAACCAGGTTTCCTAACCCTAAGTATGTAGGGCACAGGCCTATGCCCTGGTATCTGGGCCAACGAGATCGACGGTCTCCAAGACCACTGCCACCCCAAGACCCGGCCACTCTAGCATTTACGGACTCAAATGTGAATACGTGGACTGCATCCATTTGTCCTTTTAATCAATTCATTCAGTGGAATGCAGACCTTAAATAGAAGAGCAAGGTAATTGATACCATGAAATAACGGTTTTCCACCTGTGGTTTTCACATCATCTGTCATGATGTTTGAGACTTAACTCTTATTTGTAGAAAATGAGTAATTTTAAGATACTTTATAACAAAGGAGGAGTGACTAAAGAAAGTATGGCACGCCTGTAAAATGAAATACAATACAATCACGTTAAACCATGTTCTTCAAGAGTGTTCAAAGTCATGGGAAGCTGTTCACCACATATTGCTATGTGGAAAAAAAGCAGGTTATGAAGCAATGTGTCTATATGAAATACATACAAAAAGTCTAGAATGATGTGAACCAAAATGTTAATAGTCATTTTCTTAGGAGGGTACTATTATCTGTAATTTCCTCCTTGTTAAAAAAAAATTTCTTATATTGTCTGCCATGATCAAGCTTTACATTTGTAATCAGAGAAACATGAATTTGACTTTATATCTATAATAATAAAAGCATAATATGCCCATTAGACCGGACATCCTTCCGGATGTCCTTCTGGACAAAGCTAGGGCTGCAAGGGAAAACCAGGTCCGGGGTGCCTGCCGGCGGCCGGAGGGAAAGCCCGGGTCCTGGGTGCCAGAGGGAAGCCGGTGCCAGTAGCCGGGGGAAGGAAGGCCTACTCTTGCACGAATGTTGTGCATCGGGCCTCTAGTAAAAATATAAGAGGCCGTTTAAGGGCTTTATAAAAATAAGATGTTATAGAATTATTTCCTAGAAAAACTCTAGAAGAAAACATTTCCTACCTCATTTCCTTTGCTTCCGGCAGTGGACTTCATCTCCTTTGGTTGCTTAGAAAAAGAAAACAGTGTTTACATGGAGACACGTTATCAGCTACATATCAAAATCACCCACTTTAGTGATTTTCTTGGTCACAATTTTGAAAGTAACCCAGATGTCTTCCAACTCATGGGACCCGACAGCTGCCCACATCACAGGAAGCAGCTTCCTGTTCGGCTGCCAGTTCGGAAACTTCCATCGAGCTCAGTGAGGAGGTTGGCAGACCACTAAGCCTGTGTGTTTCAGCCAACATTTTGGAAAGAGGCGATCATGCTGGATGTGCTTGAACGTATTCAGCACTCCTTTGTACCTCGAAGGGGTCATCCGAGCTAAGCCGTGAGGATTCCCAGGCCTGTGAAACTCCGCCTGGCACAGAGGACTGGGAAAGGAATGATGGGTCAGCTATACAGGAAGGACTAGGTACCGTTAGAGGACAGGGAGACTTCCTGACACAAAAATGTCCATGCTATGGATCACTTACTGAAACAGACAGAAAGCAAATGACATAGTGTGCACAATCTCATCTGGCTTTAAAAAGAATGAAAACAAAAATAAGGGTGTAAACAGTGTTACCTCAAGGTGGCGGGATTACAGGTGATGCTTTAATTTAAAAATTTTGCTTCTCTGATATTCTAAATCGACTTTTATATTGAAAGTGATTAAAGTTATTATGCAAAAATACATAATGAAAATGCTCTGCCACTAGAAGAGCAGTGTAGAGACTAAGGCTTGGGCTTTTACCGCTTTACTAATTTATTAGCAAACACTGTCCATTATTACAAATTCCCTGAGGACCGAAGTTAATCCTAAGCAAAAAAACAAGTGCTAGCTAGAAGGATGTATAACATGTGACTCCTCGTTGCATTTCAGTTAACAGTCTCACGTGGTAGGAATTCAGCTAAAAGGAAATGCCCCCTTCAGTACTGAAGAGCGAACAAAAACAAAACTAAAAACAAAAGCCAGCATGAGTTTGTTTAGGCAGATACCGTTCTGTGAACGTCAATTTTGTATCTGTTAGAAACTAGGCCTTTTGAGGCTGACTCGGTGGCGTCCCAACGTCCAGGGAAGATACTTCCTAAACGTTAACAAACCAGATGAGTAACACGTTTCTGGCGAGACCAGCCACAGGGTCCTTGGAATCTAAAAACGATGCAAAGCACAAGAAAGAGAAGCGAGAAGAGGACTCTCGGTGGAGAGGAAGTGGTGAGCACCAGAAGCAGCAGGATGCGGCTGGTCAGAGCTTTCTAGACATGCCAAGGCGAACCGCAGCTGTCATGCCAGAAGCACCCTGTCCCCCAGCTCACCGGTCTCAAGTGGACGTGCCTGCAGCCAGACCTGCTGTTCCGTGATGGCATTTCTCGGGGGCATTTAACAAACGAACCCAGGAATGGCTGTCCACTACAAGATGGATTACTCTTGTCATTATTACCAAAACCTAGGGACCAATTACTAAATATACACTGAGTGGCCAGATTATTATGACCACCCCATCAGTACTTCATTGACACTTCCAAAAATACTGAATATTGAAAACTTCCTAAGCAAATACTCTCAAGGTTTTATTATTATTATTATTTGCATAACTAATTCACTTCATTGTGCTGATGGGGTGGTCATAATAATCTGGCCGCTCAGTGTATTTAGGTACTGCTTCCCTGGTAAGAACTCAGACCTGAGTTTAGCTTCGGTGTTCCTTCTACCATTTTTAATTCTTCAATGACAGCATGTTGTTATAGCTCAACACACCCTTTAATCTCACGTGAGAAACATGAAGAAACAACATGCTGGGGTCCCAAGGCCTATTAGTAAAGATGTGCTTGATTTGAGAAGGAAGAGAAAGCTCGTGTAAGCTGACTGCGTACAGGTACCAGGCACTCACCAAATGGCGGAACTCTACCGAGAGGCTCCCGTTGGAAGATTCTTCGATGGACATGGCTTTGACGTGCGTTCCACACAGCACAAACCTGCGATTACTGGGGAAGAAATCTCAGCCGTTGACATGGTCTCAGGGAAAACAGACTTATGACAACAACAAAGAGTTCCAAAGTACAGGGCTTACCTCAGAGTGGAAACATTCCTGTAAACACAAGAAGATTTTTAAATAAGCTACGTAATAGACCTGGGAAAACTTTTTATAACACTTGAGAGGATAGTAGGCAAACCTTCATCCTCAGCGTTTAGAGCAAACTTTTACAAATAAGCCTTCACTGGCGTTCTGTTAAATGGTTGAACTTCAAAGTCCAATATTTGAAGTGCATTGATATGTAATGTTAGATAAATAAATGTAAACGTTTGAAATTATTCTATAAAATAAGAACAGTTCTTTTTAAAGAGTCTTACATTTTCATGTTTCAAAATGAAATTAGGTACTTACTTGTCAATTGATGCTTTCACCTTTACCTGATAATTTAGTTCTGGCAATTTTATTAGTAGTCTGGAAAGACACATAAATAAAAAATCAAAGGTAAAAATCACAAGTTCTACAAGCCTTTTGTACATTTAGAGATTTAGATATATTTATGGCATATACATATAAATCAGATTACATTATCTCCCTATGTTAGTGTGTTTTAAACATGTCCAATTCCTCTTTAGTTCTCCATGTTATTAATACTGACATCAGCCACTTAATATACTGACAAACATTTGGGAAGTGTTTCCATATTGCTGTAGTTGATGTGTGTTGGATAATACCTTGGCTAGGTCAGAAAAATAGCTATATATTTTGGTTCAAGCCAAAATTTGGGTTAAATGTATAAACGTAAGAAAAATCAAAGTCTATTGACATGGCTTCATTTTATTCTTGTACATTCATGCCCTGGGGTCTGGGGAGTCCCTCAGCCCGGCCTGCGCCCTCTTGCAGTCTGGGACCCCTTGGGGGATGTCCGCCTGCCGGCTGAGGCCCACTCCCCGCGTGAGCCCAGCTTCTGGCTGAGTGGCGCTCCCCCTGTGGGAGTGCACTGACCACCAGGGGGCAGCTCCTGAGTTGAGCATCTGGACCCTATTGGTCAGTGTGCATCATAGTGATTGGTCGTTCCACCGTTTGGTCGATTTGCATATTAGCCTTTTATTATATAGGATTTTAAGAACACATTTTGTAAGCTTACTAAAACGAAATGTTTTGATGATAACTGTTTTATGGTAAAAATATTGAGAAAGGCTAGGCCTCTGGTAGAATATGAAAAATTCAAACTTCAATGCATTTGCAATCTTTAAACATACTCTATTTAAGTAACAGCAAAAATGTCCATAATTTAAAAAGACATAATTTCAAATCAAGTGATTATAGGTCAGAATAACTTTCTTTAATTCCTTAATCTGCTGAGGGGCCCTTTTTCCTTTTGCTTTCCCCATCTCTTCCGAACTGTACCCTCTCTCTGTAGGTTCAGTTCGGTTTCTGAGATAACCACTCACTTACTCATTCATTTACTTATGCCCTCATCCCAAACTTCATTCATTCACTCAGCATGTATTGAGCTCCTCATACATATTCATTATGTGCTCTAGGCACTGGGGTACTGGGGTAGTGAAGATTGGGAAAGGGAGAGGTGTGGACTCTGCTATACATAAAAGGAAGAAGTCCACTCACATATATGGAATATAGAGAACGGTGGAGCAACTGGTGGGCATGAGAGACATATAAACACAGATACTAAACAGCCCGAACAAAAGGCGGGTAGAATGTCGTGAAGGTTCCTTCAATGTCCTGCATCAGGCACAGGACTGAGTTCAGGGTTTGGACTATGATAAGCGTGTAGTGTTGGTAGCAAGGGTTGGTATGCAATCAGGCAAGATGGTTTCCCTCTCTGCCTTCCTCTCTGTCCCTCTGCAGGAAGGGATCTGAGTCACGTGATGACTTGCAGGGAGTCCCCTGTTACCTCTCCCTTTGGCATAGAAGGATGCAGTGCTGTGGTAGAGAGGGGTTGAAGGGACAAACTTGAACGCTAAGTAGAGGTTCATCTATTCAGACAGGGGGGAACAGGGTCCAGAGAAGACAATGGGGACCCAGCGGTCAGGGAGAAGAGAAGGGCAGAACACTCACACCAGGGGCTCAGGGTCTTTGTCTCATGCAACCAGTTCAGACAGCGTGCCAGGTGGTGCCATTCAGGGACCTGTTCCACTCAGAACTCTGCGTAAGCAGTCCGGACTCACCCCCCTTTTTGTTCCAAAGAGTATCTTAGACTTCACATACCATCCATGGGGGCGTCTCAAGGGAAAGTAGGATGCTCACTACCCCTCTAATTTTACCTCCGTTTAGTGTTATATTGTCTTCTGGGTTACAGACAGATGAGAGGATGAAGAAACTATTTTTGAAAATTATAGAATTTTTACAAGGAACTTGGCCTTGGCTTTAGTTCTTAAGTCTTAGTGCAAGATTCACACAAGGAAATGATCAAGAATTTCGAGGAGGGTTTTTGAAATGCAAATTGAAGACAAAACGTCTTCCCTGTAAAAATGCAGAGGTGATGAATGTGAACTAAACTTACTCTGATGATCATTTTGCAATTCCTGAATGTCAAGTCCTCATGCTGCACACCTTAAACGTATACAGTAGTTACACTAATTACATCTCAACTAGAGGCCTGGTGCATGGGATTCATGCACTGGTGAGGGGTGTGGCCTGCAGGGATCCACCCGCTGTGGGAGCGCTCATCTGGCTCAGCCGAGAGGCTGTGGACCCTGTCAGCTAAGCGGTGCTCCCATTGTGGGAGCGCACTGACCACCAGGGGGCAGCTTCTGCATTGAGCATCTGCCCCCTGGTGGACAGTGAGCATCATAGCGACTGGTCGACTGGTCATTCTGGTTGTTCCGCCATTCAGTCGCTGGGCTTTTTTGTATAGGATAGAACTGAAAGAATAAAATAAGAATGAAGCTCCAATAGTGACATGTGATCAGGGACCATACTATAGCATCCTAGTTCACCTTGGGAGCTTTATCTCTTGTATTAGCCTAGGATTTCAGCTTTCTGGAGGTGAATGGTGACTAGTGATTTTAAACTGTGGGGCCCTGGAGATTGAAGCATGATGCAAAATCTCTGAAATCTTAAAGTCAAACTCATTAAGTGCCATTAGGGACAACGCTACATTTTGGTTGCTCCTGGTACTGGAAAGGATCAAATACATCGCTAAAGCAACAATAACACAGAAGTCATATCCATAAGTAAGTATACACTGAAAAACGTGGTGTTGAGTGTTTTCTCAGAAAAGCTAATAGGCTTATCACTGGGTAACACAGGGGAGACCGTGCCATGTATTTCCTGGAATGGACATTTGAAGCTTCCCCTAATCTGTCCTCATCTATCCTCTTCATCCGCTCTCTTCCCGCTCACAGGCTTAGGAAACAGACCTTGGAAGTCGTATTTCCTGGCTTCCTCCCTGCGAGCCTGCTCTCCTCTCCTCCGCTCTTCCCTCCGGGCCTTCCTCGGTGACCACAGTGCCTTCTCCGTCTCTGGTCTTCGCTCCCAGCAAGCTTTCATGGTGCTCGATGCTGTGATTTCAGGCTGCCGTGCTAATGCCCCTCATTGTCACACTTTCTACCAGCAGGGCCCTCACCTCCACATTCCTGCGGGCGCTGACCACAGCTGAGCGCCGGGCAAGCAGGAGGCGCTCAATGGAGAGCAGGTGGAGGAAGGCCCAGGGGGAGACACTGGCCTTGGTCACACAGTGACTGTGGCTCCATGCACACGTGAGATGATGGAACGCCCTGTGCCTACCTCAGCTTCACCGTGAACTGGATGAGCGTCTTCAGCACCATCGGCCTCTGGGGGTGGGTGGGCATGCATGGCTGCCGTTCAACCACAAACGAGCTAGATTCAAAGGAAGTCAAGTGTCACTTGAAAACACTGAACATATCGACAGGCTACAAACCACAGAGAAACAGGATGCTGTCCTCCCCTAAGGTCCACGTTTCCCACACGTAGAAGACACTCAAACCCCCAGCGAAGCTCAACTCTCTCCAAAGACACCTCACAGATAACTACCAGGAGAGGGAAAATGGCCTGGAGCCCATCCCTGCGTAACAACAGTAATTTATTCTTTTCTTTTCTTTTTTAAAAAAATATATTTTATTGATTTTTTTACAGAGAGGAAGGGAGAGGGATAGAGAGTTAGAAACATCGATGAGAGAGAAACACCGATCAGCTGCCTCCTGCACACCCCCTACTGGGGATGTGCCTGCAACCAAGGTACATGCCCTTGACTAGAATCGAACCTGGGACCCTTCAGTCCGCAGGCCGATGCTTTATCCACTGAGCCAACTCGGTCAGGGCCAGTAATTCATTCTTAATGATTAGAACTGAGTGGAGAGGAAAAGCCCCGTCTATTTTTATCCTACTAAACATAACATAGAAAGTTAATTTCATGCCATTTTTGAAGTAGACAGTAGGATTTCTGGCACATACTAGTTTTTTCTTTTTATTTTGGATGAGCTTATAAACAAACACATGTTCTCCAGCCTTCATTTCTTAGACATGCACTTGAGAAATCCTTGAAATCCTCTTTTTCTAAATGTTGACAAATGAACTTCAGGTGGGTGACGTGCTTGGTTCATGGAAAACGGACTCGGTTGGGGGGTGGGGGGGAGTACTGGTGAGCAGTGAAGAACAGAAATGTTTCCGGAACTCTCTGGAGCTTTACTCAGCTCACCCCAAGGCTCACTGTTTAGTTCCCTACCCCCCCTTCACCTTAATGCCAAACCCCCAGAGGGTGTCCCTACCACTCCAAGGCCTGGAGCTGCGGAGGCATTCAACGAGAACACTCACTTCTTAAAAATGCTGCAGATCAAGAAGGTGACTCTCTCGAGCAGGTGTGGCCTCTGCAGGGGGATGGGGTCCCCTTCGTACGTCACCTTGGAAGACTGCTCCTCCAGCTTCTCCAGCTGCCTTTTGAGCTGGAACAGACTTTCTGCCAACAGCGTGAAGCTACGGAAGCAAAGGATAAGCACAGGAAGTGTCCCCACGTCATCTCTATTATTTTAACTGTTCACTGTACTTAGCAAACAGTCACACGTTGAACTAAATCAATCACATACTCCCCTGAAAGGTCAGTGACAGTTGCTTACATGTTTTTTTTCCTTAATCCGTGTTTTCCTCTAAGATGCATGAGACAATGTTAAATATTTTCAACATTTTCTAATGTGTACCTTCAGTTACGGACAAGAAATGCCTTGTAATGACCCTCTGTTTAACACAGACCAGTCTGTGGAACATGTATGTTAAGAATTTGACACTCACCAAGGAGCAATGGAAGAGCATACTGAGAGCTTTAAAAATACATGGTGTGAAGCATGTTGTGTGTAAGAATCCTGAAGAAGAAACACAATATAAAACGAGCAGGTATGTTTGCTGTAAGTCCTAGGATTAGCCTGGGACTTATCGATGGAGATCCCTGGAGAAAGTTGCCTGCGTGTTCTCCTCACTCTGCCGAGACCCCAGCTCAGACGTGCAGAGGGGAGCGTGGGCCGAGGGCCTAAGAGGGAGACTGGGATGATGGAGAGGGAAGGGGCCTCCGCTATCTACCCAGGAGGCTGCCTTCGACAGACTGGGCACATCCGTCCCCTTAGCCCTGACCCGTCCGCGTAGCCCTGACCCGTCCCTTAGCCCTGACCCGTCCCCTAGCCCTGGCCCGTCCCCTTAGCCCTGGCCCATCCACGTAGCCCTGACCGCAGGTCTTCCCACATAACATCCATGCCCCAGGCGGCCTTGCAGGGAGCACGGCTGACCCCCCACTGGATGTGGATGGAGCCCCATTTCACAGCTGCCTTTGCTGTTCACCTTGTTTTCCCAACAACAGAGCACAGGGAGGTCAGAGAACCGCTGTCTCTCCCCCGGGAAACGTGTGCATCTCTGCAGGAGCCCAGCTCCTGGCTTTCCGGGGATGTGCCTGGCGGGCAGCGCTTCCCGTGCCAGTGTCCCGGTCCCCACGGATCGCACTGCATTGAGCTGTACCCTCTGAAGACAGTGTTAGATTCTGTTGACCATTTTCCTTCTTTTTTATTACATTTTCTAAGGTTTCTTTCCATCAGCTGGCTTGATTCTTGCCCCGGTGAAGGGGGAAACCCACTTTTTCTGCTAACACAAAGCGCTGCCTCTGATTACGAGCGCAGATGCTGCCCTGGTCCTGGGAGACTTTCCATGAAAATACAAAAACACATTGTTCTGGAAAACACAGCCTCAGGCTGAGCTTGGACATCTAAGGTTCACCTTCACAACGGAGGGATCTTCTCAAGCTCCTGAAGCTATGCTTCTGACGTCCCTAAGAAAGCATATGGATCGCTGGCTTCAAAAATCCCTGAGTCTGTTTGTTTGTTTGTCTGCTTATCCTCACCCGAGGATATTTTTCCACTGATTTTTAGAGAGAGGGGGAAAGACAGAGATACCGATGTGAGACAAACATCGATTGGTTGCCTCCTGCATGCGCCCCGACCAGGGCCTGGCCGGGGAGGAGCCTGCAACTGAGGTACGTGCCCTTGACCGGAATCAAACCCGGGACCCTTTGTCCGCAGGCGGATGCGCTATCCACTGAACAAAACTGGCTAGGGCTTGTAAGATTAAGTATATAAGAAAATTAAGCAATTCTTATGCATTTTATAAATTTCTACGATGCTCTTTCTCCACAAAGGAATAAAAGTGAAGAACATGTATATCACGACGTCTGTTGGTTTTCAACTGAGGAGCAGCCCCTGCTAGTCCACCATCCACCCCGGGGAGCTGGCACTCCGGCCCAAGCGGCTTTCTCCGGCTGAGCGACGCTGACCTTGGGTACATCCTGTGGTTTTCTCTAGAAACGGAAGTCAAGTGTCTCACCAGTTCTGAAGCTGGTCCAGCCCGCTGTGGAGGGGACCCCCGATGCAGGCGACCTGCTGCCGCCGCTTCCAGTCCTGCAGCTCCTCCGCCAGCATGCTGCTCATCAGCAGGTCCGTCTCGCTGACTATTTGGGTCAGCTTGCCCAGCGCTTCCTGGAAACAGAGAACACTGCTGAGATGCTCATGAGACACAACTAAGTCACTCTAACTCCACCTATAGAACGATGTGTCTGACCTATACCACCTTCTATTCGCCATTCCACTGCCTTTGCCAACCAGGAAGGTCTTACAGTCAAATAATGTCATGAAGAGAAAAGCCCAGTCCCAGAGAACATTCTCTTACTAAATACACTGAGACTATCATAGAATGTGTGAGTCCTGTGACAATCCTAAAAGGCTAATATGCAAATTGTCCCCTTGACTGGGAGTTCGACCACTCGCTATGACGTGCACTGACCACGGGGGGGCAGCACAGAACATGGCAGGCATTGGCGACTGGGCGCTGGCAGCGGGCGGCAGTGGAGGCGCTGCTGGCTCCAATGGGTCCCGACCAGAGCAGGAATGTGGCAGGACGGTGGAGCAGGTGAGCGGGCGGCGCCAGGCCAAGGCAGATGCAAGCTGGGCCCGACTGCCCCGCCGATTGCCCCGCAGATGGCAACCTGTGGTGGCGGTGGGGGGCAGGTTGCCACCCGGCTCCCAGGCGCTGAGGGAGCTGTGCAGGGGCCCGATGACTCAGGTGGAGGAGGATGCACAGGGGCCCAGGGCCCAGGTGCTGCCCAGGGCCCAGAGGTCATCTGGGACCTGCCCTTCCACGCCAGACGCTTGTGCTTCAATCGCCGACCAGGCCTAGGGACCGCACCCGTGCACAAGTTTCGTGCACCGGGCCTCTAGTATTGAATAAAGCCATATATCTGCTTTTAAAAAGATTTATACATTGAATTAATATTCTTATAAGCATGCTTATAAACATTTATTTTAAAATGTACTGATGAAAATGTGAGCCTTTCTGTGTTAGTTGTTGTTAGTACTTAACTGGGTTTTGGAAGATATAGTGGAGAAGTATAACTGTTAAAGGCCTAGGCATTCCTACCCTGGTTTTGCCACAGCTGTGTGAATCTGGATAAACCACTGCACTCTGCTGGAACTTGGTCTTCTGATCTATGCAATTATTTCCGAGGTTCTCTCTCTCCTTAAAATCCTATTCCTGAAGTTGAATAAGATGGCATGCATCAAACGTGTAGTATGCCTTTATTATGCATAAAACATTACGTTTATCTTGGATTAACCATCTGCATGTTTAAAATCTGATATGTAACTGTTTAAGTTTATAATTTAGGGTAAAATAAGTTTTATATTTACTTGTGCTAACACAAATTCCTGCATAAAAAAATGGAGAGAAACGTTCAGAGATAAAATACTGATTTATCCTATTTAATAAAATAGGATTTATTGAAAATTAAAATAGAGATGTTCCCCCCTCTTTTAAAATAGTTCATTGAGCCAGAAAAAAGTCCCTCCTCTCGCTGGGAGGAGGTTAGATTGAAAAATTCAGTCTTCAGTAAACTATCTTGAAATCCAGCGCGAGGTCATTTTTCAGCCTGGAAACTGGAACACTTAACTTTCCAATAAAATGTTGGTGCCTTCGAGGAATAGTTTACGTATTTTAGTTACACATATGTAGCGGGACCCATCGCAGCATATGATGTACAGCAGCTAAAAGAGTCACGTCTAAAATAGTGGCGAATAGAAAGCAGGTGACATGTTCACCCTGGCCTTGCTGGTAGCTACAGGCAATGTACCACATAAGCAAGAGAAACAGACTCTAGAGCAGTGATGGCGAACCTTTTGAGCTCGGCGTGTCAGCATTTTGAAAAACCCTAACTTAACTCTGGTGCCGTGTCACATAGAGAAATTTTTTGATATTTGCAACCATAGTAAAACAAAGACTTATATTTTTGATATTTATTATATATATATATATTTAGATTCTTTTTTTTCTTTAAATTCTTAATTAGTTAAGGTATTTTATATATTTAAATGCCACTTAACAAAGAAAAATCAACCAAAAAAATGAGTTCGCATGTCACCTCTGACACGCGTGTCATAGGTTTGCCATCACTGCTCTAGAGCAAGCATGTCGAACTCGCAGGCCCGCTTTTAAACGTAGAAGCACAGCAGACAGTATGGCCCTTTTCCTAGAAACGTTGCCATTGGCTCATTCAGCATAAATTCTTGTCCGTGGGATTAGATGCAGGACAAGGAAAAAAACAGCCAAAAGGCCAAGTTACAGCTCGTCACTGACCTTCCTCTTGAAGTCCAGGCTGTTGAGCATTTCTTGCAGAGTCAGCACCTCCTGACTCATCAGGGCATTGTTCTTGTCGCCCTGATCTGCGGGGGAAAAGAGAGCAGGCTGAGAGTCTCCCCGAGACCAAGGCCTCTGCCCTCCTCAGATGCAGGAGCCCTAGCGGGGCTGTTAGGGAGGGGGGCGTGGAAGTCAGTCTGTTCCTTGTGCCAGGAAGGGTCCCACCCCAGCACGGAGAGAGGAGCTCTATGTTGCAGCCCTTGGGAGAAGACCACGCTTCTGTCATGTTCCTTTTGGGGGTGTGGGAGAGAAGATAAAAAAGTCTGTATCATGGATTCCTTATCAGCCACCTCTACGTTGATGATAATCCGGGTTGGCTGACAGAAGCAGGAAAGGAAGAGGGCCTCTCCTTGTGCCCACGATTATATCGCATTTGACTCCTCCTGACGCCCCACCTCGTACCCAGGCGTTCTGAGAAACTGCCTGGTGGAGTTAGTGCTTTGTCTCCTTGGTCTCATGAACTAATAACAAAGACTAAGTCCTTCACTTTCCCCTTTTCTTTGCAAAACAGGCCAGCCTCACAGTAAAACTAGAAGCGGGAAAGAGTTGAAGATTTTCAAAACATCTCGGACAGAAGAAAAACCAAAAGGATGTATCCTCCTAAATGGAAGATGTGCAAGGAAAATCATATTATTTAATTTAAACATCAAATTTTATTGGTATAGAGCAAGCGATGGTTTCTACCAACCACTCACATCTATGAAAAGTGAACACGGGAACGCTGATCTGACTCATGTATTTGAAAAAGAGGCACCACGCCCTAGCCGGCGTGGCTCAGTGGATAGAGCGTCGGCCTGTGGACTGAAGGCTCCCAGGTTCGATTCCAGTCAAGGGCACATGCCTGGGTTGCAGGTTCGATCCCCAGTAGGGGGCGTGTGGGAGGCAGCCAATCAATGATTCTCTCTCATCATTGATGTTTCTATCTCTCCTTCTCCTTTCCTCTCTGAAATCAATAAAGAACTATATTAAAAAAACAAAAAGAAAAAGAAAAAAACTCTGAAAAAGAGGCACCAGGACAACAGTGTGTCAAATGCCCTATAAAACAGCAGATATCCCAAAAGGCATTCCTGGTTGCTTTATTTATTTTAAAATATATTTTTATTGATTTCAGAGAGGAAGGGAGAGGGAGAGAGAGATAGAAACATCAATGATGAGAGAGAATTATTGATTGTCTGCCTCCTGTACGCCCCACACTGGAGATGGAGGTCGCAACCTGGGCATGTGCCCTGACCGAGAATCAAACCATGACCTGGTTCATAGGTTGACACTCAACCACTAAGCCACTCCGGCCTGGCCCTGGTTGCTTTAATTCACAAATTCACTAACTCCTAACTGTGTAGCAAAATCTTGGTTATACAGCATTTTATCAACTCAAAACTTCATTAGCTAACATTTTCCCATCTCCACAACCAAGGATAGAACTTATTTTCCACATATCTTTCATTTCATTGCACTTAGAGCCAACAAAGTAAACATTTTATTTAAATGGGAAGATGATTATTTTCATTCTTCATAATTCTCATGGAGCACTGAAAGATATTAAATTAACTCTAATTGCAATATATTAAGTTCAAAGTAATTTTTCCATTTAATGTATTGTGTTATATTCCAACTAGAGGCCTGGTGCATGAATTCGTCCCCGGTGGGGTCTCTCGGCCTGGCTGGCAATCGGGGCTGATTGGGGCCTTCTCGCCAGGGGGAGGGACCACAGGAGGTTGGCCGGCCGAAGGAGGTTGGCTGTGGGAGCGTACTGACTACCAGCTCCTGCATTGAGTGTCTGCCCCTTGGTAGTCAGTGCGCATCATAGCCACCAGTTGACTGGTCGTTCGGTCAAACGGTTGTAACGGTCGCTTAGGCTTTTATATGTATAGATTCTCAGAATTGATAGTTCACATATGAGATTTAGGATGAGGCTGCTTTCAATGAACTGTAAGGCTTGATGAAGTTCTCAGCCCTTAAATTGCTTTAGGATTGTGGACCCCTTTGATAATCTGATAAAACCCATGGTTGTGTCATTTCTTCTGAAGGAAAACATTGACATACACAATTATAAACCTTTTAAATAGCACTTCATGGGAGTCAAGACATCCTGAAGATGCCAGAAGAACACATCACTCCTTACCTATGCCAGGAAAAACTAGTTTCCTAATATCCTCTGTTTTATTTTTAAAAATATATATTTTTATTGATTTCAAAGAGGAAGGGAGAGGGAGAGTGGGATAGAAACCTCGATGAGAGAGACTCTGATCAGCTGCCTCCTGCATGCCTCCTACTAGGGATCGAGCCTGCAACTGGGCATATGTCCTGATTGGGAATCGAACCATGACCTCCTGGTTCATAGGTCAATGCTCAATCACTGAGCAACACCAGCTGGGCTAACAATGATTCTTTAAAGGAGAGATTGAGATCCAATTTGTTTTTAAATTATTTTAAAATAATTTTAGAATTTAAAAGTGTTGCAAAATAATAGAGTTCCCATATATCCTTCATCCAGCTTCCTCTAATGTCTTACGTGAGCACAGTACAATGACCAAAGGCAATAAATGAACACTGATACAATCCCATGGACTAATCCAGACCTAATTTGAATTTCTCTAATTGTCCCACTAAATACAACACACTTTAAATGATCCATTATTACTTGTAAATCTTAGCAAACAGTCTCATTCTTTCCTTCCATTTCTTAAAAAACATCTAACTTCAATGTTTAACAACAAAGAGCTAGTCAAATAAATAACAGCATCCTTACTGTTTGATGTTTATATAATTATTAAAATTATGTTTTGAAGATTTTTTATGATATGAGGAAATACTTAAAACTTCAAAATGAAACATACAAAGCAATGTACAAGATTACCTCAATATTTTGCAAAAAAAAAAGATATGTATGTATTTGGACGTATAGGAAAGTGGCTTGAAGAAAGTATACTACCATTTTGACTGTTTATCTGTAGACAGTGGGAATTGGTGTGATTTTAATTTTTTTTATCGCTTTTGCCTATTTTCCAAATTTCCTACAGTGAGTCACATTTCTACCTTATAACTTTAAAAATTTATATTTTAAAAAATTCACCTAGGATGACATGACTAATTTTCTGATCATATCAGGCAGCTATTATTACTCTTTTTAATCGTAATAATGGTATTTGCTTCTATGGGAGAAGGAACTTAGTTTTTGGAGCTGCCTGCCAGCGTGGAAGGGCCTTCTTACTGGCTTTATCACTGACTTAGAATTGGTTAGGAGGAAAAAGGACGGAACAAGAGAAACACCACTCTACGGAACCTTCCCTTTAAAAAACACCGTTCACTTAGGGAAGGAGGCCAATTTATCAATTCTGTGAGTAGAGGGGAAGCCCTAGTCATGTGACTTTTCCATTCCTGTGTAGAATTACAGATGAAACAGAAACTCACCCATCATCTGAATCGTTTTATACCTGTAGTCAAATTCATCTTGCAGGTCTTCTAAATATTTGGTGTCTTGTTCTGTTATCTTTTTACAAAAAGAAAAAAACAAACACATGTTCTCTCAGTTGTTATAACTCAGCATGTCAATGAAACATCACCTGTATTTCAAAATACACTGTTTTGTTCTTCCTGTTTCCGGTAATATCGTAGACTAACCGTATAGAACCTACATCTACAAAGAGCCCATTCCCAAGAAAGCTGAGTGTCACTGGGAGAAACAGGCTGAATTTGCTCCCCCATTGCCTCCACCCAACTGGAAACTTGTCCTCTTGTTTCTCAGTGAGTGTCAAAGGATGCCACCAATCTCCTTTTCCACCCGCGAATATGCACCCTTCCCCCGTTAGTTCCATATAATTCTGTTCCATGTACCAAGGATCATGTTGCTGGGAGTCTCCTTTCCAACCCGCTGCAGTTTATGACAATTCAGTATACATTTTTCCCTCTCTACGTCTTAGAAAAAAAAATCTTTGCTTCCTCCGTGTCTCCTGGTTCTCTCCCTGAGATTTTTACTTTTCTCTTCGCTAAACCTGCTGCTGTTTTTCTGCTCAGACACAGCAGGTATTGAGTGTCAGGACCTGGGCTCTTCATGTGCGAGCTCCGCAGCCTCACAGCAGCCCTATGCCGGCGACCCCCATACAGAGGAGGAAGCAGAGGTAGGTGCTGTGAGCTGACTTACTTGCCTCAGGCCACCTGGCTCCCCGGGATGGAGAGTGGCGGGCAGACCCAGTCTCCAGTAACTGACGTTATAAAGCTTTCCCCAAAGCCATCTTTTCTAATAGGAACACAGGGTGTGAGAGACATTGATCTTACTGACAAGCCGCCGTGTTTCTGTGCGCACACACTCTGGACCCCAGGAGCCAGGAGCAGAGCCGGTTGCGTGGGGACGAGAGCCAGCCTTGCTGGGCATCCACAGCTCACTCACCTGCACGCTGTTCTTAATGGCGGCCACTTTGTGCTCCACGTTCCTCTGTCTTTCCGAAACGGAAGAGCTTTGCAAGGATTTCTCCAGAGGTCCCTGGGAAAAGAATGTCCTGAAATTTCAATGGTGTTGACAAAACAAGGTTTATGATGAATGTGGTGTGTGGAGTATACTTCGAACTGAGGTTTGGATCAATGTGATATGAAATACTCTCTAACCGTTAAAAATCATGCTGTAGAAAAATATTCAATGACATATAAGTAGTGTCATAGTGTTAAAAATAGAGAAAATTATGAAACACCATATGTTTATGATCTCTATTGCTTATATATGTATGTATATTTAGAAATATATGGATATATGTACAGATATGTATACTCAAGTACATGTGATTGGAAGAACACCCCCCCAAATGTTATGTCTGTTATCCATGAATAGTAAAGTTATAGATTATTTTATAGTTAAAATTTTTTCTTAATTTGCTATAATAGACCTGTATTACTTTTGAAATTCTCTAAAACTAATACATGTAATTTAAAAATTAGTATAGTGAAACTACATTAAGTTAGACTTAAATTTAGAATTAGACTTAACTTCAGATGAATCTGACAGCATGAGAATTATTTTTACACTGGAACAAAGGGAGTTTACGAAAGAATATGTCAAAATGTTAGCTTTGTTAAATAGAAAGGCTGACCAACTTCTCCAAGCGCTGGCCACTCTAATAATCTGATATTAAATGTGTTTGCCTCCTGCACATGCCCAACCAGGGCCAAAGATTGAGTCTGCAACCGAGGTACATGCCTTTGACCAGAATCTAACCTGGGACCCTTGAGTCCAAGGGCTGACACTCTATCCACTGAACCACACCAGCTAGGGCAGTAGTTAACTATATTCTTGAACCAATGTTGTAACACCATGGGCCAGAGCGTGACCCGTAGAGAAAGAAAATAATGTATAGATAAGATTCTACAAACAAATGCTGGAAAAACTTGGTAATCATCTCAATAAAGAAGCAGAGAAAAGGATCTCACTCAAAAGGACCCTAGGTCTTGATGACAAGTGGCCTGAGGGATGGTGGCGCCACTAACACAGAGAAGAAGCTCGTTCGCAAGAAAAGATTTCCGGTTCAGAAAAATTGAGCCCAAGGAGATAACAAGATCACAAGTTCAGAAAATCTTACCTGAACGGGCATGTTGGCAGCAGCCAATATTCTCCTCTCTTCCCTTAAGCAATTTGAAATGACTACAGCTACATGCATTGGATTTCCATGAAATTTTCCCTGGAAAAAAAGGGAGCAGAAGCAACATAAAAGCTTAAATATGTGCATCATAAAGAAACATTGCTGTTTGCAAATTAAAAAATGATATCCCAATAAATATGGAAATCATTTGGGATTTGTTCCAACTCTTATAAAACCACAGAAACTCATATTGTGAATGTAGACTTCTTTGAGGCATATTGTTCTGTCTTCAAAAATCATGTTACTTTAGGCTTAGGGCAGGTTTTAGGTGAAAGAGTTAGTCATTATGAACCACAGCTACTCACTAGTTAACTATGTGCTTCATGGTCTGCTTAACGCATTTCTCTGGTTCCTGTTTGGTGCTGTTCATGTTGACTAGTTGGGTGTGTTATATAAGTTAAACACTCTAACCCTCCAGGGGAGCATGTATTACCACGGTTGCCTTGGCGTCCACCACTCGCCTTACCTGCCAGGCCCCTGCTGGTGTCTGTGTTTTCTTGGTTTACAAGTCTAATTTGATCAACACCATCATTTTAGACACAGCATTACACTTCATTATGATTAGCCTCTTTCCAAGGTAGGATTAACGGAAGGCACAATAAATGTAGACAAATGCATTTACTCTGCCCCCCTCTCTGAAGGAGGTGCCAATTACCCATGAAATGGCCAAAAGATCAATAACAGAAAGAAAAAAATAACAATCTACAAAGTGGGAAATTAGCAATTAATCAAAAGTAGGTTATACAGATGAGTAGACTAAGGGGTCTTTCTTTCTTTTTTTAAAAATATATTTTATTGATTTTTGTACAGAGGGGAAGGGAGAGGGACAGAGAGTTTAGAAACATCGATAAGAGAGAAACATCGATCAGCTGCCTCCTGCACACCCCCTACTGGGGATGTGCCCGCAACCAAGGTACATGCCCTTGACTGGAATTAAAACTGGGACCCTTGAGTCCACAGGCTGACGCTCTATCCACTGAGCCAAACCGGCTAGGGCCCAAAGGGTCTTTCTAGGAAAGAAATGAGGTTATTGGTTGTAAACATTTTTATGGCCACGATTTTGTTAGATGATGAATGTCAATTAGCACTTCTATTTGTAAAAGTATCCTATATAATAAAACCCGAATATGCAAATCGACTGAACGGCGGAACAACCGGGCGCTTGACGCACACTGACCACCAGGGGGCAGACACTCAACACAGGAGCTGCCCCCTGGTGGTCAGTGCACTCAGCCAGAAGCCAGGCTGACGGCTGGCGAGCGCAGGGGCAGTGGTGGGAGCCTTTCCAGCCTCCGAGGCAGCGCTAAGGAGCAGCGAGCCGGCTTCTGGATGGCGAGCCCAGCGGCTAAGGACCCCTCGGGGGATGTCCAACTGCCAGGTTAGGCCCGCTCTCCACAAAAGGAAGGAAATGAATTGACAGAAACTCATAAGGTAAATAAATTAAAACAATTCTACTTATACACAGGGGCATCAAACTTCTGATTTCTGCATGCTGACAACTTCAGATTCCTTCTAGTTAGAATGTTGTTAATGTGTTCCTGTTGTTCATTTTCCCACTTAGTGTTTCCATCTACCTCCCAAGAATCACCATTTTGCCCTGGTTTTTCTCACTGCTACAGGAGTTCTTTCTTGTTGATGCTATCTTTCAACATTTCTGAAAAGGTGCACACTTTTTCATTTTTCTTTCCTGCCTAAACTTCTTTTACATTCCCTTTCAGAATCAGTTTCTCCCCAGGTCTTGTCAGGTTAAATTACTCACTTTCCTCCTTTTCTAAGAGCAAAGAATCACCAGGCTACTTTTTCACTTCCCTTTTGCGTTTCTCCTAACTTAGTCCCTCACTTAACGTATAAGACAAAAACATCTTATGGAAAATTGATCACTGTAGAGTCAAAACCAAATTAGCACTTTTTATTTTGGTAAGTATCAAAGATGTCACCTTTCAGTAGTTACCACATGTATTCATCTCAAAAAAAAAAAAAAGAGCAACAATACAACAAAAATAAAAAACAAACCCTCCACATGTGGTGGGTGGAAGGAGGGAGGGAGAGACGCTGCCTTTCTGTGTGTCCGTGTTTCTGTGTACAGACCTTCTGCCCTGTGGCTTGTCTTGTCACTATCTCACAGGGTCAAGAAACAGAAGTTTTTAATTTGAATGACGTCAAATTCTTCCCTTTATGGCTAGTGCTTTATATGATCGAAGACATATTTCCCTAACTTATAGTCATAGAGGTTTTTCTCCCCATTTTATCTTTTTAAGTCTTTATACTATTTTTTAAAATATTTTTTATTTATTTGAGAGAGAGAGGGAGGGAGAGAGGAAAGGAGAGGAAGATAGGGAGAGAAACATTGATGTGAGAGAGAAACATCAATCAGTTGCCTCCCGCATGCACACCCCGACCAGGGATCCCGCAACCTGGTTATGCGCTCTGACCGGGAATCAAACGGGTGACCCTTCAGTGGGTGCGTGGAACGACATTCAACCAACTGAGCAACGCCGGCCAGGGCTAAGTCTTTATACTTTTGCCTTTGATTTTCATTCCCATGGAGCTGGTTAATAACGAGAGGTCCCTTTCACCTTTTTCTCTGTGGATACTCAGTGCCTATTATATTTATTGAACATTCTGTGCTTTCCCCACTGCTCTGCCGGGCCAACTCTGCCACATAGCAATGTCTATATATGGACGGGCTTGCTGCTCACACCCGTTTCATCTTACGGTTCTGTCTACCAGCAAACTGTCTTAATTACTAGAGCTTTATGGTAGGTTTGATGGCGAGTAGAATAGGTTTTGTTTGCATTTCCATACAGACTTTAGAATCGGCTTGTCAAGCTACACAAACACACAACCACACTGAGAATCTGAACGGCAATAAATCTTCAGATGCATCTGGGAGACTTGGCATCCTTATAATTGTGTTCGAATTCATTTATTTAGGTTTTCTTTAATGTCTCTATGAAGCGCTATAATTTTCCACAGCGATCTTAAAACATTTTTGACAGGTTTCTTTCTATGTAGTTGGTAGCTTTGATAATGAAGTAAATGGTATCTTTCTTTCCTAATTGTTTTTTTAAAATGTACCTTTATTGTTGAAAGTATTACAGACATCCCCTTTCCTTCCCCATTGACCCCCTCCTCCCCATCCCCTGCCCCCTCCCCACCCCCAAGCCTTCACCACAGTTGTGTCCATGGGTTATGCATATATGCATACAAGTTCTTTGATTTTGAATTTGGCAACTTTGCTAAACTCTTATTCATTCTAATAATATATCTGTAATATCTCTTATTCTAAACATTTATCTGTAGATTCCTTTGGGTATGATTTGCATATACAAATCATAGTAAGTATAAGATTGCATAAATACTGATATAATTTTCTTCCTTTTTAATGGTCTAGTTTCCATCAGGATTTCACCTTCATCCTAAAGACTTATTTAGAAATATGTTGGTTAATTTCCAAACATAGGGATTTTCTATTTATTCTTTTTCTGAAACTGATTTTTCTATAGATTTAAAAATTCTAATCAGAATTAATGTTCTGAATTATTTTAATTACTAGAGTCCCAGTGCATGAAATTCATGCAGGGGGGGTGTACCCCTTAGCCCGGCCTGCACCCTCTCCAATCTGGGACCCCTCAGGGGATGTCCGACTGCTGGTTTAGGCCTGACCGCTAGCTCCTAACTGCTCGCCTGCCTGCTTGCATGATCGCCCCTAACTGCCTCTGCCTGCCAGCCTGATGTCCCTAACCACCTCTGCCTCAGCCCTTGCCACCATGGCTTTGTCCGGAAGGATGTCTGGAAGATGTCTTGTCTAATTAGGATATTACCCTTTTATTAGTATAGATTTTTGTAGCCCAGCATACGGCCCTATTGTGAATAGATGTTCCCTGTGAGCTTGTGGAGAATGGGAATTCTGCAGTTGTTGGTTCAAATGTCTTACATAGGGTCATTAACCCAAGTTTGTTAATTCTGTTGTTCAAATTTCTACATCTTTGCTGATTTTTTGCTTGATTCATTTAGTCAATTATTAAAAGAGGCATGCTAAAATGTATTTTGTGATTTTTCTCTTGTGGTTCTGTCAAAAACATTCAGACTTGTTATATATTACTAATGAGTCAAATCTTTTGCTGCTATAAATTGACCTGTATCTCTTATAATGCCTTTTGCCTGAAGCAAAAAGATCAACTACAACATTCTTTTTATCACTTAGAATTTTATTTTATCCGTATTGAAATAATACTTTTATTTCAACATATAGATATTTAAAACCACATCTCAATATTGTGCATATAAAAGGGTAAATATACATGAAACTTCACATATTTAGAATTAAACTTTTCTTTTAAAAAATATATTTTTACTGATTTCAGAGAGGAAGGGAGAGGGAGAGAGAGAAACATCAATGAGGAGAGAGAATCATTGATCAGCTGCCTCCTGCTCACCCTACACTGGGGATCAAGCCTGCACCCCGGGCATATGCCCTGACTGGGGATCGAACCATGACCTCCTGGTTTATAGGTTGATGCTCAACCACCGAGCCACGCAGGCTGGGCAATATTCTAATTTTTTTAATGGCATCATGCTGCAAGTTAAGTGCAGTCTGTTCAAAGTCAGCAGGGAGTTTCTGATAAATGGATACTCTACATCTTAACGATAATCCTGTACAAGACATGATTTGTTCCCTCCAGCCTCCTATTGTTTTGAGATCTCGTTCATCTATTGTGAGAAATTTGGCAATTTCTCTTGCCACTGTTGCTTTGTGTATGATAGGCAATCCTTCTGCATGAACCTCAGTAATGAAAGATAATATCACGTCTTCTACTGGTGGGCATCTTTCTTGCTTCTTACATCCTGTAAAGCACTTTTTTGTTGCTTTCCAAGAAAATATGGCATTTAGGGTTATCCATCTAGTGACAAATAATTTGCTGAATATCAAATTTATACCCTGCTGGTTTGTTTCCATTCCATTCTGCACAAATGATCACTATTTGCTTCCACCCTGAATCACAGTGTTCTATTGATGACACGTTAAACAGCAATTAAACTCAACATGTGTTGCAGCAACAGTGCACATAATTCAACCGAGGTGACAACATGAACGGCTATGACTCAATTTCACATCACAGGCAATGACAACGACATTGTGATTGCCACTGGCTAACAGCAGCTCAGAAATGCTGTTGGTTATAAGATGCAATTTGATTCAGAGGTGTTAAAGTGTGTGTGTGTTGAGGGGAGGTATCTTGGCATCAATGAACACGCTGTTTTAATCTTCCTGCTACTGTATGCTAAATTCCTTGGCTTTCCCTTGAGTTCTTCTAATTTAAATTCCCCTTTCATCTAACTTCTAAATTTGACTTGTCACTAAAGAGTGACTAGTTCATTTGCCTCCCCTCTGCCCCCAAATGACCCTAGGAATCCCAGTCCGAGGTGAAGGACAGGAGAAGACTTGCTTAAAAGACCCTTCTCTGTTCAGGGGCACAGAATCTGAATTTTCACAACCAGACAGTCACTCCTTTGCGTTCTTTCCCCAAGGACCCCCTTTAAAATGCAAACACATGCCCTGGCTGGTTTGGCTCAGGGGATAGAGCATTGGCCTGCGGACTGAAGAGTCCCGGTTCAATTCCAGTCAAGGGCACATGCTGGGTTGTGGGCTCGATCCCCAGTAGGGGGCATGCAGGAGGCATCCAATCAATGATTCTCTCTCCTCATTGATGTTTCTATCTCTCTCTCCCTCTCCCTTCCTCTCTGAAATCAATAAAAATATATTTTTAAAAATGCAAACACATGAGGGAGACTTGACACATGAGGGAGACCACATTTAATTGGTCTCCTGGCCATTGTGAAAGGGCTACCAGGTGCTGTTCTCTGGCTGCAGAGGCCTCGCCCCTGCAGAGGAGAGTGAGGGGCCCAGGACAGGTAAGTGGGGACGTTTCAGGAGAGCCTTGAAAGACAGCAACCAAGGGTGGGGGGGTGGATTCTGAAGAAACATGTACCCACAGCTGAGCTTGGGCTCCTCCAAAGGCTCCCCTGGGACCAGGATTCTAGTGCGAGAATCAACGAATGTCCCACCTAATGCAAGATATTAACCACAGGGCAACTCTCTGGCAGGGGGAGGGAGAGGCCAAGGGAGGCCATGGGAACTCTCTGGACTTTCCACTCAGTTTTCCTGTAAACCTAAGGCTGCTCTAAAAAGTCCAGCCTACTTCTAAAAGTTGTCTTCCGGAAGTCACAATTCTGACATATCTTGTGCTCCTCCTTTTGCCAGCAATGAACCCATTCAAATGAACAGAGAGGCCTATCTCTCTGGTTCAGTTCGCATTAAGTTCTCTCATCACCACAGAGGGTGTCTTTCCTTTTCCTTCTTCTTTTGTTAAGCCTCACCTGAGGCGATTTTCCCACTGATTTTCAGGGAGAGGGAAAGAGAGAGGGAAAGAAAGACAGAGAGAAACATCGATGTGAGAGAAACACATTGACTAGTTGCCTCCTGTACCAGGGCCCAGGCTGGGGAGGAGCCTGCAACCAAGCTACGCGCCCTTGTCCAGAATCGAACCCAGGACTCTTTGGTCTGCAGGCCGACGCTCTATCCACTGAGCCAAACCGGATAGGGCTCCACAAAGATTTTCGTGATGAAAGAGAAGTGAGGTACCCATTCTCGGTGGAGAAAAATGATTCCTGCCCCATGTATATTACTAATACTATATGGATCTTAAAACAAGCTAGCTAAAAATTAGCTACAGGTATATACAGTTAATGTTAACTTATTTTTTAAAGGAGAATACTTCTTAAAGGTACCAAGTACTGTGTCTACAAATTCTGAGTATATTTCCTGACATGTTCTATGTGTAATAGGTTTAACTCATCTGAGACGATTGCTCTGTGAATTGCTTGCCATGTAAAATCAAGGGAATTGGGCTTGTGATGGTTACTGTGTGACCTTAGGCAAGTCACTTCTTAACCTTCGTCACTTCAATTGCCCTAGTAGTGGCTGTCACGCACCACAGGGTCCTTGTGGGGCAGGCCAGACAACTGAGAAAGAGCTTCGGAACTTGTAAAACCTTTACATAAGTATAAGCTGCAAGCATGTCAAATTCACGGCCCATGGGCCGCATGCCTTGTCTATTTGGCCCACGTTAGCCTCTGAGTTTGACATGCTTGGATAAGGAGTTTTCTATGTTGCCTGATGGGGGCGTTAGGAGAACTTAAAGCTCATAAATGGTAAATCAATAAAAACAGAAGATAAAGTCTTCCTATTCGTTTCACAGAAGTGACCAAAACGAATTATAAAGCCAATGAAGGTGGAGTTGTGTTCCAGGAAATGTATTTACATGAATATAAAAGAAACTCCAGGAAAAAAACAAGACGATGTTTTTGGGGTTTTCAAAGCATTAAACAATGGGGACTTTCCTGGCATTTCTCTAGGACTAACTCTCACAGGCACACACATACATTAAAAGCTGCTTTGAATAAAAAATTAACCCACACAAACTAGCAATTAGAAATAATAATACAGCACTCTCACCCACCAGAGCATAATTCATATGGTGTCTGGGAAAAAACAATCAATACCACACTTTGGATGCATAGAGAAAGGTCTGGTCGGGGATATGTCAATATCATGAGTGATCACCCTTGGGGAGAAGGGGTGGGTGGGATGGATAGCTACACTTTTACCTCAATTCTTTGGTATTGTTAGACTTTTAACAATAATTAAGCATGTGTTACTTTTATGACTAAAACTAAACAAGACGAGAAATTATACATGCAGCAGATCTTTCTCTGATTCACACAGAGTTGTCTTTAAAGATGTTGGCGTTGAAAGATGGTCTTCCAGGTGAAGAGAGAAAAAAGGAGTTGGAGCCTAGTGAAGTCACATGATAACTATGACTCAGTGCTCACGGGGCATTCACAGCCTTGTAATGAGGAGATGGATGAACTGCTTAATTAACAATGACAGGAAGAGACCCAAGTAGATGCCTGCCAACTCTACTTACCCTTTATATCAGCGGTTCTCAACCTGTGGGTCGCGATCCCTTTGGTGGTCGAACAACCCTTTCACAGGGGTCGCCTAAGACCATCCTGCATATCAGATATTTACATGACGATTCATCACAGTAGCAACATTACAGTTATGAAGTCGCAACGAAAATAATTTTATGGTTGGGTCACAACATGAGGAACTGTATTTAAAGGGCCAGGAGGTTGAGAACCACTGCTTTCTATGTTGGGACATCACCTGCCATTGACTGAACTCCCCTGGTGTGCAGGGTGCTTCAGAAGCTTTGTTTTAAAAACTGGCAACAGCCTGTAAGGTCCCCATGAGGAAGCCCAGGGGCTGTGTCCTTGGTGAAAAGTCACAGGACGCGCAAGTCAAGGAGGAACTCTGCAAGCCCAGGTGGCTCTCACTCCACACACTAGGGCTTTTCCAAATCATGACTGTCTTTTAAGAAATGCATTCTTTCTCTCTTTCACCAGAGCCCTTGAGCCACAACTGCGTTTCATTTCATTTTCCCTGGAAATGGTAAACCTGCTCATTGACTCACCATTCTTATGGAACCTCCAGAAAGCAGCAGCAGCTAAACCAGGGGTCCTCAAACTACGGCCCGCGGGCCACATGCAAATACAAATATTGTATTTGTTCCCGTTTTGTTTTTTTACTTCAAAATAAGATATGTGCAGTGTGCATAGGAATTTGTTCATAGTTTTTTTTTTAAACTATAGTCTGGCCCTCCAATGGTCTGAGGGACAGTGAACTGGCCCCCTGTTTAAAAAGTTTGAGGACCCTTGAGCTAAACCAACCAAAATATTACCTGTGTAATGACAACAGTATTAAATCACTTTTTTTGAGACTACTTAGGTTTTTTGGGTTTTTTTTAATCCTCACTTGAGGATATTTTCCCATTGATTTTTAGAGAGAGTGGAAGAGAAAGGAAAAGACGGAGAAAAATATTGATGTGAGAGAAACGCATCGATTGGTTGCCTCCTGCACGTGCCCTGACCAGGGCCCAGGCCGGGGAAGAGCCTGCAACCGAAGTACGTGTTCTTGACTAGAATCGAACCTGGGACCCTTCAGTCTGCAGGCCGACGCTCTACCCACTGAGCCAAACTGTCCAGGGCAAGAGACTACTTAGGTTTTAATACCCCTGAGAGTTGTATCTGCTGCTGGTAGAGGCCCTCTGCCAGGGACCCTGGGTATCCGCACATGACCTTGATGGACATGCCAAGAGAGCAAGGCCTGACCGTTCTTCGGGGCTGCGTTTGCAGAAAGCAACCGTAAGTGATGAGGTCACGTCTCCCCGCCAGCTGAAGAGCAGGCTTGCTTCGCCCAGCTCTAAAAGCAGTGAGTCCCTCAAGGTCAGTCTCCTGGTACACAACCCACTGAGTGTGCATGCGACCATGAGAGACCCGTGTCCCCGCGTAGGACGCGGGAGAAGTGGGGGACCAATGCGAATGAGCATGAAGCTCTGAGCCCGCCTTTGCTGTGGATAACCAAGTCCTTGCCTCTGACCAGGAAGCCTCACGTCTTTTCTGGCCCCCATCACACAACACCAAGCTCACGTGGTCGCTTGAAAGGAGAGTCAAATCCCAGCCCCTGATACTTCTTGACGCCTACTTGTGTGTGCAGCTTCTCACATGGAGCTTCCATGATTTCGTGCTATGTCTCATCCCCCGTCTAGACTGTATCTTTCCTAAGCAGAGACTGGTCACCTGATAGGAATCTCACCCATGTTTGTGGGATGATCACATGAGAGGATCAATGACAACAATCCTCTCCTAACTGGGAGAAATATAGACAAAGCATATTGTTCAGGCTCTGTGGTGGGACAGATGTCTATCCTGAAATCCTTCGGGGGTCTTTATCTGTCCCTGTCCCTGGTAGTCAGGGAGGAATAAGACAGTCTGGAGCTTAGCTGGAAGAGGGCAGCAAGGAATGAAATCCCCTGGAGACGGCAACTTCGCTTCTCGAAGGCCCTGGCTGACCAACACCATTGGCAGCGAGGCTGCCGTGGGGAGACGTGGACCGCGAGGATGTCTCCCCAGTGGTGATGACCCTCGGAGCCTCCCGCTTTCTGTAGATGCTGACACCTCTTTTACTAACGGCGAAGGAATCTGTGCCCTTGGCTTATGTCTGGTAGGATCCTCTAGTCACCCTCACTATCGTGGTAACAAGGATACATCCTCATAACTAAAGAGTTTAGACAAGAACATAAAAAGTCAATATTGGTAAAGAGGGTATACACACATCTCTCTTATTGATGAAATAATTGTATATCTAGAAAAAATAAGAGAGCATAATAAAATAATTCTGGACTAGATTGTCAAGATAACACGCTTTTGTCTACACTGGCCAAGGCCATCTAGAACTTGAAATGGGGGAAATGTTGCAAACCAAATAATAAGAAAAATAATTTTTTGAACTTAGGAATACATTTAACAAGAAAAAGCACAAGTCTGACAGGACTTAAACTAGGGTCCTATTGAAGACTTTAAACAAAGCCTAGAGGGCAGAAATCTTAAAAATAACATAGAAGAAGCATCACATAGAATTCTAGGGTGTGAGACTTACTATCACAAAACATATTAACTGTCCCCAAATGAGTACATGCATGTGGAATTGAAGTTAGGCTCTCCAACGTTGCTTGTGGAGGGTTTGGGCTGAAGGAAAGAGGCAATAAAGTTCATACGGAAGAAATGCTGCACAACCGTTAGGAAAGTGATCAAGGCTAACGGGTTTTTCAGTGCTTGATGGTAGAAGACTTTCTGTGTTTTGTTTTGCTTTACTGAGTCTCCACAACTGCTTGAGGTCATACTAGCGCGGATTTCGCCGGGAACTGATAGAGAGAGATGTTAAGTAACTTGAAACCCGGATTCAATTTTAACGGATTTCACCGGGAACTGATAGAGATGTTAAGTAACTTGAAACCCGGATTCAATTTTACTCCAGAGTGTGGTTATCAACCAGTTACCCGCAGTCATTGTCAGTAAGTTGGGGAAGGAGGACTTACCATACAAGACACTGAAGTGTACTATGCAGTGCAGTATGTTTATAAAGCATAAATATAGTTCAAAATACACATTATAATCAATAGCATCCACATATACCCAGATTAGCAGATTATAACAGAGAGGGGTGGGAAATTAACATATGAAAAGGTAGTGTTTCAGCTCAGTGGTAATGATTATCTAAAAAATCTTGCTGTTATAAATATCTATCAATCCTTAAGAGAAAGCTGGATTTCTATACAAATAATTCTATGTAAATGAAAGACTTAAAAACTTTTTAAAGGTTACAATACATTCCTGAAAACATGTGTATAGTGGGAGACTTTAAACCAAATCAGGATTCCCAGAAACTATACAAAAAAAGATGAACTTTCACTACGTTTAATTATTTTTGTGTGGAAGAAGATGTCATAAAGCCAAATGACGTATCACAGATTGAGGAAAATATCAGTAATGCATACGAAAGAGTATTTACTAGGAAAGACATTTTTTAAAAAAATATATTTTATTGCTTTTTTACAGAGAGAAAGGGGGAGGGATAGAGAGTTAGAAACATCGATGAGAGAGAAACATCGATCAGCTGCCTCCTGCACACCCTCCACTGGGGATGTGCCCGCAACCAAGGTATGTGCCCTTGACCGGAATCGAACCTGGGACCCTTCAGTCCGCAGGTCGACGCTCTATCCACTGAGCCAAACTGGTTAGGGCAGGAAAGACATGTTTAAAGTAATAGTTTTATATATACTTGGAAATTGATGAGAAGGCCCAATAGGAGAAAGTGAATGGGAAAGTGGACAGAAGGGCACATCCAAACAGCCAATACCTGAGGGAAAGGTGCCCAGGCTCACAAGCAGTCAGAGGAAAGCAAATTTAAAGTAGAAAAAAGAGAGAGCGGCATCAGTGCCCAACAACCAGGTGGGCAAACATGGAAAAGAATGAGGACGCTGCTGCTAATGGGGCCTGGGGAGGCGGTCCTTGTGCACGCTGCTGCTGAGAGGCGAGTTTCACAGCCTATCTGGAAAACGATCTGACAACATCTACTAACACTTAAAATATTTATATCTCTGACCAGTGAGTCCATTTCTAGGATCTATCCTATAAAAGTAAGAGCACTAGCCCATAAGAATGCACGTACAATGCTGTTTATGGGCAGTGGTTCAATAAATTGTGACATCCGCTCCATGGGCCATCTGCTACCATTCAAATCAAGAGACTTCCGTGATGTAAAATTTGAAAAGCATAGAAATGAGTCACAAAACTTCATTTTTTAAATGACAAAATTCTGGCTTCCCCATTTATAAAATTCCAAAAACACACATAACACGCATGCAGATAAATCACCCATTTTCCCATTTTATGTAACTAATCGAATATAGAAATGGAAGAGTGCACATTGGTTGTTAACACTGATATCTTTGGGGGTGATGTCACTGGGGGTGATGGCACCGAGGGAGGTAGGGAAAATGAAGTTTGGAATAAAAAAATAGCATGTGTAATATCTAATTTATGATAAATTACATACGAGTGTTTATGGAGTAAATGTGTGAAAAGACAGTGAACAAAATGTTCATGGCGGTTATCTTATCTTGGTGGAATTTCAGGGGATTTTTAGTTTCTTCTTAGACTTTGCATTATCGTTTGAATTTTTACAATGATATGTATTATTAAGGAATCGGAAAAAAAATCAAAAAGCTATTTTCATCGTAACAAAAATTCCATCAGTAAAAACGTTTACATTAATTTACATATTGTGCAGAGATTAGAAAGTTGCAGCGCCCGAAGCAAGAAGTGGAAACAACATTCCAACGTGAAGAATAAAACCGGTCTCTGAAGACGTGACATTTACGAGGCAGCCCCCAAAGTGTCCCTGTACACTTTCCATTGAACAAAAGTCTGACATCTATTTGAACTGAGGTGAAGTATCAATACCAGCGAGCGACGGCGGGCAATGGAAACTGAGGGATGGCTGCCGGCTCATCGACAATGGAAGGTGGTGCCCTACTGACCTATTTTCTCAACTGGGAACTCAGGCAGGTCGCAGAGCCAGTCCTGAAACGGAATCCCAGTGTTGGTCTGCAGACACCCGGGGTGAGGCTTGCAAGCGGCCTTCGGGCTGGCCTACGACGCAGGGCTCGCTCACATGTTTATATTCTAGTGACTTCTTCTCTCATGGCCACTCTAGACAACACACGAACTAGGAAGAATTCGTCCCTCAGGTGCCAGAGCCTTAAAGGTGAACAGTTCCGGCTTCCAGGACTAGTTCTACTTCCAGCTCCCATCAAAACGTACTTATCTCACTCCCTCCGTTCCTACTTCATGTAGAACTAATTAATCAGATGTGGCCGCCTCTAACTCCCATCAGCTTAGGTGAACAGGCCCTACTGAACTGCATGAGTTTCTATATTTTATTACCTCAGGGCCTTGATCACTTGACATGCTGAACCAGCTGCATTTATTTATTTATTTTTAATCCTTCACCCGAGGATATTTTTCCACTGATTTTTAGAGGGAATGGAAGAGAGAGGGAAAGACAGAGAGAAATATCCACAGAGAGAAACACGTTGATTGGTTGCCTCCTGCACGGGGAGGGGAGGCACCTGCAACCCAAGTACGTGCCCTTGACCGGAATCGAACCCTGGACCCTTCCGCCTGCAGGCCGATGCTCTACCCACTGAGCTACACCGGCCAGTCGCACCAGCTGCATTTAAACAAGGCCTTTGTGGAGACATGGTTTATCCCCCAACAGGCACTGGGAAGTCCTCAGGATATGAGGTCAGAAATCCAGGTTCTAGCCCAGCCCCCATCACTGACTATGACATTAAAAATAAAAGCCTTGATTTTCTCCCCAGTAAAACCTGTGAGATGGTCATAAGATCACAATCATTAAGCAAAGGTCAATTATGTTTTTCTCCGACTGTAGAGGCAAAAAATGTCCTTTGAAAAGGATTTTAAATGCGAACATCACCAAGAAAATAAAAACCACCCATAATCACAGGATCTGGAGATAACCCATGTTAACATTTCGATGTGCCCATTTAGTTTCTTTTCTCCGAGTCTATGTTTACAATCAATATCATTTTTAATAGCTGTGTAATGGTTATTTTAGCCGTCCTATGTATTTAGTAAATTCTCTACTGTTGACATGTAGATTTATTTTTCACCATCAATAGGCTGTGATATATTCTTGGTTAAATCAACCTCATTAAATTATACTATTTAGATCTTGTTCATTTATGGTTTTTCCTACTTGATATGTCAAAAACCGAGAAAAATGTATTGAAGTGCCCCACACCTACTTTATTTTTCTCATTTTTTTCTTGTATTTAGAATTTTTACCTTATATTTCGATTCAATATTATTTGGTGCATATTGATCCATGAGTGTTAATATTTTATTTGAAATTGTTTCTTATTTTAATACATTTGTCCTGATTATTGCTTTTGGACTGAAATTTGACACTGTCTGCCAAACCCATAAGCATCATGAGAGACGTGCCAACAGCTGCATAGAGATAGAGTAACTGCTGGTGGAGGAGCAGGTGTTGGAGAAGGAAAGGTAAGCTCAGACTTGTATTATTTTCAAGGAGGAGACCTGCTTTAACCAATGTGTTTTAGTTTTATCACAAGTTCTATTGAATATATAGATGTGACATCTTTAAATCCCCATTCTATAGAATAAAAGCCTAATATGCTAAGTGTCTGACCGTTCATTCGACTGTTCGACCAGTTGCTATGACACGCACTGACCATCAGGGGACAGACACTCTGACCAGTAGGTTAGCTTGCTGCTAGGGTCCGGCCAATCGGAAGGGGGCGAGACACGCCCTGGAGCCCTCCCTCGGCCCCTCCCCTGCCCGGATCATGCACTGCTGGGGTCCCTCGGCCTGGCCTGCGCCCTCTCGCAATCCGGGACTCCTCGGGGGATGTCGGAGAGCCGGTTTCAGCCCAATCCCCGCAGGCCAGGCCGAGGGACTAATATAATTAAAATAGTGATACTGTTAAAAGCTAAGTTGATTCATGTCACTCCTTTACCAAAAGCTTCCAGTGGTTTCTCATTTCAAAATAAACGTCAAAGTCCTTACGCTGTCCTACCCATGCCAAAGGCATGAGGGGCTGGCACGTACATCATGCACCATGTCCCTGCTGACGTGTTCTTTCTAAAGAGGGATGGTCTTTACAGCTACCAACTCTTTTCCCGGGTGATTATAATACATTGGGTTCTTTGCAATAATATTCTTTGCCTTTTAGATGACAAACAGAATTCATACCCACTGTATAAAATATATAAAACATGGGAAAAGTATACGTGAGAAATTAAAATTATCCCCAAATTTACCCATTACATATAAGTAACATTTTTCATGTATTTACTTCCAGGTTTTTAAAATTATTTTTTCCTTCCTATATATAATAGAACATAAAATTGAGATACAGGCGTGTATTCAGTCATTTTCACTTAGCAAATAACACATCAGGATTATTTTCCCATGTCATTATTAAATAGTCTTCAAAAACATAACGCTGAATAAACAGATGCTGCTGAATTACCTGGCTAGGCCACAGTCTTCGGAGATAGCTCCCCTTATGTACACTCAGACTGTGGCTGATTTCTAAATGTAGCACTTAATTATCCTATATTTAAATGCTGATGGCTACCAACGGAAAACAAACGGGCCCTGACTTCTGGATGGAGCTGGTGTTGGCCTGAGCCGAGGGGCCTGAGAGGGTCTGAGGTTGCGGGGGAAAGACCCTGGTCTGCTTTCCTGTTCCTGAGGCTTGTGGCCTCGCCTGAGTCATCAGTCACAGGAAGGGTCAGGTTAAATGGTGTCAGCATCCCAGCTCTCCTCGTTTCTATTTTGCTATCCGCCTGTCTCAAGCCCAAAATAATTAGCCATCCGCGGGCCAGAACACAGATATTACAAAAGAACTGGGACCCTGGGGCCTCATTGGTGCTTTTCTGGCAAATAAAGCACTTGGTGGTGGGGACGCTCCAACCGGGCAGAGCAGGGGACACATCAACACGCATGCCTAGCGCTGCCCAAGTCTCACAGGTCAGTGCTGCTTAGAAGAGAAAAAAAATGTCTGAGCCGAGATTCCTACAAAAAAACCAAAGTCATGAGGCAACAAATCATCTTAGGGAAAGCAAACACCCCTCTCTAAGGGGCAGAATGAGGCCGCCTCCCGTTATAGAGCACCTGCGCCTGCGCCAGCACTGGAGTTAGGCCAGATCCGCTAGGAACACCAGTGTGTGGGGAACCCTCCTCTTCACGGGATAACGCTCCTGGGAGCCTCCAAGTGGGAAAGATATTCCATACAGCAGAGCCTGCAAGACCCTGTGGTGTCTGAAGTGGGGATATGTTCCGTGCGTGGGGATACCCCTAGCATGTCTGTCAGGCGATGCTGGACTCGATACCGACAGGTGTGTTATTGAGTTCAAGTATCTCCACACTTTAGCATCAGCAGCAGAGACGTGGAGTGCACACATAAGCACAGGGCTTGCTTCTCATCTGCGCCCAGGGAGGAAAACTCTTTAGAAGTGTCAGAGATCAGCCTTCTTGTTCACCAAATAATTTGTATTTCTTCTTTTTAAAAATGTTTTAGGTCTCAGATTTAAAAAAAAATTTTTTTAATTGATTTTAGAGAGAGGAAGGGAGAGGGATAGAGAGATAGAAACATCGATCAGCTGCCTCCTGCATGCTCCCCCCACTGGGGATCGAGCCTACAACCCAGGCATGTGCCCTGACCAGGAGTCAGACGGTGACCTCTGGGTTCATGGGTCAACACTCAACCACTGAGCCACACCAGCCGGGCTATTTCTTCTCTATAATTCTCCTGCCTGCTACTAATCTGAAAGAAACAACGTGTCATTTACCCTCAGGGCTAGAGATGGTAGTATTTATGAAATGACATATATTTTGGGCTTTCTGAATGCTAAGAAGCTCCGCATGAATTCTAAGGGGCACAGACTGTCACTCGCCCATTTGACAGGGAAGAGACAGACAGGGAGGCGCAGGGAAATTGAGGGACTTGCTAAAGCCACGCAGGGAGGAAATCAGGGCCAGGGTCCGACCCAGGTCGCCCGACTCATGAGCGCACAGGCGCGCCAGCTTTATGCGCTGAATTCCGTTCCCACTGATTGGGTCCGATGCGGTGTTTTGTGTTTACCCCGGCTAAGTGGAAACAGTCAAGGCACCATGTCTTGGCTTTTCCATTCAGATGACCGCCATCCCTTCCTGCTGGTCTCATGCAGGGCCACAGGAGAAGAGCTGCCACGATCCTTCTACCGTTTCAGCGAGTATTGATTATGTGGGAAAGCCCCAAATCTTCTATGGGGCGAAGGGCCCCCATTCTGATAGGATGTTTCTTTCTTGGTTAATGCCATCATTTTACAAAAAAAGGGGGGCATGCCCGTGGTCTCTGGAAACTATGATTATAACGGATGAAGCCCACCACGGATGAGCTAGAGAGGTGATCCCGGGGTGAGCCTGGAGAGGGGATGTGTCTGGGAAGAGGGAGAACGTGATGCTGGTCACAGCCTTTTCTTCACAGACGAGTGTCCTTTGGGAACGTACTTTCTCACGCACACACAGAGGTGCTTCCAGAAGCAGACGCAGAAGCGGACTGGGGAGGGTTCAGGACGGAGAAGTCATATATGAACTGCAGGGGAGGAGGCAGAGCGGGGGAAGGGAAGGGGCAGGTGACCGACGGCTCGTTTCGCTTCCATTCAGGCACACAGGTGAAGCCAAGCTAAGCAGATGCCTTTTTCTTACGTAAGAAACTCTTTGGGTCCGCGTCAGCACAGCGGGTAGGCGCAGGGGTGAAAGGGAAAGAGTCAGCCTGCCCCGGGCAGTGATTCTGTGGTCGGGCCTCACAGGTTGAAAACCAGCCAAAGGTCACACGGCCCGAACGCGCGCAGGCACCGATGGAAACTCCCCTGAAATTCAAGAGCCACGCGGACGTGCCCTTAAATGCTGGCTAGAGAGTCCCTAACAAAATCATTGTTCTTGACAGAATTTTCCATATCTGCTCAACTACCCAAAAAATAAAACTGCATGTGTGACAATTTCTTTCCATTTGGCAAAAACAGAAACCTCTTGGTTTCTATTGGAAAAATCACCACAGGCCAGCTCTCTTCACGTTCCTGTTTGTCAAGGACGCGCCCCCCTGCCTGAGCTACTGGCCCCCCCAAGACAAGCACCAGCACCAGCAGCCACAGTGCGCCTCTGCCCCGGGAAAGGGGAGCCTCTGCCCGGGAAAGGGGCGCCTCCCGGGACGCTGAGCGCAGCCCTGGGTGCGGGTGGGCCTCAGGCCCCCTAGGAAAGGCTGGTGGAATTATCACCATTTTGCAGATAAAGAACAGAGGCCGAAAGGAACTTGCATTAGTGTTGACCAAATGCGTTCAGCTTTCCATAGAAACTTACACACGATGACGACATCTTTTTAAAGAAAAGCAGGGAAGCCGGAAGGACACTTCCCATCTGCACAGCTAAGAGGAGCCGTCTCTTCCCGCATTCACTCAGCAAAGGCCAACGGAGCACCTGCTGGGGCCGAGTTTCTCTGCCCTCCCTCCCTCCCTCTCATTCAGTCCTCTTCCCAGCGGCTCAGTAAGATGGGCACCATGACCCCGGTTCCCACACAGGAGCACCGAGCCTGCTCCGAGGGCAGTGGCTCCCGGGGTCATTTCCCTCGTCAGGGGCTCACACCAGGTGCCCCACCCCTCCAGAGTCTTTAGGGCGGGAAGAGATCAACCCAAGAACTTGTATGCGTCATGCAGAGCCCGTGGGCACAGACAACAGGGTGGTGAAGGCCTGGGGTGGGGGGCAGGGACGGGCAGGAGGGGGTCAATGAGGGGAAAAAGGGGACATATGTAATACTTTCAACAATAAAGATTTATTAAAATAAATTTTTTTAAAGGCAAAAGGGGTTGATGCATTTACTCACAGTGCCCTGCTAATGATATAATTTCTCCATCAGTAATTCTTTATTTTCAAAAACAAATGATCATAGGTTAGCCATGTCCAGGACCATAAATGCAAACACTAAGTAGAACCTATTGCCCATATTTATTTAAAGTTTCTCCCTAGTCCTTCCCTCTGAGGTTTGAGCATCTGCTCGATGCTTCTCTGTCTCTGGACCTGTTTTTGTTCATCAGTTTAAATTCTTCATTATAATCCACACATGAGTGAGATCATGTGATAGCTTTCTCTGACTGACTTGCTTTGGATTCCTCTCATTCCAGTGGTTCTTAAAATATTCTTTAAAACATTTTATTTCTCAACCCTATTATTTCCCATGTTCCACTCCATCTCTCAGAAACAATCCCACTGTTGGTTTAGGGTTGCTTTCTTCTTTGGCCTCCTGTGTCTGTGAGGGCCCAGTGCCTGGACAGGTGTACGGTGAGAAGTACAGATCTGTTCTTCTCACCGCACACGTGTCCTTCTCACCGCACACGTGTCCTCACCACAGATGTGTCCTCACCACACACGTGTCCTTCTCACCACACATGTGTCCTTCTCACCACACATGTGTCCTTCTCACTACACATATGTCCTTCTCACCGCACACGTGTCCTTCTCATCGCAGATGTGTCCTCACCACACGTGTCCTTCTCACCGCACATGTGTGCTTCTCGCGGCACAGACCATTGGCGGAAGCACTGTCTGAGCAAACCTGCTGACCAGGGACACCGCCTTGCCATTTTCTCTTCCTACTTCAACGTGACCAAGTCCACAAGCATTTCAGGGCTCACGGGGTGTCTTGCTGGACTCCCTGGAGACGCTGGGTTTCTCACAGTGCAGTGTGCTCAGCGCACTGTCACCACAGGGCGTGCCAGCCTCCTGCTGGCTACATGGCCCTGGGTAAGCTGCTACGTTTCCCAGGGGGCCCGCTCACAGAGAGGCCGCGGTGAGCACGGTGAGCAAGGCACTGGTTTCCAATCGGAGCTGTCACCTCCCACCCAGGACCCAGCCACTGCACATCAGCGAGGTCCCCGCAGGTGCCGGCCACACAGCAGCTCCCTGCCCCAGGAGACACGCAGGCCTCTCGGGGGAACAAGGCCACCGAGACCTCTCCCAGCCTCAGTCTGCACGGGGCTTGCTTTGCTGCCAGGGCTGGGAGAGGGGTCTCCTTCCGGTCTTCATGCAGCAAGTATGCCAGTGCCGGCTCCGTGCCTCGCTCTGGGATCCAGCTGAGAAGAAAGCACGTGAAAAGGGCTACAGCGAGGCCCTCCCGGAGCCTCAGGACACCTTCAGGGAAAAGGGCTTGGGAGGCGCAGGGAGAGCTAACACCATCTGTGACATCTGCACGTGCCAGTTGCTGGCCAATGCCTTCTCACTTAGAGCCCAGCGCAGCCCTTCCAGAGAGCCCTTCCCTGAGGCCCAGGGAAGTCCAGTCCCAGCCTGCGGGTCTGCCTACCACACCATCTTGAAGCGGCTGCTATCTGTCTTTCTCTAAAGTGTTCTCTCATGGAATAATTATAACAAAGTGGGAGAACTCATTGCCCATTAACAACTCTATCACCAGGGAAAGATGTATGAATTTCAGCGGATACAGCTGAAGCATTTTATCACTGAGTTTCTGTAGTTGAGAGCACCACACCGGGTTACTTTGATTTTAAACATATTTCAAATGTAGAACTTTATATACCAAAGATGAGATATCGATTTTCTATGCCTGCACGCATAAAACTTCAAAATTAACTCGTGGTTTTCAAAGACTAGAAGGATATTACATCTGGGAGACAAATTCTCACCCATCGCCTCCTCTGCCCTATCGGAAGCCCCGCCTTCTTACTCAATGTAGACATCCACTTAATACTTCAGGGAAGCACGCTGCTGTTTTAAAATAAATGTAACTTAAGGAATAGAGCACTACTTTTTTCCTTTTTGCATATTCCAAATAGCCATGTGACAGTATGTCATGCAGTAGAATTCTACAAGCAACCAATAGGAGTGAACTGTTGATACATGTAAAAATATGGAAAAACCCCAAAATAATTATGCTGAGTGCAGGAGGCCAGTTAGAAAAACGGAGTGCATAATGTATGATTCTATTTTTATTAAAAAGGCAAACTAATCTTTAAGCATGTCAGTGGTTGCCTGGGGGTGAGACCCAGGGCAGAGAGGGTGGAAGGGAATGATTCAAAAGGGGCCCGAGGGAACTTTTAGGGGTGGTAGCTACGTGTATTATCTTGATTGTGGTAATGGTTTCATGGGTGGATACGCTATGCCCAAACTTGTCAAACTGTACACTGCAAATCGGTGTTTCTTGTACGTCATTCCACCTCAATCAAGTTGTTAAAATTATCATAAACTATATATATTTTTAAGAGAAATATTAAGGCAGAATTTGGAGAAATCACCCACAGGTGCATAATATTTGGGGCACAGGCTCTAGATTCAGAAGTGCTGAGATTGTCTCTTAGTTCTCTCACCTCTCAGCTCTGTGAACTCGCGAAGCCTCAACTCTCTCATGTGTAAAGTGGGGGACAGCAGCAACCTCCCCACAGGACTGTTGTGAGGAGTAGACGAGCTCATGAAAGCCGTCACCACAGGGCGCCCAGCCTACACCCAACACTCGCATGATTCTAAGATGCACACGTGCACATGCATGAACACCGATGCAAACTCACGCGGGCAGAGGAGGCCTACAGTGGCTCACTTGGAAACCAATGCAATAAACGACAAAGAGTGAAACAAGAGGGAACTGTGTTCTGCACACTCACCACTGTGAACCTCCTTCTGCCCACCCTGCATGTATGCATTCGTACTTTCTACATGAGCGATAACGGGGCACAGGATAGGATAGTGCATAGGATAGTGATGAACCCCAAAGAAGCCATGAGTCAATCAGTGAAAAATGAAACTTTTGTGATTACTGTTATTACTTTCCCAAACATCCACCTAATTTTTAATGCTCTTTTTCTAAATATATTTTTATTGATTTCAGAGAGGAAGGGCGAAGGAAAGAGAGAAACATCAATGATGAGAGAGATCATGGATCGGCTGCCTCCTGCACTCCCCCTACTGGGGATCGAGCCTGCAACTCAGGCCTGTGCCCTGACCGGGAATCAAACTGTGACCTCCTGGTTCATAGGTTGATGCTCAACCGCTGAGCCATGCCGGCCGGGCAAACATCACCTAATTTTTCACAACTATGTGAGTTGTCTTATTATTACCTCCGTTCTGCAACTAAAATAAACCTGAAGCAGAGGGAGGGGGAGGCCGGCTAGTGAGGGGGTGAGATCAGCTAGTGAGGGAGGGGGAGGCCGGCCAGCTAGTCAGTGGTAGAGCTGGAGGGGACACTCCAGCTTCAGGACAAACCACAGGAGGAGAAGCCAAGTCAGCGGCGTTGCCAGCCCTGGCAGGTCTTCACCAGCAGGGCTGTGGGCAGGGGTCACAGACGACAGAGCATGTGTGCCAAGGCACAGAGGTGGGCAGGCCATGGGGGAGACACAGGAGCCTGCACCAGGGCTTTGCGGGCACCCGGGTGCACACACGTGAGTCATGGGAGGAAGGGCCAGGGCAGCGGGAGCTCAGGGGTGCCCTTCATGGAGGGAGCGTGTGAACCGGCAGTGGGTGCAGGCCAGAGAGAGAGATTCCCTTCCACATGCTCGCCCCCTGGGGACTAGAAATCGTGTTTAATCCGAGTCACAGAACTATTCTAACTAGTTCTGAGGAAGGTCCTTGGCTTCTCCTCCTGCGGTTTGTCCTGAAGCTGGAGTGTCCCCTCTAGCTCTACCACTGACTAGCTGGCCGGCCTTCCCCTCCCTCACTAGCCGGCCTCGCCCTCCCTCACTAGCTGGCCTTCCCCTCCCTCACTAGCTGGCCTCACCCCCTCACTAGCTGGCCTCCCCCTCCCTCACTAGCTGGCCTCGCCCTCCCCCTCCTTCAGGTTTATTTTAGTTGCAGAACGGAGGTAATAGTAAGACAACTCACATAGTTGTGAAAAATTAGGTGATGTTTGCCCGGCCGGCATGGCTCAGCGGTTGAGCATCAACCTATGAACCAGGAGGTCACGGTTTGACTCCCGGTCGGGGCACATGCTCATTCATGCGTTCATTGTTCATTCATCCCACACATTTGAATTGAACAACGGTTATTACCAGGCATCGATCTGGGTGCTGAGAAAACCACACCAACAAGCACCCCTCCTCCCTCTCTCCTTCCTTGAATCTGACCTTCTTTCTTAGTATCGACGGTGTTGTTGTTCCTCTGCCCTTGCGAGCTAGGGCAGGGCCAGGGAGCAGGGCTGCAGACCTGGGAGAAAATCTCTTACTCACAGGCATCCATTGAAGAGGGGGGAAAGGGCTGAGTTGGATATAATAAAAAAGTAGTGGGTGTACATAATGCTCAGAGACTCGCACAGGTGGCCGGCCGGACGTGAGGAAGGCTGACATGGGGCACAAAACTCCAGGAAACCAGGAGACGTAGGAGGACACCAGCGCCAACGTCTGCCTTTTGCTGTCACTTGGGAGAGGGAATAACCAGGTAAAGATAAAATGTAGAGGGTGCTTCCAATGAGAGTTTTAACGAAAGGACCAGGGTACTAGCGGAGAGGAAAACTCATGACAGGAACCGGGCTAATGAAAACTGTGGGAATTTTTATCTTGAAGTAACTTTCTCACACAGGATGTTCTCCCAAGATCCGTGGAGAAGGCCGCAGAACGCCCGGGTTTTATGACAGAGAAAGTGATGTGTGTGGAGAAAATGTGCTCATGCAGGTTATTTTCGACGTGCCTCTCCCTTCTTCTCAAAACTACCACAAGCAGGAGGTTCCCCTAGAGTTTCTAGCTGATCAGATCACATGTTTAAAATACTCTGTTTCTCAAGAAAGCTGTGGTCTGAGAAAGGTGTGAGCTACAGGAAGTTGCTGTTATAATTTAGTCTGGGCTGTAATTGTTCTACAACTTCGATAGCTTTTTAGACTTAGTTTATCCAACTGAATTGCAATAAAGATAGGGAATGAATTACCAATGAAAAGAATGAAAAACTCAGTCTTAAGCACTGTTGTATTTAATACTAAGGTACTGATATATAGTTTTAAAGCTGAACATGACATAAAACTTAAGAAAATGTAGAGCTTGAAGGCTTATTAAAGTCATGGTAATGATACCATATGTCAAGAGACTGTTCCTTTCCCTTAAGTTATTTATTTTTTTTTGCCAGTTATTTGTTGCATACATATTCATTACTAGAGATCCAGTGCACATGCACTGGGGGGGGGGGGGGGGGGGGCCCCTCAGCCTGGCCTGCCCCCTCTCACAATCCAGGACCCCTCGGGGGATAGCCGGCAGTTGGACATCCCCCGAGGGGTCCTTAGTGCTGCTGTGGAGGTGGGAAAGGCTGCCATGACCACCATGACCACTGCACTCGCCAGCCGTCAGCCTGGCTTCTGGCTGAGCAGCGCTCCCCCTGTGGGAGCGCACTGACCACCAGGGGGGCAGCTCCTGCGTTGAGCGTCTGCCCCCTGGTGGTCAGTGCATGTCATAGCAACCGGTTGTTCAGCCATTCGGTTGATTTGCATATCAGGGTTTAATTATATAGGATGTCTAAGGTCTCTTCCCTATCTAAAGCGTTCTTCTTCTAAGATGCTTACACATGTCATGTAATCAACCTACAATGCAGTTCACTCTATAGAATCGCGGGGAGAGCGAAAGCAGTAGCAGCACATAAAGAAAGCGGCTTTTCACAACAGTTTCCCTCTGACTGTTGCATTCTCACCTCCTCCAGAAAGTTTAACAGGAAGTCACAACTCTTGGTGGCGTAATTCGTGTTTTCCATCCTCTGCCTATTTGCAGCTGAGCACTTAGTAGAATTAGGACGTCAGTGCGAGTGAGGACATATCTTACCACACGTGACATCACTTGCGTCTGCGATCGAAGCCCTGGGCTCTCCTCCCAATATTTTAGGTGCCGTGGGTGCCCCCGGGGACTCAAGGAGGAAGGGCTGCCTTTGGAGTGGGGAGACAGCAGTCTGAGGACCAAGAGGACGGAGCTCTGCGTCCCACTCTGTTCAGCAGCCGCCTGGTGTCGGCCGGGCCCGTGGGAAGGTCTGTCCCCACCCCCTGGCACCACGTCATCTGCCTGTGATCTCTGTTGTCATCAACACTTTTGCTATGTTTTGTTCTCAGAATGGATGCACTGATATACGTTCGTTTGTGCATTTAAAAGGGTACATTTTTTAGTACCCTCTCTGTGTTTAGATTTATTTCTTACAACAGGCATGGAAGTGTATTCCTTTTATTAAGTAGAAATGGAAAATTTGAAATACATCTTATGGTCATGAAAAGAACTTTTAATCCTGTTGGATTGTCAGAAAAACGGCATTTCCTTGGAATATACTCTGCTCATAGATAATGCGAAGGACTTCGGTAAGGGCCGTGGCTGGCACAGTGGAAATCTCTCTCTCTTTTTTTAAAAATATATTTTATTGATTTTCCACAGAGAGGAAGGGAGAGGGATAGAGAGTTAGAAACATCGATGAGAGAGAAACACCGATCAGCTGCCTCCTGCACACCCCCGACTGGGGATGTGCCCGAAACCAAGGTACATGCCCTTGACCGGAATCGAACCTGGGACCCTTCAGTCCACAGGCGAACGCTCTATCCACTGAGCCAAACCGGTCTGGGCGGAAATCTCTTTTTTTAGGGGAGGGCGGAGGAAGGGAGAGAGAGAGAGAAACATCCATGTGAGAAACATCCATGTGAGAGAGACATCGATTGGTTGCCTCCAGTTCTCACCCCGACAGGAGCCAGGGATCAAGCCTGCAACTGAGCATGTGCCCTTGACCGGGAATCAAAGCCATGACCCTTCAGTCCTCAGGCCAATGCTCTAACCAAAGCCCCAACGAGCCAGGGCCACAGCGGACATCTGATGACTCCTTCCCGTTGTTTCCATTTCTACTGAGAAGCAAAGACCACACACGCCTTCGCCCCCTGGTGCTGACCCGGGGAAACGGTTTGATCAAGCAGTGTATGCAGGCCTGTGGTCTGGGCCCGCCTTCTCTGCGGGGTCAGACCACCCACTGCAACTCCAACCCGGACCAAGGCCTTGCCAGTTGGTCTTGCTGCTGTACAATCACTTTGCAACCTACAGCTTCCATAAAGAAGAATCCTCTTAGTCACAATGAAAAGCAGCCAATTGGAAGTTGAGAAATGTCGTTTCAGGTTAGAAAGATAGACCCGTGAGTGGCCTAGAGAAGTATCTTTTAATAAGATAAGTGTAGATTTAGGACACGTTAGAAGGAATAGCCTCATGGAATCAGAAAAGGTGTTTTAAGCGCACTGCATTTAATTAGACAAGGTGGCGCATTCTGGGAACGGTCCATCATAGTTAACTCTCCTGGTCATAGCGGGACACCCCCAAGCTGCTTGCAGACACCAGTGCGATCACCTGCGTTGCTTAATTTCCTTGCACTGGGAATTACACGCGCCATGAGGCATTATCCACGCCGTGAGCAGTGCTCCTGGGAGAGAGCCTCGTCAACCCATACTCGTTGAATGAATGAAAGAAAGTAAATTGACTTGGACAGATTCTCACAAATGACAAGGGTGTGGAGGGAGAGAGTATATGAATCTTTGGGAACCCATCACGTCTACTAGAAAAGCAACTCAAATGATCTCCTCCCCTTAAAATGGCAAAGAATGATGAAATACAGGTGTGAGATCTACACGTGATTTTTTTGGCATTACTTTGGTCCATGCGTCTTAACCTTGGCTACACATGCTAATCACCCGAGGGGCTGGAAAAAAAGTCAAATCCCAATTTCAGCAGAACATGGGTGGGGCTGGGCCCATTTGCTCTTTAAACACGTCTCTGCTGGTTCCAATGAGCAGACGACGCTGAGAACACTGGCTGAGGGGCACTCTCTCCCATGCACGTCTGATCAAAAACCAGCAGGCTGCTCAGGCCACAGTCCGCCCTGCGCCGTCTCAAGGACTTTTCATCTCTTCCCGTTTGAAAGAGAAAAAGTGCCAGTTTGTTTTGATAGAGAAGCACTCGTTTCTAATTCTTTAAGGCTGTCTGACTCCAAATGTCACCTTCAATCGTGCTGCCATTGCCTCCAATTTCCTGTCCCCACAGAGGTCATTTATTGCAGGATTATTTTCCCGGTGAGCCTGGGCATTTCCTCTCGTCCTGAAATGGTACTTCGACAGCCTTCCCTGGACGACATCTCTGCTACTGTGAATCGATCCCCATCTTCCTAACGTAATTACAGTGTGTGAGGAGGTGTCAGGACGAGTTGTTTGGACGCTAAGTGGGCGAGTGAGGAGGAGGGAGAAATCGATGTGGATTTTAATGACTCGTAGAGAGGACGTGGCTGGCACTGGATGGATGATGGGAGGAAAGGGGAACTGTGCCCTGGGCAGAGGGCGTGGCACGTCATGAGCAAAAGGTCTGTTCTAGAGACGCAGAACACCTAGATCGTAAGTTCATCGTCGCTTATTCCTCTCCTGATGCATCTCTTCCTTGTAAACTCCGAATCTGACTCCTCCGACTCACATTCCCAACCTCATCCTCGACCTGTTCCATCAACACGGGAAGCAGGGGACCAGAAATCTCCATTTTTAACAAGTTCCCCAAGTGGTTTCTATCATGAAACATTAACTTGGGAGAATGAATCTATCTACACAATTCAAGAGGAAGACAGATACGACAAAACGTACCCCGGAGAGAATCAAACCCAACAGACTAGCACTTCTGTCCACATCCATGAGACGCGCCATTTTTCATTTCTCAAACTGGCAAAGACGAAAACACTTGGCACCACTCAGGGTGGAGGATGGAATGAGCTTGTACGCATTGCTGCTGGGAACGCGAATTGGCACATCACTGAAGGACCACTTGGCAACTCTTATCAAAAGCCTTCATCTTTTCCATACCCTTTGACGTAGTAAAGACACTTTCAGGAATGTGTCCTCAGGCTGTGGGCTCAACACGGCTAACTTATCAGAATCGCTTGGGAAGCTTTTATGAACTACAGATGTCTCAGCCCCACTCTCTGGAAATTCTGGTTCTGTAGATTTGGGGTGAGGTCTGAGAATCTGAGTTGTGAAAATTCTCATCTAACTTGGGCTTATTTTTTTAAATTCCAAGTAACGGAAAAGTTAAAAATTGGGGAGAGCAGCATCCTCCACTTTGTCTCCTCATCCCTGTGGGTAATCGCACTGGACACGCTGTTTTGTGTGTTTTTCATTCACTAACGTATGTTATAGTCATTCTTTCACCTCCAGATATTCAGACCTAATATTTTAATAGTTGTGTAGCATGCAAGAAACTAACCCAATTTATATAACCATGTAGACATTTAAAGATGGACAAAACCAGTAGGTATTCTTGTATAGATATCCTCTCTTACTTGCATGAAGATTTCTGTAGGCTAAATGTTCAGATATGGAATTGCTGAGTCACATTAAACTTCGATATTGACAAACTGCTCCCCAAAATGGTTTTACCAAATGGGGCAGACATGCCTAATTGCCTTCCAAAGCTCCACCCCACAGGATGTCCTGGGAAGTGGAAGTGGCAACAGATGTAGAGATCACCCTTCCCGGCAGGAGGCATGTAACCAGTTCTTGCTCTTGGAATGCAGGTAGCGTGTGCTGTGTCTAGGCCAACGGATCTCAGATGTGGCTATGACTTCATGATCTTTCTCTTTCTCTCTCTCCTCTCTCTCTCCAAAGACATCCAGCCCCCTTCGGAAAAGCCTAGCCACATTATGGAAGGAACTCGGATCCCCAAATCAGAATGAAAAGGGGCCTGGTCGGCTGAGCATCAACCTATGAACCAGGAGGTCAAGGTTCGATTCCTGGTCAGGGCATGTACTCGGGTTGTGGGCTCAATCCCCAGTGTGGGGTGGGCAGGAGGCAGCTGATCAATAATTCTCTCTCATCATTGATGTTTCCATCTCTCTCTCCCTCTCTGAAATCAATAAAAAATATATATATTTTTAAAAAGAATGAAAAGGGAAGCCACCCTGACCTACAGAATACCCAGCATCACACTGTTATGTGAAGGTAAATGAAAGTCTATTGTCTGACAGTTTAGTTAATACAGTAACTAGCGCAATCCTCATTAATAGATCAGTTTACACTCATGTCACAGTGCACATTTATATTAAAAACAATGACTTTGCAAGATATTTTGATGCATGAAGTTAAGAGCCATTGTCCTAACAGAATAATCATAAATATGAGTAAAGTTTTAAAAATTGGTATGTTTCCTTCACTTGTTTATATTGGTGAAAAGTTGAAAAAAGCTATAAATGTCCAATTAATGAGTGAATTGCTAAAAAGATAATATTTAATCTCATAGAATACCATTCCATGGTTGGTTGATTATTTAAGTGGATGTATTAAGCTTAGAAAGTTATAAGACAATAATAATTCTTAAAATAAATTAAAAATATTTACTATATGAGTAGAAATATTAGCAGGAAATATACTATAAATTAATAGTGGTTATCAGTTAAAGATGGAATTACAGATTATTTTTTCCCATTTTACTTATATATGTTTCCTGAATTTTCTTATTGGATATGCATCACTTTTGTAACAAGAAAGTTCTTTTAAAATCAGTAGGTATGATATTAAGCTAATCAGCAAAAAGGTATAACCTACAGGACTCAGAGATAAACCACCTCCATGGCTCTCAATTTGTGTGGTTTGAGGCTTAATAACTTCTGAATGTTGGCTGCTGAGAGAAAAACTGAAACCAAAGTGGTTCCCCTGAGTATTAAAGGGCCTTCAATAGAACAGTTTACCAACAAGGACATGCTTCATTGATTAGCAGGGTTGGGGAGTAACCTTGCTAATCACTATGAGCTAAAAAGCGTTGTAGACATGGGAGATTCAAGTCCCACCCATTCAGGTTCTGTCTTGTAATGCATGGAGAACCATGTTTCAAAAGGAAGAACCAGATGTTCTTCCATTCACTGGCAAATTCATCTGTCCACTGAGAAGTGAATGAGGAGAAGAGGGGTTTAAGTGACAGCAGGGTGACGAAAGAGGCATTGCCTGATGGCCACGTCGCTAAGCCTCGGGAAGGGCCACGGAGTCTGCTTGTGCAATGCCCTTCCCTGGAGATTTTGAATAACAGGAAACAGAGCGAGGTGGTTCCGTTGTGGTTTTACACACCAAAGGAGGGGACATCCTGGGGGGCCCTTCTTTGCCCTTTGACTTCTCGCGGGAAGATGAGAATGGAGGAGGGAGAATGAGTGGTGTGAGATGCCAATTACAGAAGTGAAGAGTGATGATTATAGCACTAATGACAACGGTTTTAAATTTCATTGTGCTTATAAAGAGGTATTGGAGTAGCCCGGCCCACATGGCTCAGTGGTTGAGCGTCGACCTATGAACCAGGAGGTCATGGTTTGATTCCCGGTCAGGGCACGTGCCGGGGTTGGGGTTGTGGGCTCGATCCCCAGTAGCGGGGCATGCAGGAGGCAGCTGATCATGATTCTCTCCCCCTCTCCCTTCCTCTCTGAAGTCAACAAAAATATATTTTTTAAAAAAGATATAATGGAGCAAACATTGGAGATGAAGTGCCCATTTCTAGAGACCTGGCTAGATTATGATACGTCCATCCGATGTGAAAGACCGACACAACCACAGTGACACACTGCCGTGACAAGGGAATGTTTCCTGTGGTGACCAGGTGAAGGACATTGGCCTCCAGCTCCCTTTCACTTCATCCCTCTCTGCTCTCCCCGGGGCGCACACGGTCTCCAGGATTCCCGAGGGCCAGGGTCTCCTTCCTTCCTCTGAACGGTTTTCTCAGTTCTTCCTGCAGCGGGTCCGTCGAACCCGACCTTCCCTCACAGGTGTTGAGCCTGACCTTCTCTCACAGGTGCCACACATTCTAAAAACGCTTCTTCCCAAAGCCAACCCCTTCATCCTTAAAAACTGCCGATTTCAGCAAGCACATGTTATAATCTAAACTGCACTGACGCACCCTAAGCAGCATTTGCAATAACGACATGGCACTGGCTCAGTTTGGTGAGGGATACTGGTTGCAACAAGGCAGTGCCCGCATTCAGTGTCAGCTCAACTCTTCATTTATGAAACACCGAGCCCCTGGTGCATGCTGGGGAGGCAGAGATGAATGCGCCCAAGGAGCCCACAGTCTTGCGGGGGAGACAGGCAGGTATATAAGCCTGTTAGTTCCAGAAACTTCCATTACCTTCCGACTGCACTCCACCTAGAATCTATCAAACTCACCTTGTGATCCCACCTCCCTCTCCAGACCTAATCTCCATTATGCATCAATATCCATGTAATAATCCAAACTAAAACCATCAAGCCATCTCTCATTTCTCCCTCTCTCACAATGAGATACTCATTTCCCCCCAAAATAAATCTTGACAGAGATTGGTAAGTTATGAAGATCTGGTAAGTACAAAAAGCAGCTAGCTTTTTTAAAAAGTGTGATATGGCCTGGACCCTGTAGCTCAGGGTTGAGCATTGACCTATGAACCAGGAGGTCACAGTTTGATTCCCGGTCAGGGCACATGCCCAGGTTGTGGGCTCGATCCCCAGTAGGGGGTGTGCAGGAGGCAGCCGATCAGTGATTCTCTCTCATCATTGATGTTTCTATCTCTCTTTCCCTCTCCCTTTTTTTCTGAAATCAATAAAAATATATATTACTGGTTATGTGAGGTTTGGTACCTTGCGAATGGGTTATAAACTCATGCCCATACAAAAATCTGCACATAAATGTTAATGTCAGCTTTATTCACAATTGCCAAAAATGGATAAAAAAATTATAATAAGCATTCCCCACTTATCCGTAATGGGCGTGTTCCAAGACCCCTGGGGATGCCTGAAATCACGGGTGGGACTGAACCCTGCATATACAACTCTAAGATGGAAACTATCATAAATCCAAATGCCTTTCATACACCTAACCTCCCAAAAATCAGAACTTAGTCTAGTCTACCTTAAACGTGCTCGGAACCTTACACTGGCCTACAGTTGGGCAACACCATCTAACACAATGAGTACACTGTAGACTACCCGTGTTTACCCCGATCGTGTGGCTGATGGGAGCTGTGGCTCATGACCAGCATCACAGAGAGGATTGTAGTGCCTATCGCTTGACCAGGAAAAGATCAACATTCAAACTTCGAAGTACAATTTCTACTGAATGCATATCCTAAGTCAAAAAATCCCAAGTCAAACCAGAGTACATCGGCGACATTTGTAGGATTTTTTTTCTTTACATACAGCCCTATGGTAAAGTTTAACTTACACATTAGGCACAGGAAGAGATGAACAGCAATGACTAGTAATAAAATAGAACCATGATAACAATATACTGTGGTAAAAGTTCTGTGAAGGTGATCTCTCGTCCACAGCGTAACCGATTGCTGGACTCACCGTCCACTCACAGGAAGCACTGACGGCTTCTCCTTGGCAAATGCAAGTTGCCGTCATCCCTGCTCCCGGGCGTGGGCCATGGCCAGTAAATAACGCCTAGAGGCCCCAGCCCCGCGACCCCGACAGCAGAACCGGGTCTGATAACCGAGCCGGTTAAGAGACTGGCGCGCAGCGCGGGCAGCACTCAGCGTGGAGACGCTGGGCAAAGGGGGGTGGGAGGGGGCTTACATCTGCAGCAGGTGGAGTAGGGCCTGCGAGGTTTCAGCACTGAGAATGGCAGGTGTGCCATTTAAAACTTGGGAATTATTTCTGGGATTTTCTATGCAATCTTTTCGGTTGGCTACAGATAACAAAAACCACAGACAGTGAAACTGGGGATACCTAACGTATCCCAGTAGGTTCATAACCGTAACACTCAGTACACCAATACAACACGGCAGCCATGAGAGCTTCGGAACTGAGGACAGGGATGGAGTGGGAGCACGGGAGAACTTTCTGCTCCGTTTTTCTATAAAACTAAAACTGCTCTAAAAAATAAAGTCATGTGTGTGTGTGTGTGTGTGTGTGTGTGTGTGTGTGTGTGTGTATTTCTTTTTTGTAAAAAAAGGTCAAGAACGGGACAAAGCACTCTTGAAATACCTGGAGCAGGTACTTATTTTCAGCAAATCCTCACACAGCCCTACCACATGCTTCAGGCCGGAGAGTGCAAATGCCTTGCCCTGGGACACAGAGAGGAAGTCACAACCAGGATTCAGCAGGAAGTCCTTGCTCCTGACCTTGAGCTGAGGCGGCCTCCCCTTGAAGGGGCTGAGCCAGCTGGACATCAGTACTCCCAGCTTCCCATCACAGGGCTTGCCTCGACTCTTGCGTCAGTGGTTTGGTTTGTCTTTTATGAGAAGCCATTCTAAAATCTTACTGGAAGTAGGTGTGATATCAAATAGAAAACTGAAATATTGAAATTGGAGACTTCAGTTCCTCTAAAAAATGAAAATAAATCTACCTTATACCTGCTTAGTTCTCCTGGTTCCATATTGTTGCTTTTTTTTTCTTCTTGCTATAATAGTTAAAATAGATTGTATTTAAAATCCCAGAGGATGACAATGCTTAGACCAGATAAGCACAGTGTCAATGACCTTTTGATGTTTTTTTTTCTCCTTTTGGGGTGCACTGTGTTTTACCTCAAAGACTTGACTTATCCAAAACCAAAACAGAAGAACAAACAGCACCCCTGGGAATATGCCACATTAAAAAGAAGGTGTGTTGAGGTGGAAGACCTGGTTGACGATGTTCTTTACTACTATTTCCACCGTGTTCTGAATTAATACAAATGTCCAGGAACAAGAGCTTCTAAGATGAAATAGGCAGAAGCACCAGAAAGAAAGAGCAAGTGTTTCTGTCAATTCAAAAGATCTTAACGAACCAAACAACTTTCGGGTTCTCAGGTTGTAGTGGAACCACAGTGGGAACCACAGAGGGAGGGGAGAGTCACAGAAGGAGGTCAGGCTCTTACCCTCAAAGGGCTGGTGACCTGCTTAGACACGGCCAGCCCAGAGGAGACGCTGGTTACCTCGCAGCCCGTGCCCGTGGAGGCTGAGAATAGAGCTTCCTGCTGCATGGGGACCTCCAGGCTCCTCTAGGGATGGAGGGGAACTGGAGGGGGGAGGGATGGCAGAGCACCCCTGGTCATGGGACCATCGTGGACAAAAGCTCAGATCATTCAAGAGTGAGCGTGGGGTGTTTGGGAACAAGGAGTAGATCATTTTTCTGGGGCAGGGATGTTGGGAAAGGTCTACAGAGGCAAAATACAACAGGACCAGTGACATAAGCAGAAGAATTTGTGCTTGAGCTGAAATGTGACTAGGAGGAGCTGGGATGGGAGTGGGAGGAGCTGAAATGGGACTGGGAGGAGCTGGGATGGGAGTGGGAAGAGCTGAAATGGGAGTGGGAGGAGCTGGGATGGGATGGGGAGGAGCTGGGATGGGAGTGGGAGGAGCTGGGATGGGACTGGGAGGAGCTGGGATGGGAGTGGGAGTTACTGCAGGGTCTCGAGCTTCCTTGTAATCTGAGACCCACCCACAAAAACAGATGGGCTATCCACTTGCCCGATATACTAAGAAGGCCCCTATCGGCAAGAAACATTTATTGGGGGCCAATATTTTCCCAGAATCAAAGCCCCAGTCTTCCTTTCAATTTCAAAAGGTAAGTAACGATTAATCTCATTTATATGATAGACATGAGAATTCAGAAAGATTACGTGATCTGTCCACGGTCATATTTTGAGACCCAGAATCCTCAGAGGCCACGCACCGCCTTTTCACCATCTTTATCCCTCAGCAAAGTGTAGGGTCTTCGCTTCTAGGCCAGAAGTCAGCAAACTTTCCCATGAAGGGCAAGATCAGTTACACACACACACACACACACTCACAATCAATCACAATCACACACACACACACACACACACACACACACACACATGCACATGTTTATTTTAGGCTTCAGGGCCCTCCAGTCACTGTGGCTGCTCACCTGAGCGGTGGCCGGGCGAAGCAGCCACAGCCAAGGTGAAGGAGAGTGGCCCCTTTCCACTAAAATGCAGACCTGTTCATTTCACGTCACTTTCACATCACAAATGCATTTTATTTGTTTACTCATTTTTATTGTTTCAATCACTTAAAAATGTGTATACGATTCTCAGTCATGGGCTGTACACAGAGAGGCAGCGGCGTGCCCGCCGGCTCAGGTGGGCGCATGAGAGCCCTGAGCTGGTGGGGCCGAGGCTAAGGGTCTCATCTCCATGGGAGAGGGTCTGCCTGATGCTCCCAAGACCCTGCTGTGTTGCCCACAAGCTCTTTTCCAGCCCTGGCCAATGGCTCTTGTCAACTTGTAAGGCACTATATGGCCAAGGTGGCTCAGGGCAGCCCAAACATCAATCAGAAAAAACAATACCCGTGTCCCCCTCACAAATGTTATAGCTTCCGGCACGTTTCCTTTATAGTGTAGCTAACACTCTCTAAGAATATACTGGGCGGAAGCGTGGGCCTCTTGGAGCGCCTCCTGAGACATGGCACATGTTCCACAGGCGCCGGCCCAGGCTCCCAGCCGGCCCTGCTCGCTCCCGGGGTCAGCTCAGGCAGCCTGCCCTTCATTATCAGAGCCCCATCCACTCATTCACCCGCTCCCGGGTCAGCTCAGGCAGCCTGCCCTCCAGTACTCAGAGCCCCATCTACCCATTCACCCGCTCGCCCTTCAACCAACAAGGGTTACACATCTACCATGCATCCCACCTGGAGTGGGTGCAGGGAATTCAGGCTGAATGCTGAAGGCGGCCTCAGGGACCTCATGGTGTGAGGGCGAAGACATGCTAATGCCCCCCTACCCCCCCCCCCCCCCACACACACACACACTAGGTGCCACGGGGCAGGGAGGTCTGGCGCCTCAGGAGCAGTGTGGCTTTGCCTGTGGCCCTGTGGGATAGGGGCTGGAGTGCAGCAAAGAATGTTTGTGAAGGAGGTGAGATCTGAACCAAATCTGGAAAACACACAACACGAGGCCTGCATCTATGAAGGGAACAACACTAACTCAAAATTATGTAAGAGACAAAGGCAAGGGAGGATGGGGGAGGCAGGGGGAGAGGGGGCCACATCTTTCCAACCCCTGCTCCAGCATCATAACCTCCAAACAGTCACATGTCCCTCACACACGCCCTCCCCACAGATAGTGCATCTCAGGTTCAAAATTTCATGGAAAACAAACAAAAAATTGAGCACGAAATTCAAAATGGCAAGAGCATTCAAGAATTTATCTTTTTAAACATGGTTTGAAAATAACATATGGGTACATATTTGACTTCTGTAAACTGAATCTAAGCCTTAAAAAGCTGAACATTTGGAAAAGGTAGAATGCATTCTCACCTGCAGGACTTTCCGAATTCTTTTCAGATTGTGAATCAAGAGCAGGTTTTTCTCTTTGGAAACTCGACCTAACTGGTCATCCAGTTGTATTAACAAGTTTTGAAGAAGAATGGTTGCCATGGTTTCGTTGTTAGAAGCCGCCTCCCTAAAAAAAAAAAGTGTTATTACACAGCAGGAAACAACTAAGTAAGATGTCTACCTTCCCATCACACACATTTTAAAGTGATAAATCTATTCCACAGTGATAAGCATTTAAAGATTTTTGAAAGTTAAATTGTACACATGGAAAGTTTCTCAACATCACTAATCAGCAGGGAAACGCAAATCAAAACACCAGGAGATACCACTTCAGAGAGATTGGGATGCAGTTATGCAAATCACAAAAAAGCATTAGCTGGGGAGGAACTGGTCCATGTTGCGTTGCAGGGGGGAGGGGGGGAGGGGGAATGTAAAATAGTGCCGCCGCCAGAAAAAAACAGGGCAGAAGAGGCCGCAGATAGAAGCAGAATCACCTACAACAATTCCTCTCTGGGAAGACACCCAGGGGAAGTGCAAGCAATGAATAGGTATTTGTACACCAATGCTCATAGCAGCTTTAGTCACAAGAGCCCCAAGGTGGAGAAAACGCAAATGTCTGGATAGATAGATTTTATACACACACACACACACACACAGACACACACACACACACACACACTCTAGAGGCCCGGTGCACGAATTCAACTTTATTAATAGACTCCTGCCAGCCAGCCCTGATTGGGGCCATCAGGGCCGGGCCGGCTGGGGGGAGGGGCCGTGGGAGGTTGGCTAGTCAGTCCGGCCCCCAATTGGGCCAGTTGGCTGTCCGCAGTGCACGTCATAGCGACTAGTTGTTCTGGTCGTTCCGGTTGCTTGGTTTATATATATATATAGATATCCTCTTATCTTGAAGTATATTGTCTGATATCAATATAGACACATGAGCTTTCTATAGTAGGTGTTTGCATAGTATAATCTTTTTCACCCTTTTATGTTCAACCTATCAGTACCCTTACATTTTAGAGTGTGTCTCTTATAAACAGTCCATAGCTAGATCCTGTTTTGTTATTCAAATAAAATCCAACAATGGAGTACTCATTACTTATGCACTTAATGTAATTACTAATAGGCTTTGTTTTAAATCTATCACTTCATCATTTATCTCTCTAGTTGTTCCTCTGTTTCTTGTATCTGGGACTGCTGGCTCCTAACCACTCACCTGCCTGCCTGGTTGCCCCTAACTGCTCTCCTCTGCCAGCCTGATCGCCCCCTAACTGCTTCCCTGCCAGCCTGATCGCCCCTAACTGCCTCTCCCTCAGCCCCCGCCACCGTGGCTTGTCTGGAATATGTCTGGTTTAATTAGCATATTACCCTTTTATACACACACACACACACACACACACTTTATTAATAGTATTCAGCCTTAGAAAGGAGGGACATTTTGATACATGCTACATGAATGTATCATGCTAAGGGCAATCAGTCAGTCACAAAAGGACAAATGTTGCGTACTGATACTTCCATGAGGAACCTGGAACAGTCAAGTTCATAGAAACAAAAAGGGGAATGGTGGTTGAGGGGGACTGGGTAGAGAGAATGAGGAGTTAGTGTTTAAGGGTAGGAAGATCCAGTTTGTGCAGATGAGAAAGTTCTGCAGATGGATGGTGGTGGTGGCTTCATGACAAAGTGGATATACTCAATGCCACTAAACGGCACGCCTAGAAATGGTTAAAGTGGTAAATGTTGTGTTATATACCTTTTACCACAATAAAAAAATCAGACAACTGTTTAAAGCAAAAAAAAAGTTTAAGTTGCACAATGTAAACAGAACTTTAAAGAATGTTTGTAAAATATACTAAGAAAATGTATTTGTTTACATTGAGTCTGTGATAGAGAATTGATATTAACTATTGATTTACTTCATGGCTTTTTAACTTCTAGAAAGTTGTTGCGGTTTTGGCTTACAGAAAAACAAATCACGAGCAATGGATGAAACCAGAAAGAACTAGTATTCTTCTTTGAAAAAGTTTTCCAAAACTTTTTTATCTGAAAAGAATGCACCTATTGATTGGAAAGTGAACCCCAGAATAAACCCGTCTGGATAGAGCATAAAGCAGGTGCGCATCGCCCTGGAGGAGAAACACAACGTCTGACCTACCAGTCCTGGTTCTCAATCCACTGTGCCAGCAGGTGTCGGATTTCCATCGGAAAGTTGTCATCATAGAACTGGTCTACTTGTTCCAAAAACTTGATTTCTAACTGTTGGACTTGATTCCACTGAGACATGCTATAAAACAAGGGGGGAAAGTAGAGTTTAAAAGTAATAACTGGTACATCCTATTCTTTCCTTAGATTCCAAAGAAAGACAACGCTGTCCATTAGGTAAGTCACTGAAGAAAGGTGACTTTTTAAAACAGTCACTCAATTAAAAGAGAAAGTGCTTTCAATTCAAAGAATAAAGCCAATCTAAACTTTTGTGTAAGTCAGTCATCCCTAGTGAAGGACACAGGACTCTGCCTCTGGCCCCAGACCACCTCCTTCTTGCCCTCCGGGAACTCCTGTCCCCTTCTCCAGGGGCTTCACTCCCCCCTCAATACCCCTCTCCCTTCCCTGTCCCCATCCAGCGGTTCTCAACCTATGGGTCGCGACCCCTTTGGGGGTCAAACGACCCTTTCACAGGTGTCGCCTAAGACCATAAGAAAACACATACATAATTACATATTGTTTTTGTGATTAATCACTATGCTTTAATTATGTTCAATTTGTAACAATGAAATTGGGGGTCACCACAACATGAGGAACT
>NW_005364633.1:606854-607131 GCF_000412655.1 Myotis brandtii
CTTTAATTATGTTCAATTTGTAACAATGAAATTGGGGGTCACCACAACATGAGGAACTGTATTAAAGGGCCGCGGCATTAGGAAGGTTGAGAACCACTGCTCTACACCAATTTGTATTCTCAATAAGCTCCCTCCCCATCCCTTGTGCCCCCTACCCTACTAGACATTGAGCAACTTCAAGGCAAACAGCACATGCAGCTACACCTCCCGAGACCCTCCTAAGGCTCTAGAGGGGAGGAATACCCAATACAAGTTTGTTTTTTATGAAATGGCCAAT
>NW_005364633.1:608374-609220 GCF_000412655.1 Myotis brandtii
ATCGATGTTTCTAACTCTCTATCCCTCTCCCTTCCTCTCTGTAAAAAATCAATAAAATATATTTTTTTTTAAAAAAAGGAAAACAACCGGAGGGTCAGAACCGAGTCCTGCCCCAGGGCCACAGCGTCACGGATGGACCGGAGTCTCCCGGCCCCAGACCCCCTCTCTCTCCAGATGCGGGGTGGATGCATGTCCCACGGGAACCTGGCACCTGCTGGCTCCATCCCTCAGTCAGTGAGAGAGACCGGAGCTGCGAACAGCATGGCAGCTGCAGTCGCTCCCACTGTGGAATCTGCTGGGATGGCTGCACATCTGTTTTCTAACCATGACTAGAAGGTTAGCTCCCTCTTAGCCGCCGGGTCCCCCTCCAGAGAGCTGGGCCCGCGGCCCAGAGAGGGAAGGACCAGGCAGACACCCCAGGTCAGGCTTGTCCGTGCAGCCTCCACCAGCGCCTGCAGACCCCTCGGACCCTCGCCGCGCTTTCCCTCGCTAGGGGCTTGCTCCCCGTCCCCAGACATCCGTGCGACATTTCCTTTCCGCTGTGAGTGCCTGGGCCGGGAGACCTGCAGAAGGGGGGCATTTTGCTCCTGGAGGGACAGGGGAGCGCACGCGCCCCTTGGCTGGGGGACCCAGAGCTCGCCAAGCAGGTGGTCTGCCCCACGTCACTGGCTCTCATCGCGGCCAGCATCACCGGCTGCCCTCCCGCGGGCTCCTCCCCAGACCCAGGGCGCCAGCCAAGGCCAGCCGTCCTCACTCACAGGAGCTGGTAAGGAAGGGAAGCGGGGTCCCTTCCCCACCCGGCTGGGACACCCCTCCGGCGGCCACACCGTCCCACCGCCGGCGGAG
>NW_005364633.1:609383-610027 GCF_000412655.1 Myotis brandtii
TTGCATCTCTCCTCCCACGTGAGGCTTTCCTGTGCGTCAGTGTCGCCTCGGGACTTTACTGGGCCTCCGCCCACTCGCTCTTCAGGGCGCCCCCTCTCATCGCCACCGTCACCTGTGGCTGCAGGAGCCCACGGTGGTCAGGAGGAGGAGGTGCGGGGTGGGGGGGCTACTCCTTGTCCTCCGGGGTCCCCCAGGCAGCCGGACCCCCTGCAGCTTTCTCGCCTGGAGCCCAGTTCCCGGCTTCCTGTTTTCTTCCTTCAGATCGGCTCCCTCAGGGCAACCAGGCGCGTGGAGGGTGGGGAGGCAGGAGCAAAACCCCACACTCAGCCCCACCGGTGTGGCTCAGTGGGTAGGGCGTGGACCTATGAACCAGGAGGTCACAATCCGATTCCCGGTCAGGGCACAGGCCGGGGTTTCAGGCTCGATCACTAGTGTGGGGTGTGCAGGAGGCAGCCCATCCATGATTCTCCCCCATCATTGATGTTTCTCTCCCTCTCCCTTCCTCTCTGAAATCAATGAAAATATATTCAAAAACAACAACAAAACCCACCAAACTCAGACCCCACTGTGCTGGGATTCAGCGGGTCTGCTCCCCAGAGAGAGGGCAGCCCCCCAGAGGTGCAAGCAGCCCCCCCCAAGGTGCG
>NW_005364633.1:610205-619930 GCF_000412655.1 Myotis brandtii
CCACCCTTGCAGCTGGGGGCTGTGGTGAGCCCTTCCCCTCCGATTGCACCTGCTCCGGACCAGGAGCTGGAGAGAGCCGGGCCCAGCTGGTGCTGTCCGTCCACAGCTGAAGGCCTGCGGCCCCAGGTGCCCGGAGCTGCTGGGAGAGTCCCAGGTGCTTCCGCTCCCTCCTCAGGGGTCCTGTCAGCTCTCCTCCTGGGAGCGAGATGGTGAGCCCCTGACGCACAGCAGGAGCCCATGAGTGCTCTCAAAAATAAAGGCAAAAATGAGGACGCCCAGAGAGGGAGACAGACGCTGGATCTGCGGATGTGCAAGGAGAGCAGCGCTGTGCGCCCAGGTGAGCAGCGGACCTGCCCTCACACACCTGCAGCCGATCCTCCTCTCCCGGGTGAGTGTTACCACGGCTTCAACACCACCTCTCCCCCTCCCTGGGAAAAATGAGGCCCTGGCCCCAAGGTCACCGCTGGGCAGCAATCTCAGGTCACAGGCAGGGGGGCCTGGGCCTGGCCGCCTGCCCACCGGGAGCTTCCTGGGCGCCCAGGCTGCTGTGTCCCCGCCCGGACAGAGGGCCTGCTTCAGGCCTCCCATCGCCTCCGGGGAAGCCCTGTGTTCTTCTGGGGAAGCAGCCACTGTCTATCGTAAAAAGACCCAGTTTTTGCCACTCAAACGTCTGTACAGCGTGATCCCGAGCTACCCAGGAACCCCCTGCCCTGCCGGAGCCCAGGCACCAGCCTCCTCTGCTCCCAGACTCACCACTCACGGTCAGGACTGGCCTTCCCTTCCTCCTCCTCTTCGTCCCCCAACTCATCTCCTATTGAAACCGTGTTCTTCTCAGGGGAGATTCCCTGCTCTGGGCTCTCATCACACTTCCATCCAAACTAGCGCTGTTCAGAGAGAAATGAAACACATGCCGCATGCGTGTAAGCGTTCTAATTCCCATGTGAAAAAAGGAAAAGGTGAAATTAATTTTTAAAAATCTTTATTGTTGAAAATATTGCATGTGTCCCCTTCCCTCCCCCATCAACCTCTCCCAGCCGCTCCCATCCCGGCCCCAGGCCTTCACCACCCGATTGTCTGTGTCCTTGGGTTATGCAGGTACTAGCATGCACACAAGGTCATTGGTTGACCCCTTCCTACTCACCCTTCCCCGGCTTCCCTCTGAGGTTCGATGCTTTAATGTCTCTGGATCTATTTTTGTTCATCAGTTTATGCTGCTCATTAGATTCCACAGGTGAGTGAGATCATGTGGTATTTATCTTTCTCCGACTGGCTTATTTCGTTCAGCATAATGCTCTCCAGGTCCCTCCAGGCTGTTGCAAATGTAAGAGTTCTTTCTTTTTTTATAGCTGGGTAGGATTCCATTGTGTAACTGTACCACAGTTTTTAATCCACTCACTTGAAATTAGTTTTTGTGCTGTAGATAACCCAATTCATACAGAATGTTAACCTTTCAGTCTATAATCCATATAAAAATTATTGAGACACTGTCATTCCTGACTTCATCCTAAATCTCTGAGGTCTGGTGCGTAGCTGCACTTTCAGGACATCTGGTTGGACCGTGGCCACACGTGGCTGGTGGCTGCCCCACAGGACAGCACGGGCCCAGGCCACTCACCCAGCGCTTTCCACATCCTGCCTGGGCGACAGTCATGCTGGCTTTGCGTGTCTTTGCCATTAGTGTTGCGTGTCTTTATTCCACCGTTGAGTGTCCGCTATGCAAACAGAGGCTTCGTTCCCTTCTTCCTTTTAAGAACCTCTTCCTGGGGTTCCCCAACAATTCTCAAACTGTTTCATCTCATAACACCTTCATCCTCTTAAAAACTGTTGACAACCTGAAGATTTTTGGTATTGCTCTTCTTTTAATGGATATTTGGTGTATCCATTAAAAGTGGATTCTTAGAAAAAAATCAAAATATGTATTCATTAAAAATGACCATTCCATACCCATTATGTGTTCAAGCAAACATGAAAAAAAGTACATTTTCCATCACACAGAAAATTAGTGATTTACAGCTTTGAAAAACTCTTCAGTGTCTGGCTTGAGAGCAGACATCTGGATTCTTCCATCTGCTTCTGCCTTTGATCTGTTGCAAGCCATTGGTGGAAGTATTTGAAGAACATCTGGACTCACACAGATATGTCACTGGAAAAGGAGAGAGCCTAACAGCCTTTTCAGAGCTGTGGGCAGCCTTCTTAGACGCCACCCCGAATTCCAACAAGCGCTGGTTCCTTAAGGGCTATTTGCATTGTGGAATGTGACCACATCAGCGAACTCGGTATGCACAGCGCTGCCACCCAGTCCATTGTGTCTTGTGTTTTGAATGGAACTTCCACCCACACATGCTATCACACATCAGTCATTTGGAAAATCCTGGCTCCCCGAATGATGCAGCTCTCCAAACGCCGACACCCTGTCGCACACTATCAGCAAGTCACAGTAGCGAGTGTCACCAGTGATCACCTTAGAAAAGTGTTTAAGTTTTGGGGAGCTGTATGCTCAGAGTGAATATACACGTTTTGCACAAGGTCCAATGTTATCATTGGAAACAGATATTGCCAGTTGCTTTCCTTGATGTGACAGGCTCACTTTGTTCATTCTTAGGAAAATGTCTTCCACATACGAGTCTGGATACCACGGTCTGTCATTGTTCTTCCCGTCAAAACGGTGTTCTGTGAGGAAGAGTGGCCAGGACGGCGGGCAACGCAATCTCGCAAGTGCTTTCCCCCAAGGCCTTAGTAAGTTCACTTCCATTTCCTCGCACAGAATGTTAAGACAGATGTAGTCAGGTCTGAGATTTCATACAATTTTCCTGCAGCATTGAATACTATATATATATATTTGATTTCAGAGAGGAAGGGAGAGGGAGAGAGAGAGAAGAACATCAATGATGAGAGATATTCGTTGATCGGCTGCCTCCTGCATGCCCTACACTGGGGATGGAGCCTGAAACCCGGGCATGTGCCCTGACCGGGAATTGAACCATGACCTCCTGGTTCATAGGTTGACACTCAACCATTGAACCACACTGGCTGGGCCATTGAATACATTCTTAAGTCAAACTGGTATTGAGATGTTTTAAGTTTACGGTGGTGAAGCAGGCAATGACTACAGGGACACGTTGGCATCAGCCCCCTGGTTCATGCCATGGCACCATCATCACCCGCCATTGCTTTGGTACCATCTGTGTGACATCCAGAGTGAAAAGGCAAAACAGCATTATTATAAAAAGAATTTTAACTTTGCAGGCCCCCTGGAAGGGTCCTGGGGCCCGCCCCCAGGGATCCAAAGACAGCACTCTCAACACCTCTGCTCTGTCCACGTGTCCTGCCTACTGTGATCACTTCAGCCAGAGGGGTGCAGCGTGAGGGACTCGCCACCCACACGCACACTTTTTTTTCTTGGTTAAAGCATCTGCCGTAAACCCGTCTCCCTTCCTATTTCAAGAACTGAGCCAGGCTTCTAAGAAATGGCATCTCTATGTCCATGTGCTTCTCTTTCTTAGAATCAAGTCTAAATAGCTAGGTCCCCAAGTTCTTGGCTCTACACTGGCCTGCCTTGGTCTCACAAGCCCCTCAGAATGGAAAAGAAAAATCCAAAGCAAAAACACAGAAAAACACCCTGAACTGAAATCCCCATAAAAGTTTCCCAAACTCAGAGGCCACCAGATCCTCTGTCCCCTGCAAAGGATCTCTCAGCTGTCTTAGTTATCAGTCCTACGCCATTTTGTTTCCTTCTTAAGAGGGAAACCCCAGGTTATAGACTCGCAGGAAAATAGATTCTAGTTCTGATTTCCCCACTTTTAAGCTACCTAACCTCTCTGAGTCCCAAACTCCCTGTAAAAATGGGGATATTCTATCTCCCACAAACTTGCTGTTAAGAGTCAAAGGTCTAATGTAAGACATGCGATAAGGAAAATGCTGGGTAATGGCTGTTAGTAATAGACTAACAAGCCAGTTGTGAGAAACTTTGGAGGCTCCTAGGCTAACGCCCTTCCTCCCCCCGGAGCTAGAAGGGGTTTCAAGTGGAGATGGAGTGAGGTGGACAGGTTTGCACCAACCAGTCCCCGGCAGGGAGGACTCAGAGTCGGCGCTCTGCTGTCTTCCCCCACCATGCTCAGCAGAGCTGTGTGTGTGTGTGTGTGTGTGTTTTAATATTTTTATTGATTTTAGAGAGGAAGGGAGAAGAAGAGGGAGATAGAAACGTCAATGATGAGAGAGAATCATTGATCAGCTGCCTCCTGCACGCCCCACAATCCAGGCATGTTCCCTGACTGGGAATCGAACCGTGACCTCCTGGTTCATAGGTCGGTGCTCAGCCTCTGAGCCACCCTGGCTGGGCAGAGTTGCTTGTTTTTGGGGCAACGAGAGAAGAAGAGAGGGGAGATCAGTTCCCTGATGCTGGCTGCACCCTCTCCCGGCTCTTGTCTGAAGGGTAGAAACGTGGCTGGTTTTCATTTTTTGTGGCAGCATCTTACCTCTCCTCCAAGCTTCGCCTCTTCTGTGTCCAGAGGAAGCTGGAGAGTCGGGTTGGAGGCTGGACAGACAGAAGACGTACCTACCGACAGGCACGCTGGGTTTCGTGTGGCACAGGCCAGCCCCTGGGTGCCTGGCAAGGCTGACGGGGGCCAGGCAGTCTGGGGTGGGGCTTGGCAGCTCATGTGTGTGCCGGTCCTCAAACTCCATCGCCATGGGGATGATGTACTAAGGGTTTAATACTATCCATCCTGGTCCATTCCTCAAGCCCAGTTAACAACGACAGGGCTCCCCCTGCTGCCCCCTCAGAGGCACTACAGCTTACAAGTAGCCTCTTTCCTATGGTAGCCCTTGGCCAGCTCTAGGCCAGGCCACAGGAGGAGCTGAGAACGTCACGTGCGTTGCCTAGCCTTAGCCTCACACCACACACAGGATTGGGATCATCCTTGCCTCCGACTGTCAGACAAGGACAGTGGCTTCATGAGGCCGGAAGACCTGTGATGGTATTCCGATGTCAGGGGCAGGTCCCGCATTCAAATCAGGACCGCCTGCCTCCAGAGACAATGCTTGAACCCAGGAAACATCGTATCTGCTCGTATAAGAAAAGCCTAGTTTCATATTTAGTTTTGTCACTAAAATTGCAGACTAAGATCTCTATCCGGAGACTGTGAGGGTGGGTATAACAAATCTTTACAGAAAATGGATCCATCAGATCTTCACCAGCTTGGAATCCCTTGCTACAAGCAAAAATGATATAAATAAATATTTCCAAAGAAAATACCCACCTGGAACAAATACCCGATGTGTGAGAACACTGTCGGTAGCACATAGCACTCCTTCCATACACAGCCATCACCAAGGGCTCTACAGCCCCAAACCAAGCGAAACGGAAGGAAACTAGACTAAACAGGTGCTTCACGGCAGATGAACCTATGAATGGAGCTCCACTGGGTGTGAAAATAATGAACTAATAATGCAGGGTTGCTATCGCCTTTCTCTTAAGAATTATTTGCACAGATGTTTGGCTTCAGCCTACATTCATCTTTCCGTGTGAACTGCCAAGTTCTTCCTTAGTTTTGTGCTATATATAGGTGAAAAGCCTAACACACGATAGACAGTTTTTAATGGGAAAGAGAGATTTTAAGGACAGCCAGTCCTATTGCATAAATCTTTCACTATTGGTGGGGCTGTCAAGTTTTTCCTTTCCTTAGCCAGTGTGCAGGCTAGAACACTGAACAAACACCAGGGGGCACTATTCTCACAGGGAAACCAACCCACAGATGGGCTAAAAAAACTGGAGGCCTGTGAGTTATCTATAAAAAGAGTTCTTTTCACATTTAAACGAGGCGTGTATTCGTCTGAAGGCTTTTGTCACCTGTGATTGGCCTTATCCTTGCGACATCACAGGGTTTACGGATTCAATAAACTAGGCCCACCAGCTTGCTCAATGGCCGTGGCAAGTGTATTGGATAATACTTTATACCAGGATGAACGTGGGGGAAAGGAGAGTGGGGTGAACAGCATTTAGATCAAAGGATTATGAGGACTTGTTCCTGGCTTTGCTTAACCTGGAAACCTGAATGGCGACATTGTCCGATTCGTACCTAAGAGAGATCTGAGCCAGGAATTTGGCCAATTTAGATAAAGTTTGTGTTTGCACTTTATTTATTTAGGGCTGTTTACACACAGTGGTAATTCCAAGAGGTTGGGGATCGCTTGCTAATTCACAGCACTCACCAGTCACCCCCTGGAAGACATATCGGCGGAGTGAAGGTGGAGCACCTGCTATGCACTGGCTCCTTTAAGACGAGTCCCCGTTGTCCCTCCCAGGCAAGTTGCCTCTCGAGTTTTTTCTTCCAGAGCCACTCTGCCCGCCCACTGGATGGGTGGGTGGTTTGTCCAGAGAACTCGCTCCAGTAACCGAAGTCACTTCTCCTAAGAAGACAAGGCCCTCTCATTCACTATTTCATTGCTGCAAGGAGTAGACAGATCCACAAAGTACTTACAAGGACAGAAGCCATTTTTATCAAGTGCTGCTCGGATATAAAAGCTTAGTTAATAAAAGTCAAATTCGTCCTCAGAAATAACTCCTGAGTTTCCAATGTTGGCGAGATCCCTGGTCACGTTCCAAAGAGCTTTCTGCTCAAGTTCCCTTTGAGATGGAGTTCCGTCCGCAGAGTCTCTCCGGGTGGAGGGCTGGGCATGTCTGACCACAGCAGACGCAGCCGGTGAATCAGAAGCAGCATGAGACGTTGACAGGATCGCACGGTGGCAACGTGTCCTGGAAGGGGATTGTCCTCGGGCCACACTCGGCAGTGCTGCCCCATTGTAAACCTGGCGCCTCTGAAAATATTCAAACTCAAACAGCAGCTGACACCCCGGGGAAGGCTGGACGCCCCGTGTCTGTGTTCCGGCCGCACTTCCTAGGCCGATCCCAGGGCAGCCGCGGGGTGTTGCTTAATCCTGACAACAATGGGTTACACAGAGCCGCTGGCAGAGGGAGAAGAAACGATTAGATCCTCAGCCAACTGGTCTCCCCAGCGAGGGCAGCACCTGCAGGTGGGGCATCTCACACCGCCCTGCAGACGAGGGGCCCGCAGCAGGAACCACACCGCCTCCTGTGCTGATGGCACCCGCTGTGTGCATTGGCTGCCCTCGTGCCCCCCTTGCTGCCCCGAACAGGAGCCGCCCCCGCAGGGTGCCCTGTTCCGTGGAGACAACCATGGAGTCAGTGCTGTCTGTGGAAGGCAATTAGCTCTGGTACACGGTGCCTGAGCAAACACAAGGTCAGGTGACCGCGGGGAGCCCGATGAGGCCCACACAGGACAGGTCTCCCGTGGGAGGGCCCCACCCCGCTGTGCGCTACATTGTGCAAGTTCTGGCTCAAAACGAGCCCTTGTTTTGGGCTTATCGACTCACCTGGTTGACTTTATTCAATAGCCACCCCCCCCCCCCCCCCCCCACCCCCCCCAAAAAAAAAAAAACTTGATAGGAACTGGAGAGTCTACCTTGTTCCTGGGTGTACTTTTGTTGTTGTTGTTAATCCTCACCCGAAGATATTTTTCCATTGATTTTTTAGGGAGAGTAGGAGAGGGAAAGACAGAGAGAAACATCGATGTGAGAGAGACACATCGATTGGTGGCCTCCTGCATGTGCCCCAACCAGGGCCCAGGCCAGGGAGGAGCCTGCAACTGAGCTAGGTGCCCTTGACCGGAATCAAACCTGGGACCCTTTCGACCACAGGCTGATGCTCTATCCACTGAGCCAAACCGGCCAGGACTGTTCCCCGGTAAACTTTCTTCTCAAGTTCAAATAGATGGCTAATTCAGATCCTCACAGTGGATTTTCTACTCGCTGGGGGTGAGAGATGAACTACCCACTCCACTTTGGGCCTTGTGTGAGGAAGGCGGAAGTCTCCACTCAGGACATACTTCCCACAGTGATGCTGCTTGGATCCACGGTGGGGCCCGGATGGCCAGCCCCACAGTCAGTCTCCGTGGGGCTATATTTGGGGGATTGTAAGTGGGAAGGGCCAGGTAGACCTGGAGCTCTCGGTGGTTTCTGCCCCTGTTGAAGGAAGAGATTGGAAAAAGCCAGCGTTTGTCCCTGGACCAGTCATAGCAAGAGCCCTACACTCCTGGGCTTCAGTTAACCTGGAAAATGAATTCCCTTTTTAAATTAAATATATTTTTATTATTTCAGAGAGGAAGGGAAAGGGAGAGAGATAGAAACATCAATGATGAGAGAGAATCATTGATTGGCTGCCTCCTGCACGCCCTCTCCCCATCTCCCCCTCCCCCAACTGGGAATCCAGCCTGCAACCCAGGCATGTGCCCTGACCAGGAATCGAACCGTGACCTCCTGGTTCATAGGTTGATGCACAACCATTAAGCCATACCAGCCGGGCTCCTTTTTTTTCTTAAGCAACTTGGAGTTGAATGTCTGTCAGAAGCATCCAGCTACAGCCTGATCAGCAGAATAGCACAATAATACCACACTATGGACTAGAAAAGGACACCCCAGAAAGAGAACGCAGACCGGCAGTAGATTGCTTATAAAGAAGCTGTACGCAAACTTACAGGGACCGGGCCTCCCTCACGGAGGACTTGCCGAGCCGGCTGACGGTGGGCAGGGTCACACCTGCTCTGCTTTAACATGTCACGACGGCCTGGGAAGGGCCAGCACGCTGGGGAAGAGCCGCAGGAGATGGCTGTGTAATAAAAGGGGAAGACGTAGCCTGGGGATTACAGACCTGCAGGCTCAGCTTTTACAGCAAGGGGGGAATTGCCGCAGTGAAAAGCGTGAATGGGACGAGATGTGGACTTTACACAAACAGCATTTTCCCGCAGACCATCATCTACTGCATAATGACGGGCGTATTATGTCTGTGTCCGAGCTGGGACCCCTCGGTGCAAAGCCGGAGAAGCCGTGACATGATGGAGTCTCAAGGTCCGAGTAAGAGAGGCAGAGCCCAGAGCTGGAGACATAGCTCGTGCCAGGGTCTAACACTGAGGGGCTTAAGGTCATCGAAGAGGCTGTGCCGTTTTCTGTCCCTCAAAAAACTGGATTTCTGAGCGTGGCCGTCTGAAGATTGCTCAGGTCCTCTGAGCACTGTGTCCACACTCATGTCACTAGATGCTGCTTTGCACATGATCATCTATTCATTCTTCATTCATTCACTCACTTGTTTAATACCTTGTTTATGCAAGGCACCTTCCGAGGTATCTATATATACAAAAAGCCAGTGTCCATGATGACCAGGACAACCAAATGACCGGTCACCCTGAGGTGCATTGAGTACCTCTCGGTCCCTCCCCTGTGGCCCACAGACTCTGATCTCAGCAAGGCGGGTGGCGGGCAGGTGGGGCGGCAAACGCAGCGAGCAGCGAGTGAGGTGAGGTGGCAGGTGTGTGGGCTGGGCTGTGAGTGTGGTGGGCGGGTGGGAGGAGCGGGGAGTGCGGCGAGCAGTGGCAGGCTACCATGTGCGATTTCGTGCACTGGGCCTCTAGTCTATAATATGCTGGGGTCCATCCCCAGCAGGTCCAGGGGTCCCCAAAGGTGTGGACGGAGTCGGCGAAGAAGGGATGACATGGAGGTAGCGTTCAGGTGATCATCATAGCCAGGTTCCTCTGGCCAGGTTCTCCAGCCAAGTTCTAGTTAGGATCCAGCCAAGTTCTGGTCAGGATCTCCAGCGAAGTTCTGGTTCAGATCTCCAACCAAGTTCTGGTCAGGATCTCCAACCAAGTTCTGGT
>NW_005364633.1:620453-625032 GCF_000412655.1 Myotis brandtii
GAGAGGTGACCTTGGTTAAAACACATAGCGCCAAGAAGGGGAGCAAACATATTAAGAACAGTATGCCATATACGCCAGATCCCTTGAAACATATGCTGTGCAGATGTTTCTTCCCTGCAGCGACTGTGTCAAGCAGCAAGGATGGACTGGCTCCCAGCAATAATACTAAAAGCGTAATATGCTAATTAGACCAGACATCCTTCCGGACATCCTTCTGGACAAAGCCAGGGCTTCGAGGGAAGCCCAGGTCCCGGGTGCCAGAGGGAAGCCGGTGCCAGCAGCAGGGGGAAGGAAGGCCTACTCTTGCACGAATTCTGTGCATCAGGGCTTTAGTAAAAACAATAAACATTAACAATCACTTAGGTGTTTCTCCAACGAGGACAGCTGCATCGGGGAGCATTGTAGTTGTGATCTAATCGGTACTGACCTTTCTATTTAAAATTTCTTCTCAAGGGAATAACAGTTAAGATGTGACTAAGTCCTGATGACTTTTTTCCGTTACTTGAAGGTCTGCTATATGCTTGGACAAAATTTCCAGGAAGAATGAATGTCTTAAACAGCTCTGTGAATCATGGTGTGGCTTCTTCGGGCTGTTTTTCACTTACAGTCTTCTTTATAGATTCCTGGTTCATGAAGTCCTTTTCTGTCTGCTGCTTCATACAGTTCCAGTATGCCGCCAGCCGGGGTCATCTTTTATCTGCACCTTTGTTAAGGTCAGAAGCAAAACAAACAAAACAAAACATATGGAGAAAAGATTATCTCAGTTCTTTCACTGTTCTCTTCTATTTTTACTTTCCTTATAAATCAGTAAACTGGAAAGCATGTTTCTACGTCACTCCCATTTTCGGTGGCTTTCCATTACTGCGTATGTTCTTTTGCAAAATAACTCATTAAGAGAGCTTCACTTACAGACCTCTGACTAGCTTCCATGTCTGAAATGAACTCTCACTTTCCACTTATAAACTGAATGTAAAACATCCAATATCAATACCTTTAAAGCAGTTGTCACATAATTTCCTTATGCTTACAGACAGGTGTCTACAAGCTGAGCCAGAGGGTGGTTTATTTACCTACCTATTGATTCTGCAAATGACTGAGAACAACACGGAACAATGAGCTGCATTAAGGTAAGGCCAGGTGAGACACCAGTGTGTGCAGGACACACTCCTGCTCTCAAAGTTGGTTCCAGTGACTGGGGGAGACAATGCCTAGTATTGAACATAAATACCACGGCAAGGCAAAGGGATTCATTGCCAGGACTGACAGGCAGACCCTGAGCGACGGAAGAACGATGACTCTGACACACGTTTCTGTGAAAGAGAGGGCTAAGGGACTGCTTGGCTAGAGGAACCAAACAGCCCCGTTTGCCGGCCTCCTTAGGCTTTTATTGTAACAGCAGCTTGAACTAAAATTCACTATTAGACGCTATCAGCAGGGCAAGCATCCTTGTGAAGACACCTGCGTCTGCAATGTCCTTTAAGCAAGGACGTCTAAGGACTCAGCATAAAGATTCCAGTAAACACCCGGGGGCTTGGACTTGTTTGGAAAAGTCAAGGCAGGGCTGCCGCTTTCGGCAAGGTCCCCCTAGAGCAGCGGTTCTCAACCTGTGGGTCGCGACCCCTTTGGGGGTCGAACGACCCTTTCACAGGGGGCACCTAAGACCATTGGAAACACATATATAATTGCATATTGTTTTTGTGATTAATCACTATGCTTTACTTATGTTCAATTTGTAACAATGAAAACACATCCTGCAGATCAGATATTTACATGACGATTCATAACGGTAGCAAAATTACAGTTATGAAGTAGCAACGAAAATAATTTTATGGTTGGGTCACAACATGAGGAACTGTATTAAAGGGTCGTGCCATTAGGAAGGTTGAGAACCACTGCCCTAGAGGCTCCCGACCTTTTGGAGATTCCTCCTTACAGACGTTCCAACCAAGTCCCGTGCTTCCCCACACTTCCTAATAGGTCATTTGAATAAACTAAGGGAGACTGGGATGGCGAAGATGGGCCCTAAAGGGTGGTTAGGACTTTCGATACGGGGAAGGAAACACGAACGGGGAGAAGGCATTCCAAGCGATGAGGAAGGGGTGAGTAAAGCCTGAATAGAGAGGACGATGCAGCGTGTTCGGGGAAGGAAACACGAGGCATATTGGCAGGAACAGAAGGTTCCTGCTGACGGGCAGAAGTGAATGGAGCTGGTGAGTAGTCCGAGGGCCGTGTTGTGAATGTCAGGCGCATGAGTTTGGAGTATTTTTAGGACTCAACTGGCCTCCCTGATGTCATTCTCAGCCACTCCAACTCGTCCTTAAAACTGATGCCAAAGAGACCCTCCTAAAAGAGCACGTTAGCAGAGAATTCCCGTGCTTAAGATTCCGCAGTGGATTTTAAAGGGGTGCGGGTCCCTAAACCCACCCCAGGGGGGGTGTCTATGAGACTGTGCACATCTGAGCACCGAGACCAAGGGTCCTCTGTCTGAGCTCGGCCTGGTGGCGCCCCCGGTGGCCTTGCGTGGCCTTGGAGGGAGCTGGGTAAACAAAACCCTTCTCTAGCCAAAGCGACAGCCTCAGATGGAGGTGGAGAAACAGTACCTGCGACCCATTATGCCACAGCAAAGGGGCTGAGAGACGTCTCTGGGGCTCATGACTTCCTCAGGACGCTTCCACGACGGAGCTGGATGTTATGGCCTCGCCGAACGCAAACAGACCTTCCCACAGCTGTGCCAGATGCACAGTGTGCATGCCTCCAGTCTCAGTAAAACCACACCCATTGCGTGAGATTCGGATTGTTCATTTAAATTTCATAGATTACGTTTTCATTTAGATTTAATGAGCAAATTCGCATTACATATGGTGGAAAGTAGGGATGGATATATTCCTCAGGAATTGTTACCTAGTTTTATGTGTGTGATTAAATAACATTATGATAAAAACTAGAGGCCCAGTGCATGAAAATTCATGCACTCGGGGTAGGGAGGGTGGTGTCCCTCAGCCCAGCCTGCACCCTCTCACAATCCGGGATCCCTCGGGTAGGGTTGCTAGGCCTGGCCTGAGATCAGGGCCTATCGGGGCTTTCCGCCTATCGGGTTCCTTCTCCTGGCTGCAGGCAGCTGGCCCCACTCCTGCCGCTGCCACTGCTTGCCATCTGTGCAGCGCTGCCCCACCTCCCCTGCCACCGGTGGCCTCCCTCTGCAGGTGACAGGCTGGGGTGTGATGGCTTGGCTGGCCTGGACCTCCCTCTTTCTTTGCTGGGGAGCGAGGCCAGCCCTGCAAGGGGCTGTCTGCCTACCTGATCGTTCCTAACCACTTGTCTGCCTGCCTGATCACCCCTAACCAAACAGGCTGGGGTGCAATGGCTTGGTTGGTCTGGGCCTCCCTCTTTCTTTGCTGGGGGGTAGAGCCAGCCCTGCAAGGGGCCGTCTGCCTACTTGATCACCCCTAACCATTCTGCCTGCCTGATTGCCCCTAACCGCTTGCTTGAGGGCGAAGCCAGCCCAGCGAGGGACCCTCTGCCTACCTGATCGCCCCTAATTGCTTGCCTGCCTTCCTGATCACCCCTAACCGCTGGTCTGCCTGCCTGATCACCCCTAACCACTCTGCCTGCCTGCCTGATTGCCCCTAACCGCTAGCTTGGGGGCGGGGCCAGCCCAGCGAGGGGCCGTGGTGATCTGGTCTCTGGTCATTCCGGTCGTGATGCCTGGCCTTTTATTAGTATAGATAATTTACATATATACTGAATTTCACACTTTTTTTTTAAACTTTAAAGGAGTTATGGGCATTACCCAAGTAGGGGGAATAACATTATTTTGTTTAGTCTTAAAATCACCCCTGCAAGATAGTTATTATCCTCATGTGATGGATGAGGACACCGAGGGTGGGCGGGCGTAAGTTATGCGAGGTCAAACAGCGATGAAGTGGCAAAGCTGAGATCTTAACCCGGTTCTGTTAGATGACGATTTGTCCGCACACACAGGTTCAAAAGTCATCCTCAGAGACATGAGGGTGGAGTTGGTGAGTGAGAGTTCTAGACACAGCAGAGACCTGAGGGACCTCGGCTCACCTACAACACCCAACGTCAGGCTGCCTCGCCTCAGAGGGAAACTGAGGATTGTGGCCTCACTAAGGTAAAGAATTACATCTGATGACTTTCCTTTTTGAAAATAGATTTTTATTGATTTCAGAGAGGAAAGGGGAGGGAGAGAGAGATAGAAACATCAAGTATGAAAGAGAATCATTGATTGATCGCCTCTTGCACACCCCACACTGGGGATGGAGCCCGCAACCCAGGCATGTGCCCTCACCAGGAATCCAACCATGACCTCCTGGTTCATAGGTGGACGCTCAAGCACTGAGCCACGCCGGTTGGGCACATTTGATGACTTCTCAAATCTCCTTTCACCCCTTTAAGTCCATGATCCCTCACCAGATTTCTACTGCTCCCCGAACATCTGTTTCAAGAGCCACATGAAACAATAAGGAGTTCCTTCACATTTTGAAGGAAACATCCTTTACAGCAGTGTTCTCAACCTTGGCTGCACATTAGAATCACCTGGGAATTTTTTTAAAATCCT
>NW_005364633.1:625193-638251 GCF_000412655.1 Myotis brandtii
TAACAAAGAAACAGAATTTCCGGAGGATGAGGCCCAGAAATCAGGATTTTAAAAAGATTCCCAGGTGATTCTAACGTGCAGCCAAGGTTGAGAACCACTGCTTTACAGTGATAGGTGCCTGTTTCCCCAAAACACCAAAAGGAAACTTCAAACACCATTCCCACTGCTGCTTTCTGTCCTCGCCTCTTTCTAAAAACAAATAACAGCAGCAACAAACACCAACAACAGGAGGCTCTGGCCTGCTGGAAGTCTGTGCCAGGTCAGTTCTCCGTCCCGGCCAAGTTGGGAGGTGCCGTCAGCTGGTCATAGCCCCCGGCCCTGAAGAACAATGGGAGGGCGCACTTCAAAATCAAAGCCTGCAGCTCCCCGGGTGCTTCATTGCTACCGAGGCATCCTGCTCCCACCACGATGTGGACAAACACAGGAAGCCCGCAGGCGTGGATGGGGGAGGCGGGCCCTTGCAGGACAAAAGGAGCAGCATCAGCTGCTGCTAGGAATCCCTCCTCTGGGCCGCATCAAAGGCCAGGCTGTGAGGGGGGCTCATTGTGAGGGCCTCACAGGGAGCCTTTCTTTTCCAGGAACCCCCCCAGAGGGAGAGGCTGCGCGGAATTCTCCCGAATGTAATGAATGTCAGTCAGCACATTCCCAGCTCGGCCACACGTTCCATTCTTATCGAGTGAAACTGACCTCTGTCCCAGCAAGTTCTTGTTCATCACGATGACTAATGTCAAGTTCACAGTGAGGTAGGCTTTTAGATGAATTGCACAGTCCACTCAGACGGCAAATGCCGGTATTCGCTTCTGGAGTCTCCTCGCCCTGGCGGAGGGGTGGGCGCTACCTTGCAGGCATGAGGATTTCAGGAGCAGTTGGCTGGCTCTCGGCTCTGCGTCTTGCGGAATGCTCGGCCCAGACTGGCCTCTCTCCTCAGAGCTGGCAGAGACCTGCCCTTCCCCACTCATGCTGCCGAACCCCAGTGACTCAGCGGGAGTCACCACCAGCATGAAAACGATGAGCACACAATTCAAGGTTTTAAAGTATTTTTTCAGCCGAAGGAAGCGACCAGGAGCATGCTTACCCGGATCACTAGAGATTTCCAAGCGAATGGCCCTGAGACCATTTGGTGCCATGAGCTTCCTCTCGGGAGCAAAGTCCTCTTCCATTTGTCATCACTGTCCAAGGGGAGAAAATATGTAAAAGAAAAGCTGGGCAGAGGTCGCCCTTTGCCATGCACTTCTGCATCCGAATGGTTGTTTGCGCTCAGGTTTCCTTCCCAAACTTTGGTGGAGGCTCTAAGTCCGAGGTTCTCAACCTGTGGGTCGCGACCCCTTTGGGGCCCCAAACTTTGGTGGAGGCTCTAAGTAGTTCAGGTCATGGAGCTGAGCTGATTCACGTCTCCGTGTTCTTCCTTTTCAAGACTGAGTTTCTTATTGAGACGTTTTCTTAGAGCTCATAGTAAACAGGAAGGTAGTTGTTCTTGTGTGCATCCAGGCCGTCCACGTGCCCACAAGGACCGAAGCCTCCGTTGAGGCTTCCATGGAGCCCTGGGAAACATCTGTTTGGAGCCTCCAGAGCAGCGGTTCTCAACCTGTGGGTCGCTGGTTCAGGTCATGGAGCTGAGCTGATTCACGTCTCCGTGTTCTCCCTTTTCAAGACTGAGTTTCTTATTGAGACGTTGTCTTAGAGCTCAAAGTAAACAGGAAGGTAGGTGTTCTTGTGTGCATCCAGGCCATCTGCGTGCCCACAAGGACCGAAGCCTCTGTTGAGGCTTCCATGGAGCCGTGGGAAACATCTGTTTGGAGCCTCCAGAGGATCTTTGGACATAAACGTGACAAAGGACAAGACACTGAAAGTTCAGGAACAGAGTCTGGGGGTGCAGAACCCCACTCAGGCTGGCCTGCCCATGCAGGGGTGCCTTGGCTCTCAAATGATGGCTCCTTCATTATTTACAACTAGAGGCCTGATGCATGAAATTCATGCAAGGGGCTCAGCCCTTGCAGCGCCGGCTTCATCCGGAATGTTGTCTGGAAGGACGTCCGAAAGGTCGTTCGGCTGTCCGGTCTAATTAGCATATTACGCTTTTATTATTATAGATTCCCCTAATTCAGCAGTGACAACACACCTGGGAATTCAAAGCTAAATAGAAAGAGTCCTTCTCACTGAGGAGCCAGGACCTGTCGGAAGGTAGGAGCTTTGAAATAAGCTAACACAGCCTGAAAGCGTGGAAAAGCCTTCACTGAGGTGATTGTTGAGCTCGGTTTCCAAGGCTGAGTCGGCGATCACCCCAAACAAGAGAGAAGGCCGAGAAAGGCAACTGCCAAGGGAAGGAGTGTGAGATCCGGAGGAGGGTAGGTGTTGCAATGAGGCCGGCCAGGTTGCGCCAGATCAGGAAGGCCAGTTGTTTCATAAACCAAAGGATGAGGTAGTGTGATTGGCAGCAGTGTGGTGCATAGCCGGGGGTGGGAGATGTTACGGGGAGAGGGACGTTTCGATGCCATTCCCTTTAATAGACAGGACAGGACACAGGAGCGAGGAGGAGCCGGGAATCCTCTGGTGCTGGAAACAGAGCGCCCTCCTCCGGGCACCGCGAGCAGCCAGGCTTCCCAGGAAGTGGCTGCGGCCTCCCCGCTGGTGCCCGGCAGGCAGGGCCCAGGCGGCTGAGGCGCTGGTTGAAAAGGTTATGCCAGCTCCCCTGACTTGCTCTCACACCTTGTCAAACCTCAGCTGGGTGTGTCTGTGTGGGCCAGTTTCTGGGTGTCACGGCCATTTTGGCAGCATCTTCCTCACCCGGAGAGACGGAGAGTGAGCGTGGCTGCCTCCCTGTGCGGAGCAGAGAGCAGCCTCGGTGGGGTTCCTAGTGTAACCGAGCCAAGTGGAGACAGTGAATGAGTGCAGACCCGGCCCACAGAGGAGACACCTGCCTGGCAATCGCTGGAACATGGGCCTGAGCTGCCAACAGAATCACTCTTGCTTACGGCCTGGCCTAGCGCAGGAGACCGGCGAGTTCTCTGCCTCCCTATCATCCGTCTCTCACTGTTTTATCACTGAAAGGCTTGCTTCTCACTATTTTCTGCTACAGATGATCAAGGACTGATTTTAGGACCTCTCTTCCCATTCTCTGTGTTGGCCAGAGGCTGCAACTACCACCTTCAGAGCAGCGTTTCCTCCCTCCCGTTAACCCTCTGCGGCCGTGTCTTTTTGGGATGCCTCTCGGGACTTTTTCATGCTGAGAGGGCACCGCGCATCTGGGGGGCCCCGTGACTCATTTTACCTCAAGAAACCTAGCCCTCCTCACTTTACCTCAAGCTGGTTCTCTGAATCAGGTTAGCACGACTTTGTCTTGAACTTGCTCATGCCTGCTGCCGTGTCTTTTTGGGATGCCTCTCAGGACTTTTCATGCTGAGAGGGCACCTCGCATCTGGGGGACCCCGTGACTCATTTTACCTCAAGAAACCTAGCCCTCCTCACTTTACCTCAAGCTGGTTCTCTGAATCAGGTTAGCACGACTTTGTCTTGAACTTGCTCATGTGCTTTGATCCCGTGGAGAGATTGTTGAAGGATGAACTGACTGTCATCTGGATGCTCTCCGGCTATAGCTGCTTTCACCTTTACTCTCTCCACCTTGTTCTCAAGAATTTAACTCCTTTTAGCCAGAATAATCTCCAACACGGATGGGTAGACTCAGCAAACACTTAAAATTTCTTAGGAAATGAATCACCTTTCTCTCCTCCTCCTCTGTAAGACACTGATGTCCTTTGACATTTCCCCTGGGAGCCTCTGGCTTCCCTGTTCCTGTCATAACATACACAGGGAAAATCTCTCTCTCTCTCTCTCTCTCTCTCTCTCTCTCTCTCTCCCTCTCTCCATGTCTTCTTCTTCCTCATGATATTTTAATTCTATTTCTCCTGGTCTTCCTTTCTGTAGGGGTAATGAATTCCTTTTGTAGTTTGAAATATTGATGCGGACTGAAGTACATGTTTCTATTAGAGATCCTTGAGGCTGTTGGCCTGGAGATGCTGTTGGCCTGGTGAAGCTGTTGGCCTGGAGAAGCTGTAGGCATGGAGAAGCTGTAGGCATAGAGAAGCTGTTGGCCTGGAGAAGCTGTTGGCATGGAGAAGCTGTTGGCATAGAGAAGATGTAGGCATGGAGAAGCTGTAGGCATGGAGAAGCTGTTGGCATGGAGAAGCTGTTGTCATGGAGAAGCTGTAGGCATAGAGAAGATGTAGGCATAGAGAAGCTGTAGGCATGGAGAAGCTGTAGGCCTAGTGAAGCTGTAGGTGGACTAACCAGAAGTAGAGCATCCTATGTCATTATCTGATGGAGCATGTTTCGCTTTCTCTGGTTGACCCTAAGTTGGAAGTGGGACAAAACTTATGAAAATGGTCAGATATTAATCAAGTCCTGACCACTTGCAGCTGATTGTTACAGGTGCTGATGGTTTCATGGACTGGTTGCTGGAGATAGGGGTCTAATTACTGGGACTGGTTACTGTGGATAATAGGTTGGCTTTCTGGCCTGGTTGCTGCAGATTGTGTGTGACATTTCTGTTTTTATATAGAGTCGGACCATTGTTCATTTGTATGGTCAGCCTCCCAAGAGTTTATGCCACCTGTACGTGAACAGATGACATGTCCTCCTCGAGTAAGTGGGGAGGGGCAGTGCTTTACATCAAGAGTCAGCATACTTGTCCTAAGAGGGCCACTTGGCAAACAAGGCTTCAAGCTGCATCGTCTCAGTTGCAGCAACTCAGTTGTAACCTGAGAGCAGGCCTGTGCTGAGAAGTGGGCATGGCTACATGCCAATCAAACACTGCTGGCAAACACAGTCTGCCAACCCAGCGCCCGTAGGCTGCCGATCCCTGCTCGGCATCACCCTCACCTCAGGACTTGTGCTGGCAGAGGCTCCCTCATGTAAGTGCCAGCCATCACGGTGGCAGGAGGCACAAGGGCCGCAGAGAACCAAGCACGGCTCCTGCGTGCTTCCCCTGGACGTGACCGTATCCCTTGCGCGCACATCTCATTGCTGTGGAAGCTGCATGGCCACACCTCAGCCCAGTAGACGGAGGTGGGGAGCAGGCCTCCCGGGCCCAGGAGGGGAGAGCAGAAGCTCTGACAGCGGCAGAAATGCCTGTCGCACGCTGCGTCATGCTTGTCTTCGTCCCTTTTTGTGGCTGCATTTTGCTGAGGAGGAAATGAGTGATGAAGCTGTGGTTTACTCTGTCCTTACAGGTTTGTTACTCAGCTTCTGGATGAACGGGGCCTCTTTTCCTCCTTTTCCTGCTTTTCTTGTTCAGCCTCCAGGCGTGTCATTGCTCAGCAACCGGAGCACTAAAGAGCCAGAGCAAAAGTGACGTAGAAAATGCAAATTTGTTCGCCTCAAATGAGGCTCCTGGACCTTGTACCACCGTCTAGAAAAGTCCCTTCTGAGGGCGCCTGCTCAGGCTCGGAGCACAGAAATTTGCCTGTGATGGGTTAATATCTAATTTACACAATCTATTCAAATTAACCCTTTATTCTGTGGGGCAATATCTGGCCTGTGTTGGGCAGCTCTGTATATTAGAAGTGTGTGTGTGTGTGTGTGTGTGTGTGTGTGTAGGGATGAATATTCAAGAACCACTTGGGTCAGCTTCTGGAACATAGCTTCATTTACATTACCACCTTCTTTTCTTCTTTACCTTTTCTCTCCCTTTCTTCCTCATGAATCCCGATGTTGTCAAAGTCAAAGTTAGGTTGGAGGGAAGTAGGGATTACAGATGGTTAAATTTCCCTTGTCTATGTGCTTAATCAAAGCTTCCTCCGAATTTCTTTCTCATTCACCCACTCATCTACCCATCCAGCTTCTCAGTGAGGACCTACTATTGGCCAGGCCTTCTGCTAGGTGGGTAATGGGGACATAACTGTGAGTAACAGCCACGGAGTCTTTGCCCTCATTGAGCTGAAAACTTTTATAGGAAAAAAAGATAAGAAACCTGAGGAATCCGGGGACTGGAGCTTGTAAGGGGCGTGAGGTGGGGCCTCTCTCTCCTGGAAGGTAGGGCTTCGGAGGGCAGAGTTCCTGCTGCCCTGTGTGCAGGAAGGCACTCCTGCGGGTTTAATTCAAATGCTTTTGTTCTGTAACCTCTGTCCCATTGTTCATGCTGCTGCTATCTTCAGCTCTGCGTGGAGCGGGCAAGTAGCCAGCTTCCCATCTGTGACAGGTTCTCACTCATCTGGGATTGGCTGGAAGGTGAGGTTGTGCTCAGGCCCGCTTCCGACAGTTTCCAGAAGCTTCCGACAGTTTCCAGAAAGGCCGGCTCCTGCTCCACTCGCTGGTGTGAGCTTGCTCCGGTGAGAGTTTCACACGATTTGAAGAGAAGAACGAAAACTTTCCAGGAAAGAGAGGGAGCAGGGAAGGCATCATGTCTGTATTTTTGTTGTCTTCGAGGCTGGAAATGGAGGTGTTGTTTTCTCTATCATTTCGTGTTTTCTTTTTGTTTTAATTTTGTATTGTGTAGGGAAAAACATGTACGTCTAGTTGAAATGCTGGCCACATAAAATGAATACAATATTTAAATGTAAAGGCACTTTAAGAAAATAATCCTTACCAAAGATCAGCATAACATTCACACCAACAGAACCTTATACAGTGACAACTCGTGTACTTTCACGCTGGACAAACGTGCTGGCCCACACCACAGAATTCCCAGAAAGTGGGCTCCTCTGCGTTAGGAGCGAGAACCTAGCTTCTATCCGTGGCTCTGAAAGGAGCCGAGGTTCACACGTATGTACTCGGGCCCACATGCGTGTCAAAAGGCCTCCTTTCCGTGCCTCCCCGGCCCTCAAGGCTGCTGTCAGGCTCCCCCACCTGGGCTTCCCATGTCTCTCTCTGAGCGAGGGCACAGATACGGTGGGAACTGCCGTTCTCTCCAGCCCCCCGCGCCCCCCTCAGGGGTCCCCCAGAGCCAGCGCCCGGAAGCGGGTGTGGCAGGAGAAGCAGAGGACGGAGCTTGACCTCCAGGGCCTCCGCTGGGAAGCTTTCCCGGCCCCTGTTTCTGGGGAGAGATGGCCAAAGCGTCCATTCCCCCAGAAAACGGGGAGCCCTCGCCCAGGCCCACTAGGCAGCGTGACCCAAAGGGTTACACGAACGGGGCCCCGGGCTGTGCTGTGCCCGGCCTGCAAGGCCACTCGAGTGACCCTTCCCTCCCCAGGGATCCCGAGAGTCGATGGAATCAGGTGCTGTCCCGTCATCTCTGGCAAAAGCAGGGATGGAAGCAGCTGAAAGCGACAAGGCCAAGACTTGTTCACGTGCTCCTGCAGAAAGTGTGATTTCTCTGTGTCGCTGCTCTGCCCTAGTACATACCTTCCTGTTGGAAGTGAGCCGGGCCCTCACGGATCTCCAGTCATCGGATGGCTTTAAGCTCTGCAAATGGCAATTCGCCTAAGAAGTGTAGTTATTTATTCTAGGCGAATGCTGTTTTCACTCCCTTGAATGTCTAAATGTCCTCTGGGAAGAATAGGTTAATAATTCTCCTATTTTCAAGGCTAGCTTGATCTAGTCTGCTGTGGCCCCAACGTTTGCAAAATCATTTAAATTAGGGCTGAAAAGTTCAAGGTGTCCCTGAAGGTTTCTAGGCAGTAAAAAAGATTTTTCCGTGATTATTTAAAATCTAGCAGCCCTGGCTGGTTTGGCTCAGTGGATAGAGCGTCGGCCTGTGGACAAAAGGGCTCCTGCAGGCTCCTCCCTGGCCCGGGGCCCTGGTCGGGGCTCATGCAGGAGGTAACCAATCGATGTGTTTCTCCCACATCGATATTTCTCTTTGTCTTTCCCTCTCTCTTCCACTCTCCCTAAAAGTCAATGGAAAAAATACCCTTGGGTGGGAGTTAACAAAAGATAAATACGTAAAATAAAATCTAGCCGTGGGCAATGCAAGCTGATATTCAAGAATGTTTAAGTGAGTGTTACTCAAGGTGTGGCTCCTGCCAGACCATTACCTCATGTTCCTGATGAGATGAGGGAAAGATTTCAGTCAAGAGATAAAGTGTGCGAGTGTGGGAAGTAGCGAGAATGTATTGGCCGCAGCAAAAACACACTCAGGACAGTGAGACAAGGAAGGACATAGAAGCAGCAGGAGAGCGGGCTGAGCTGCTCTGGCTCACGGGGAGTCAGAGCAAAGGGGGCCTTGGAGGCAGGCTCAGGGGGGAGCCTGGGACGAGCTGCCGCTGCCCATTGCTCCCCGGGTTGCAGGTCTCCTGGGGCCCCTCAGAGGGAAGGGATTGGGGGAGGGAATGGTGTGTCCCTGCTCCCCTGGGGGAGAGCACTCACTGGTCCCTCATGCTGAGCGAATTTCTCTCTCTCAGGTGGGAATCTTGGGGAGCCCCCAGGGGAGGGTCTCAGTAGACTATCCACCAGCTCCCAGGGGTGCTCTGTCAGGGGCGTGGTCCCCACTGATTGGTCGGCTCCAGGGCAGGGGGTCACTGGTCAGGGCAGCTGGTCCTGAGGCAGCCTCGGGGCACCTGGCTGGTTTTGCTGCTTTTCTGGGCCTGGAGCTGAAGTGCAGCCGAGGCCTCGATGTTATCTCCAGGGAGGAAAGGGCGGGGCCCAAACCGCATGGCCAGCGATGTGCTCAGGGGGGAAGGTCACCCTGGGGGCGAGGTCCTCGCTTTCCCAGCTCTGCCCCTTCCAGGCACCTGGGTCTGTCTGCCCTGTGAGTGTCTGTCCCTGCCCAGCGTCCTTGCTCGGCTCCTGCCTAACTGCCCACAACACTGGGAACTTGTTAGAGACGCCAATTCTCCCATCCTCCTCCAGGCCCACTGAACCAGCACCTCGGGGAGTGGGCCCAGTGCCTGCACTTGACAAACTCCCCGGCGGTTGGTTCCGCTGCGGGAACCTTTGAGAGGCCACGTTCTAGGTCCAGGAAGGCGTGCTCAGTCCTGGCCGCACGTAAGACCCCCTGGGGAGCTCTGCAAAGTCTGAGGCCCAGGCCACCCCCGGACAAATCAGTCTCTGAGGGCGAATCCAGCGGAAGTTCCCAGGGTCACAGCTTGATCCGAGGGTGAGAGCCTCTGCTTCGGAGCATCCTCAGACTCCCTCACGTGTGGAAGCGACTGGAGGGCGGGAGACACAGGCAGACTCACCTGGAGACGGTCCCCCACAGCGAGGCCTCCAGGCATTGACATTTTGGTCCGCTGCCCAGGTGATACTATTGCAGAAGGTCCATGGACCACTCCATCGGGGACGTGATGGAGACCCAGGTTGCTTAGCGAGTCTTTTCTGTGCTTACGGTGGGAGTTAAGAAGCCATAGCTCTGAAGGTTTAAAGGTGTAGGTGAAAGGAATTCAACTGGCGATGGCACAGAGAGGGTGGGAAGTGGACTGAAGCCAGGCAGCAGGCTGTTTCATGATAATGTCCCTGTCACCATCGCTTTCGTTGCCGGGGGAGCTAACGAGCGCTCTTAGTGAGGGAGAGAATGAAGTCATGGTACCAGGAGGTTGACCAGATGACCTGGCGCGGTGCTGGAGCTAGCACATCCTCACCAAGGGAACCAGGGCCAGAGCGGGCAGCAGCGGGGACGGGATGCAGTGGGCTGGGGGCAAGCAGGCCTGGATCTGAGCGGTATCTCACCAGCTGCTGGCTGGGTGGCCTTGGGCGAGTTCCTTATCTCTCCGACTCTGGGCTCCGACCTGTCAGGTGGGGATATCGATCCCTTCCTCCCGGGTCATTATGAAGATTAGCATGAAGGCACTTGGCACCCACCAGCCGCGCAACAAGGAGTAGCTATTGTCCTCTGCTGACCATGGATCTGCTCATCTGTTGTCGGATTGATGGTGCCGGACACCGGCCCGTGGCATTGACGTCCTGAGAAATCCCCCAGCTCGTCTGTGTAGACCCGAGTTCACAGGCAGGGACATGAGGACCTGCTGTCGTCTTTAAAACTAAAAGGAAGCAACTGAAAGTCGGGAACCTGGGGACGTTGTTTATAAGCAGCCTTGATTCTGGCCGCCAAGCTGTTCTCGCTGAGCCTGTTGAGCAAACTATGCCCATAGCCACTGGGTAAAAGATTAACCTGGGGGAAATCTTCCTTTCCCGGCTGTTCAGCTGCTTGTTGAGAAAGAGCACACACACCCTCCGCTGGGGTGACATTGGGGCCCATGCTGCTGCGGAGACCGTTACCGGGGACTAGTAAGGGGGAGCGGGGGAGGCCGAGTCTCCTTGTTCAGGACGCTTTTTCTAAATTTCTCCTGAGAAGCTCACAAAAAGGAAAGGGAACCTGATAGATGAAAACATGGAGGAGTCAAGTTGGGAAAGCATTCGAGCAGCCACCCAGTTTAATTTTTTGTGTTTTAGACAGGAAGTCTCGTCCTCCCGACAGCCTGAGGCAGATGAAGGCTTCTGTCCTCCAAGTTCTTCCTTTAGGAAGAAACCGCTGCCTTCCTCCTGCCCCGGGGCAAACACAGGGCAAACACGGGTGGTTTGGGACGGAGAGAGCTGGGCTGTCACACCATTGTAATGGCCCCTCAGACACTTGGAGAGGACGGTTGAGTCACCCTCTCTCCTCTTTTTTTCCAGGAAACAATCCAGTTCCTTCTGACTTGCCGCAGGGGCCCTGTTCCCAGCCTTTAATCAGCTCCGCCTATGGTCCCTGCCGGCCTGGCTGCGCCCCTCAGCTGCTGTCAGGGATGGCCCTGGCCCAGGGATGAGGACCTGACCCCGCGGACAGCACAGGGAAGCCCCTCTGTGTCCACACTCACAGGTGAGCCAAGAGAGGAGCTAAGACATCCCCAACACCTCGCAGGCATTGTTCCTGGACATGGAGGGCGCTGCTGCCCCATCTCCTCCCCCCGCCATCCTACATCCCGCCCTCCCCCTCCCCCCGGCCAAATGGGAAGTGATGGGATGTGAGGATGGAGGCCAACGGGAGATGCCCGCTGTCAGGCCAGGCAGCCAGCCCAGTGGCTCTAGGGTCCCACTCCGAGGCCACTGTCGTCAAGTCTTCTGATTTTTAAAAAATGTACTTAATTTTGATTTACTTTTAAATTGAGATATAATTGGCATCTAACATTATATTAGTTTCAGGTATACAATGCATGCCATGCTGAACACCTGAAACTAACACACTATTTCTTGTATGTCAGCTACACTTCAATGCAGAAATAGACACTGTAATCGGCCGGGACTTGGTTTTCTGTCATGTGACAATTCTGCCTTTGAATTGGAGCATTTTGGCACCGTCGTTAATGTTATTGATGTTGAGCTTGTGTCTGCCGTCTCGGTCTCCGTTCTGCTTGTCTCATCTGCCCTTTGTTTCCTTTGCCCGCTGCCTGGGACCCTTCCTGAGCGGTTCCTGGCGGCCCCTCCCTGGTGATGAGGACGCCTACGCTTTGCTCACCTGGATTTCTGGATGTCGGATGCTGACGATGGTCTTTCTTTTCCCCAGTTTTTTAAAATGCTGAACCATTGCTCTGGTCTTCTTCCCTGTGCCATCCCCTTGCCTCCCCCCAAGGGATTACCAGTAGTCCAGCGGTTCTCAACCTGTGGGTCACGACCCCTTTGGCGTTCCATGACCCTTTCACAGGGGTCGCCTAAGGCCATCCTGCATATCAGATATTTACATGACGATTCATAACAGTAGCAACATGACAGTGATGAAGTAGCAACGAAAATAATTTTATGGTTGGGTCACAACATGAGGAACTGTATTTAAAGGGCCAGGAGGTTGAGAGCCACTGCACTAGTCTATGTTTTGTGTTCATTATCCCTTCGCTGTTTGAGGAATTATTTTATCTCTTACATGTAGACCCATAAACAGTGTTCTTTCAGCTGTGTTTAGTTTTGAGCTTTCGATGTTGAGTTGTGACCCCCTTGTGGAAGAAAGATGGGTGCAGGAGCAACCTGAAGGCAGGGGGGCCATTTAGAGGTGACTGTCTTTAGCCAGAAACCAGGTGACAAGGACCCGCATTAGGGCAACAGAAAGCAGAGAGGATCAACCCCAACTATTCCACAGTGTGCTCAAACCAAGGGATCGTTTCTACAAATAAATAAAGAAAAGAAATGGAAGCCCTGGCCGGTGTGGCTCCGTTGGTTGAGCAGCATCCCATGTACCAAGAGGTGACCAGTTCGATTCCTGGTCAGGGCACATGCCTGGGTTGTGGGTGCATCCCCACAGGGGTGGGCAGGAGGCAGCCGGTCTGTTTCCCTCTTTCCACCAACCTCTGCTCTCTCTAAAAATCAATGAAGACATATTTTTAAAAAAAAGATATAAAGGAAGAGCGTCTTTCGAAATCTGCCCTCTGCGATGTCTCCAATACTAGAAATAGGAAACTGTTAGTTTACCTTATTGACATAAATAGCTTGTGTTTTGACCCTTGCTGTGCTGGTTCCCGTGGTTGCCAGGGAACAGGGACAAGCAAACCCGTGCCTTCCTTCCTGGGGGGTCTGCGCGTGACGTTTCAGGGGAAGTCAGTGAAGCGTTCCTTGGAGCGGTGTGTAAGCTGTGGCACTTTATGGTCCTACTGAGCAACTGCTCAGGTCTTGGTTTTTAACTCCAAAAACAAGCCCTTCCTGGTAGGCCATCATGGCTGGAGTTTGCTTTTTTCATTCACCACACCCGGGCTTTTCTCATATCTGTTTTTATGCAAACATCTCGCCACCTTTTTCTAACGTGTCCATAGAACATTGCCATTGTGTTCAGCGTCGCTTTCTTAAAACCCAAGGATCTGAGCAAGGTTTGCAAATTGTAGTTAATTTAAGGCTGTCCACACGATGGGGGGTTTTTAACTTTACAATGAGACGTCGCATTAGCCAGTTTTATTAAGACCGGAGCAATTAGCTTGTCATTTGTGGTTGGCTGGGAACAGCCACTGGTTGGAAGGGGCGTCTGAGTCGCTCCAGAAGTCCTCGCGCTGACCTGCTGGGACGTGGCCTACTCCAGCGGGAGGCCATTGTGCTGGACCAATTGGACTTGGAAACTGGTTTGACTTGTTGGATCAGAAAACAACTATACAGCAAGAGTGTTTTTTGTTTGTTTTTTTAAAGTGATCGCATGGGAAAATATAGATGGAATACAGCAATTGTCAGATTAATTT
>NW_005364633.1:638371-642072 GCF_000412655.1 Myotis brandtii
GAAACATCAATGATGAGAGAGAATCATTGATCAGCTGCCTCCTGCACGGCCCCCACTGGGGATTGAACCCGCAACCTGGGCATGTGCCCTGACCGGGAATGGAACTTCGACCTCCTGGTTCATAGGTTGATGCTCAACCACTGACCCACACCGGCCAGGCTGTCATCTTTGTGATGATACCCGCTCCCAACTGCCCAGACATTCGGTGTCTGCTGGCAGGTCCCCGCGCCCCCTGACGGAGCGTGTACCACAGCGGCTTGTTGGCTCCGTCCGCTGCTCATTCTGTCCCTAGGCTCCAAGGCCTGTGGGTGCGGGTTCCTGGCTCTCACCGCTGGTTCCCAGCCTTTCTCAGCGTACAGCAGAGACTGGGAAAATCCTTACAGAATGAACGGACAGCTCTCATCCATAGTCTTACGCCTCGGTGTGACTGTGAAGCTTCTCTCTGATGCCATCCTTGTCTTCCGAGGAGGGCCTCTGGAGCACGCCAGACAGTGAAATGTTCGTCTTTGTCTTCATCCCCTAGAAGGAAGCACCCAGCTCCCCTGTGGGTCAGGGCACATCATAGACACATGACGTTGGTGAGTGCTTGCTGTGTGCTGCGGACTGGCCTGGCACTGCACACAGACTCATTCATTTTATCTTCACCACAACCCTCTGAAGCAGATGCTATTACTGTCACCATTGAAAAAATAGAGAAACGGAGGCAGGGAAGTTAAGCCTACTTGCACGTAAATTTCGCCTTCCTTATTATCGAAAAGGGGGAAAAAGCGCTGAGTGACGATGACAAAAAAGTTTCTTCTATTTGTGTTTTTTTTATGTCAAACTTCAATGTAGACTCAGTAAAATAAATGCAATAAAAAGGACAGAAGGAGACTTCACCCCTGTGTAGCCTGGCATAGCGCTCCCGTGCATCATTGCCTAGCAACCTATCAACAGTTCCTGAAATCCAGGCAGAGGAGCTCTGTTAAGGATAAATATGAGGAAGGATCCAAGGCAGCACACAACTCCTCTCCACCAGGTGGCACTCATGCCCCCAGATGAGGGTCCCGGTGGGCCTGGTTCTGGTGGTGCTGGCAACGCCTTGGAAACAAGATCCGAAGGCTGGCGCTCAGCCTCTGAGGGAGGCCGCAGCGGGTGTCCAGGCGGCCTGAGAGCTGAGGCCCCACTGGGCCTGCTGCCTGTTTGCTCTGAGAGGAGTAAGTGCTCAGGTGCACGGTCCCTGTGGAGTCGCGGACAGACGCGGGACTGTTTCAAATCCAAGTTCAGGCCTCCTCAAATCCCAGCCCCACAGTTACCACCTGTCGGGCCCTGTCAAGTGACCTAACCTTTCTGGGTCCGGGATCCTCACCCAGGACATGGGGACGGTTGTGCCCACGTCACTCTGCACACCTGTGGGAACAGCGCTCGGCTCCGAGGCCCGAGTAAGCACTTCGTGAAATGGAATTCTCAGCGTGCACTTCCAGCGGCGGGGACTCCAATGCAGTCAGCATTGCACTTGGCTCAGGACATGCCATCAAGGGGAGGACCCTGCGTTTCAGTGTTAAATGCTTGCGTGAAGCTATGGCTACTGACTAGATAGATGTTAGACGGGCGTTAAGAGAAGAAATGGAGATTCAGCCTCTCCAGTGAGCTAGTCGCTTCCAGGTGCTGCTGCTGCAAAGATAGCCGGGCAGATGCTGCCCTCAGGAAGGCTAAAATCCAGCGAGGAGAAGAAACATTCAACAAATAATGACATACAAGCAACCCATTGCAAATATGCAAAGGGCCAGGTGTAACAGGAATGTAAACCAGATGAACTGAGTCTAGTCTGGGAGTCAGGGAAGGGCTCAAAGGAGAAGTGATAGAGAGGAAGTCAGGTCCTTAGCCAACAGGAGGGCGGGTATGAATTCCAGGCAAAAAAAAAAAGAACATTTGCAGAGGCTCCTAAGTGGGAAGGAACTTGCTCAATTCAAACAACTAAGAACATTCCAGAATGGCCGAGAGGAGCAAGAGTGGGCAGAGAGGCTCGAAGCTGGAGAGGCTGCCGGTTGGGCAATAGGACCACGGAAAGATTTTACTAGAAAAGCTACATGATCAGACGTGCATTCTGGAAAGTCTTTGTTCTGTCTGGAACGGAGGAGCTGGGTTGAGGAGGGAAGGCTGGTTTGGGAAAGACCAGGACAGAGGCCTTTGTATTATTTTAGCCAACGGTGACGGCAGCCTGAGCCAGCGTGGCCCGAGGTGATGCTCTGAGCCACACCAGGTGGGCATGGGCGGCTTAGCTGGCGAGAGGGCGGAGCCCAGGCTTAAGCAAGAGGGTGACGGGCCTGCAATTTCCCAGATGGAGGACGCTGGACAAGCGGCAGTGGTGAAGGGAGGCTCAAGTGTTCAGTTCAGGATATTTTGAGTTTGAGGCACTTAACAAATATTCAAGAGGAGCTGTTAAGAAAGTAGTTAGGGCCCTGGCTGGGCGGCTCAGTTGACTGGAGTGTCGTCCCGTACATGAAAAGGTGGCGGTTCCATTCCTGGTCAGGGCACATACCCAGATTGTGGTTTTGATTCCTGGTCAGGGCGTGTGGGGGAGGCAACTGGTCAATGTTTCTCTCTCTCTCTCTCTCTCTCTCTCTCTCTCTCTCTCTCCCTTTCTCGCTCTAAATATCAATACTTTTTCCCCCCCAAAATGAAAGTACTTATATGTGTGGAGCTCAAAAAACAAAACAAAGCAAAAAGAAGATTGTGGTTGTTGGTGTAGTTTTCGATGTTGTCAGCGGACAGATGTGAACGGAAACTGTGACGGGACCTTCTCAGGAGGGCGTGGAGCGAGGACAGGATGTCCTGGGACATCACCCTGGGGAGCCCACTATCTTCTAAGCTGTTGAGACGAGGAATCTGAAGTCAGACGTGAAAACAGAGGGGAGGACAACCAGGTGGCTCAGCCCGCCTCCCCTCCCCCCTGACAATCGTTAGGAAGGGTTAGGGGTCAATGGCAATGTCAGCTACAGGGAAGCTGGGAAATGAAAAGCTGTCCTTTGCATTTGGGGACAAGGAGGTCATCGGTGACTGTGGGATCCGCTCAAGGCTGACTGCAGTGAGTGGAAAAGTTAAATGTGAGGCAAGGAAAATGGTGAGAAATACTCTATAAACATTTCCTACAAGTATGGCTAGGAGGCGGACGCTCTAACCACTGAGGAAAACTGGCCAGGGTTGTTGCCTGTTATTTTAAATACTAGAGGCCTGGCGCACGAAATTCATGCGTGGGTACGGTCCCTAGGCCTGGCCTGCAATCAGGGCCGTCTTCCCCAGCTGCCTGCAGCCGGCCCCGCCCCCCGTTCCCCGTTCACCATCGGCAGAGCCTGCCCGCTGGGGAAAGGGACCAAGAGGTGGTCAGTGCGCCTCATAGTGACTGGTCCAGCGGTCGTTCTGGTCGTTCTGCCGTTAGGATCAATTTGCATATCATCCTTTTATTATATAGGATACACTGCTAAAAGTGACCAATGTTTATTTGCGAAAACTTGTCAAATTTAGAAGTAAACAGATCGATTACAGCCATAAACTTGGAGCCGCTGAAACCGGTTTGGCTCAGTGGATAGAGCGTTGGCCTGTGGACTGAAAGGTCCCAGGTTCGATTCCGGTCAAGGGCATGTACCTGGGTTGCAGGCACATCCCCAGTAGGAGATGTGCAGGAGGCAGCTGATCGATGTTTCTCTCTCATCGATGTTTCT
>NW_005364633.1:642386-662963 GCF_000412655.1 Myotis brandtii
AGGCACCCGGGACCCGGCCGGCTTCCCTCCAGCCCCAGCTTCGTCAGGAAGGATGTCCGGAATGATGTCGGGCCCTTTTATTATTATAGATTATAGAAATGTAGCCTGATCTGTTGGAGTTTGTTATTTAAAGAAGCCCCTGATATATTAGGGTATGTGTGTGTGTGTGTGTGTGTGTGTGTTACTTTTGCTTCCTCCTTAAAAGGGGACAGTGGTATTTACAGTTTCAGTGACCAAATATATTCAGTGACAAATACAGCACAATTAGTGAAAGAAATGTGAAAATGTATTGCAGATTAGAAAAGGTTGAAAATTAGGTTTTTGGTAGCTGAGTGGGGTGGAAATGTAAATAGAGTGTACACTTGGTTCTAATCTATGACATACCCGTGAAAATAGCTCTGTTGACTAACTCGAATGTCATTTCCTTCTCAATGTATCTCCCATCTTTCTGGGGCAGTCCTATCTAGTGAGTTCCTCCATGCTCCTAATAGTGTTACTATCCATATTTAACAATATACTCATGATTGCCCTGGCTGGTGTTTCTCAGTGGTTAGAACGTCAGCCCTCACACCAAAGGGTCCCGGTTCGATTCCCAGTCAAGGGCACGTACCTGGGTTTCAGGTTCGATTCCCTGGCCCAACATGTGGGAGGCAACCAATCAGTGTGTCTCTTTCACATCAATGTTTCTCTCTCTCTCTCTCTCCCCCTCCCTTCCACTCTCTCTACAAATCAATGGGAAAAATATCCTCGAGTGAAGATTAACAACAGCAAAACAAAATAATAATAATAATATGCTCGTTATTTTAATAAAGATAGTATATACTATGTTTCTATATTATACTCTAAGGAGGCAATACAGTGTTGTGATTAAGAACATAGAATTTAGGTTTAAGCAGCCCAAGTTCAATTTCCAGCCTTGCCATGAATAAGCTGTGTGACCCGGGAAGAGCTAGGTAACCTCTCTGACCAGCTAATTAACGATGTCCTCATTTATAAATGGGAATAATTGCACCTACATAATGGAATTGTTGTGAGAGACAAGTAGGGCAATATTTGCAACATGCTGACCCGCCCCAAAGCACAATCGATCAATACCGGGCGCGATTATTTTTATTAAGAGTGAGCCACTCGGCTCTGCAGCTCCCGGGTGAGGCATGCTCTCCTCCCTAGACGGTGGACGCCCAGAGGTGCTGAGTCGGGGCCCCAGCCTCTCGCCCGCCTCCCCGGGCAGCTCAGACACAGTAGCCAATCCCGATGTATTTGCTGGGAGACACTGAGTCATGGAAAGTGCCAGATCAAACGCTCTCCCCCTCCCGCCCCAGGAATTCTGATTTTCAGAATAAATTCTAACTGCACATCATGAACTCTCATAAGCAGTATCTACAAGGCCGTTTCCACTTGGAGTACAAGCTCGCGTTGAATGAGCACCTACTATGTGGCGGGCTGGGTCCTGGTGCTTTCTTTCCATGGTGTTTAAGCCACTCTCTGAGCTGCTCTGTCTTCTTTGACAGACGAGGAAGCCGGGGCCCAGTGCTGTGGACTCTGTAATTCCTGGGGTTTCGGTGGGGCCCTCAGGGGAACCACCAGATCCCCTTCTCCCCTGTGGGTGCCCCAAGGTGAGGAAAAGCAGCCACAGCTTTTCTTTTCTCTCTCGCAGAACACGTTCTTTATTTCACCAGCTCTTTGCTCTTCTGGAAAAACAAACAAGAGAAATTCTTGCTTCATTCGTGATGGCCCCCCTGCCGGGCCCAGGCAGGCCCCCTGCTCAGGATGCAGATGCAGGATGCAGTGCGGGGAGGGTGACAGCACCCCGCGGAGGGTCCGGGCGGGAAGTGTGTTTAAGAGGGGTTTGAAATAGGCCTTCAATACATGAAGATAATAATAATGATAATTCTCACCCCTGTGTGTAAAAATAATGAAGTCACCTGTGGAACCATAAAACTAGCGATAAGCTAAAAAAAAAGATGGGGAGCGGAGGCGTTAAGAATTCTTTTAAAAAGCAGATTGCTCCCAAAGAGCGAGTTTTATCCCGAGTGAGCCGCACTGCTGCGGGCGTGACCCGCCGGCTCAGGCTGCCTCCGTGGAGGGGAGACGCTGTGAAGACCAGAGGAGCCTGGGGTTGCTTCACTTCCAGGAAGCTGCCTGGCGTTCTTCCAGGCCCCACATTTGTTCCTCTGGCCCAGAAGCCTCCTGACTTGGGAAAATATTTTTACTTCCCTCCCCCTTTTCTGGACGTCCTACAAAGACCTGCGCTGGGATGGGAACCATTTTCTGGGTCCCAAAGGAGCCTGCATCCGCTGGAGAGAGAGAGAGAGAGAGAGAGAGAGAGAGAGAGAGAGCTGAAGGGAGCTGGGAGGGCCATCAGGAAGAGGGCGAAGATGCTGGAAGAACGTGAACGTTCCGGAACATTCCGCGCACACTTTCTTCGTTCATAGTAACATCCACCCTATGACAGACGGAATGGGATCCTGGGGAGCGTCACATCATTTTCCCTCCACACATCACAGAAGGTGCAGAACACGCCCCATTTCAAAGGACCGCGGCGCGGCGCCTGGCCTGTTTATTCTTTAAACACTTTCTTGTAGTTCACGTTCAGAATGAGGCACGGAAATAGCAGAAACCACTATGTCAGATTGAGATCAACTGTTGTTCTTCTCTGAGGATATAAATAGGTTAGAAGGGGGGGGCACATCCATAACACAGGAATTCCACCTTATTCTGGCTAACATTTCCTTAATAATAATCTAAAACACGTTAAGTAGAAAAATGATTCCATCTAATGAAACTCTCTTCTATGCACTAGTAAGAGTTCACGTGTGGAACAGGCCTCGGATTGGCTTAAGGTGTGGAACTAATTTCGTCCTGAGGGTACGTGGTGCGGCTGCGGCAGAACTCTCTGGTGAAACAGGCAGCCCTTCCCAGGAAAAAGCCTTTGGCAAACGCTGTCATGGCAGCGCCTTGTCTGGAATTAAGGGTGGGATTGCTTCTGGACCCAGCTCCTGGGGGATCCTCTTCTGAATGGATGGTGTCTGAAGAGTGGTGGGTGGCTGCCCCTGGGGGGCTCAGTTGGTTGGGGCATCGTCCCATGTACCAAAGAGGTTGGGGTTCGATTCCCAGTCAGGGCACACACCTAGGGTGCAGGTTTGATCCCCAGTCAGGGGAAGCAACTGATGGATGTTTCTCTCTCTCTCTCTCTCTCTCTCTCTCTCTCTCTCTCTCTCTCTCTCCTCCCTTCCTCTCTCTAAAAAAGGCCCTGTGGGGTAATGCCCTCATTCCGGATGCATCGAAGGCGCTCACTAAATGCTCGATCTATACATGTTGGAGGTGCTGCCAGTGTTGGGGTCACACAAGCTGTTGTTGGGAGCCCTCCAGAAGCAAGGAGGCTCCCTTCATCTCGAAGGTGGAGTCTGTCTTCCCTCATCACCCAGGGCTGCCTGCAGCTCAGGACCGGGCCTTGGGGCTGGGAATAAGCGGTTACAGCGCAGCGCTCGCTCGGAGCTGCATCTTCAAACACGGAGAGCGAGGCAAGCAGCACCTCTGAGTCTCTGTCGCCGGCCCGTCTGCATTGGGTCGGGCCGGGCCTCCCATGAGAAGCCGCCATGCGTGCAGGAGGCCTCTCTGGAGGGGCTGCCCTGGCCCTGTCCTGGGCTGACGGGCTCAGCCCTCGCCACCTGAAGCTCTCAGCTAGGAGACAGCTCGGAAGAGGGCGGAGAGGTGCGCTGAAGCTGTGTGGCCGGACGGTAACCAAGTGTCTCATGTCTCCCTTAGGAACAGCCCATTCGGGCGGCTCAGGCTGCAGTTGGCTTGGCTGCGTCTGTCAGAATAATCAGACCATTTGTGTGAACAGACTTGTGGGGGACAGTGAGTACTGTGGTTGGTTGTGTGGAGCAGGGATGCTATAGAATGTCCTGTCTCCCCTCGCTGCCCCTCCTCCCTCCCCCTCCCCGTGCTGTGCCTGCATAACTGAGGGAGAGCAGGGCTGGGGTGATGCTATAGAATGTCTTGTCTCCCCTCGCTGTCCCTCCTCCCTCCCCCTCCCCCTCCCCCTGCTGTGCCTGCATAACTGAGGGAGAGCAGGGCTGGGGCCTGGCTTACAGCCCCTCCCCTACCTGACCCTTCCCACTTCACGTGCGGCCTTAAAGAGGGGGCCGCGGGGTCCTCGCACGTTCTAGGTTGCAGTGGTCACGCTTTGCTTTTCGTGATTTCGATCTTCCCTCCGCGCAGAAGGAGGGCGCTGGAGTCTGGGTTCGTCTCTTGCCCACCATCCTGCTCAGGCCAGGCCTGAAGGCATGGACAGGAGGTGGACGTCCCTAACCAGACTGACTCGGCCTCAGATGGAAGCCGTCTGGCTGTTGACTTAGGATTCACACCTGTGGCCGGTGCTTGGATGCCATCGCACGGCTACTGTGGGGTCTGTCTCCCAAGTGGCCGATTGTCGTGTGGACCATTGTCACCTTTGCCAGGCGCCGGTGTGACGGGGCCCTGGTGCAGGGCATGGAGCGAGCCAGGCCAGAGCGCTGAGGCTGCCCACCCCTCGCTCCTCCTCCAGGCAGGACCAGGGGGAGCCGGTAACAGCAGGGGAGCGGACAGCTGGGAGGGACAAGCCCAGGCACCCAATCCCATGCCAGGCGAACGGGAGACACGCTGCCAGAGCATCTTGAAGTACAGCTCCAGGCCCCGTGGCGTAGCTGTGGCAGGACTGGGAACACCTAGCACAGGGGTGGGGAACGTCCGGCCCATGGGCCGCAGAAGGCCCTCGAAATCACTTGGTCCGGCCCCGCCAAGGCAGTAGGGGTGCGTTAATGAAATGTTTGACCAAATATAGCAGCCTCCTTTTTTCCCCTTATAAATGTAAATTATTATTATTAACCATAAATCCAGAAAATTAAAAGTTTGGTAAGTGAGCTTATATCCAAGTGGACAAGTCTTCCTGTTTGCCCACCTCTCTCTGCTCTGCCTGGTGCTGGGCGGAGCCAGGCTCAGCTGGGCTTTCTGCCCATCCTTGCTGACTTATTTTATTTATTGTTGACAGTATTACAGATGTCTCCCACACCCCCTCTCCACCCCGGTTCCTTTATCCCCTCTGCCCGGCCCCTACCCACCTGACTAATTTCTAGGTGGATAATTTTGTATGGCCTGAGAATGATGTTATAAATATCCAAATGGCCCTCGGCAGAATAAAGGCTCCCCACCCCTGACCTAGAAAAAGACACTTCAGTCAGCAGGGAGGTGGCTGATGGAAGAAGGGTGTTTGTAGTCTGTGGATTAAAATCAGGACAGAGCCCTGGCTGGGGGCTCAGTTGGTTGGAGCATCGTCCCGTGAACCAAAAAGGTTGTGGGTTTGTCACCTGGTCAGGGAACATACCTAGGTTTCCGGTTCAATCTCTGGTCAGGGCCCGTACAGGAGGCAGCTGGTCCATGTTTCTCTCTCTGTCTCTTCCTCCCTTCCACACTCTAAAAATCAATGGAAAAAATATCCTCAGATAGGGATTAAAAAAAAAAAAAAAGAGCATAGGCTTTGAAGTCAGGAGTATGAATCCCAGCCCACGGCTTAATAATTGTGTGACTCTTGTGAAAATTACTTAATCTCTCTGAACCTCAATCTCCATTTCTCTAGAATGGGCATGATTAATTTTTTACCTGCCTAGGGATTCTGTGAGCATTAAATGAAGTAAGTGCCTGGCTTATCATAGGCACTTGAAGGTTATAGGTATAATAACTATCTTTTTAAGGAGCTTTAGAGGTAAAGAGAAAGGAACCACTAGGCTGATAACTCAGATTGATTATTGATTAAGCTGATGATCACAAACGTCTCAAAGGGGGAATGGTCTCTCACGCTCACGGTGTGCCCACACCTCTCTCCCTCTGCGTGGACCCATGTGTTCAGGAGCTTGAGAAATGTAGCCTGTAAGCTACAGCAAGGACGGCTGAGAAGGCGTGTTTCAGAAATGGCATGTTTTCGGCATTCGAAAAGGTAGGACCGAAGCTACTGTTTTAAGAAATCCACTTAAGAAGATCCACGTTTCATTGGCTCTGTGACTGGGAGGCATGGACAGGAATGGTTGCCATGAGTTACTTCCTGTTAATAACTCCGTTGATGAGGCTGAGTATTAAATGGGAATTTTCCCGTAGCAATGTTCTCTTCCAGGGGCTCAGAGAACAGAAGCGAAAACGAAAACGATTCCTAGCGGAGGCCTTCATGCTGGCAGGATGGTTCTATAAGACACTTAGAGCGTCAGGCAGGCGTTCTGCTTCCGCTCGTGTGCAGCTGAGCCAGGGCCGGCGAGGCACCAGTCGAGTGGGATTTGTGCCAACTCCAGCCCACGGCTCAGGTGGGCTGTGTGTGGCCAGCGCTCCCGCTACCTGCGCTGGAGGCTCCACTTGACCCCCAACAACTGGCCTTCTTCAAAACCGTTACCTGTTTCCAATGGACCTTCTGCTGCCAAGCTCTTACCCGGAGCACATCGCTGGGCCAAGACGTCTTTGCTCATCTGACAACCCTCACAGACACCAGGCCCCCGAAGTGGAGGCCACAGGCTGCAGGAGCGCAGCGCGGGGCCTTTCGCTGCCCCCGAATGGTGCCTGGAAGAGTCGGCCTGGACAGGCTCCATCCCCAGTGTGGATCGTGCAGGAGGCAGCCCATCCATGACTCTCTCTCATCATTGATGCTTCTCTCTCTCTCTCTCACCCCCTTCCCTCCCTCCCTCTCTGAGAGCAATAAAAATATGTGTTTAAAAAAAATAAAAAGATACTTGCATCAAGGAAGTGATGGTTATTTAACTACATGAGCAGATAAGCAGGAAACATGAAGAAAAATCGTGCAAATTGGGTTCCTTTTGCAAACACATGACCACTGCCGAATAAACAAGCCAGGTGTAAGTGTGAACAGACCTTCCCCACTTACTGCAGGCAGAGCTGTGCTCTTAGCAACGGTCTTCTACTTCCCAAGGAACTTCCTTATTTATCCCTCGATCCAAAATTAGTGCCTTAATTGGAAACAGCCATAAACAAATATGACGGGAGAAATCCCTGGGGCTCCCTCCTCCCACACCCTCCCCCCCAAACGCATTTTTCTGCTGCTCTGCCTCCTCCACTCTCCCTGCCTCCGTGCCCCACACGAGGACCCGCAGTGGCTTGGCTTTCTGCAGTCCCTTCCCAAGTCTCTTGAAAGAGAGCTACATCCCACGTGGACAGGAAAGAATTAAATTCACATCAATATGAATCAATGATGTATCAAATCTCAACAAACTTCAATAGCATCACAGTATGGACTTGCGTTCGCTGCTGGTTTCTACCGTCCTGGCCGCTCTGTGCTTCTTGCGTTGGCCTGTCCCGCCGCCCACTGTTCGGGGGTGAGACATGGGGCCTCCGGCCTGAGCAGCGGCTCCTGCCCACTGGGAGGGAGCTCCCTCTTCCTCTGTCCATCTCCTCCTGACTTCCTGCCTTCCACCCCTTCTCCTTCCCTGCTTTTCCTTATTGGACCTCCCTTCCCCACCCTTGATCCCATTGTAATTAGCTCATTAATAACAGGGAAGAGGCAGAGGGGATGTCAGACATCATGGGCTCCTCATTTGGGCAGCTTGGCCAGGAAGCTGGAGTTTCAAAGCCCCCAGGGACCCAACAATGGGGAGACAGACTCACACCCAGTAAAGTCGGGGGCACTGGTGCTTGCTGTCAGTCACGCCTGGGAACAGAAGTCACTGGCCAGAATGGGTGTGGCTCCTGCAAGCACAAGGAAACTCGGGGATACATAAACCCCTGAACGAAGGGATTCGCTCTCTTGGGCTCTCGGGACCCTTATGGCTCAGGGCACGTTCTCTTGGTTCCTGGCCTTCACCCCACGGCCACGCGGACCCGCGTGCAGGGGCTGCGGGCGGCCGGCCTGAGGCTGACAGGACCCGGCTCCAACCTGGGAAGGCAGCTCTGGACACCGGCTCTGATTCTAGCTCCACTGAAGCCCGGCTCCACGTCTTCTATGACTGGACTGAAGCAATTGGACTTGGGAAACCCAGGGTGTGAGTCCACAGAAACAAAGCTTTCCGCCACCTCACCTCCTCTCGTGTGAGTCCAGAGCATTCCTTTTCTCGGGACATCGCAAGAAGTCCGCCCCCAGCAGCAATGGGGGAGGTGAGGCAAGGCCCTCTCCCATGACAACAGCCTTATCATCGAGGAATTCCTCAGCCATGTGGCTTTCCTCCCATTCATCTCAACGCCGTCTCCATGAAGAGGCATGTGCTGATCGCTGGCCTGCTGGTCTGGCCTTGCTCTGTTCTCTCTCCAGGGGCGAGTTTCCAGCTCCCTGCTCTCTGGCTTCCCCGTTGGCCGAGTGCATGGGAGACATCATGGGAGAGCGTGGGTGAGAGCAGGAGGGAGCAGGGACTTCCTCCTCCTCTCTTTCCTTCGTGGCCTCAGGGCCTGGCAGGAGCCCTCCCTCTGTGCTGCTGCCTTCTCTCCTCTCTGATAGTCCTGTCTTCCAGGTTCTGATAACACCACCTTCTCTCTCCAGCCCTGGGAGTGGGTGGCCGGAGGGGGGCGGGGGGAGTTAGGGAGGATAATGGCTTCTGATTGTTGTTAATCTTCGGGTCACCTCCACCATCCCCACTTAACTCCTTGGTTCTGGTTCTCCCATCCCATGGATGGATGACAAGTTCCTGTATTAAATTCCCTGTTTGAAACACCTACCATGGTTTCCATTTTCTTAACGGAGCCCTGACTGAAATAGAGGGCTTGAGACTATAAGAGGAGCCCTAGCCAGTTTAGCTCAGGGGATAGAGGCTCAGTCTGCAGACTGAAGGGTCCCGGGTTCGATTCTGGTCAAGGCCACATACCCAGGTTGCAGCCTCGATCCCCAATAGGGGGCGTGCAGGAGGCAGCCAACCAATGATTCTCATCATTGATGTTTCTCTCTCCCTCTCTGAAATCAATAATAAAATAAAATATATGAAAAAAAGCCAGTAAGAAGAACAAACAGCAGCAACTTCCTTCCGGGGCGGTGGCCACATGGAGGACAGCGCCTGTGCTGAGCAGGCACGGGAGCCCCACTGCTCTGTCCGCACACCTGGCCCTTGGCATCTCTCCCTCTTGCTGCTCCTCCTATCTTTTTCTAATACACTTCCATCTGAAACCAACTGAGAAACTATAACCTCAGAGCCTCTCAGAGCTCAGGTCTGAGGAAGTCTTCATAAGCCGAATCCAGATGACAGCAAATCCTCAGAGACTGGCATAGTCATTAGAGGGGTGAGCGAGGTCCTAACCACCTCCTGGAGGAAGGCAGCCCCCTGAACAGCGATGCCATCTCAAACTGGCACCTGCACGAGAGAGAAGCCAGGACTGCGTTTGCGCCATCACCGCTTGGGATGGTGATTTGTTATAACAGTTCACTCAACTGTAGCTGAGGAGACTATGAGCTGTGGGTGGGGAGACAATCCTCAAGCAATAGCTGAAATCTTGAAAGTGTAACTTACATAAAGAATACTCACAGGATCAATATACATAGTTGGGTTGATTGTTGCACTGATGAGGTTGTCAAATGTATCCCGGAGTAATGGAATCTTCCTTGTAGGCGACTCAATCAGCATGGACACGTGTAGACTGATGTATTAGTCGTCCTGCCAATGTTGAAAAAGACCTAAAACTCCCGGGCACGAGGGGTTAACCATAAGTTTGATGTAGGAAGACAGTAAAGGTGACAAGAACAACTAAAACAACAGACAAAAGACCAGCCACAACAGCAAAGCACCACAGCAGCACCTCAGACCACCAGTTTTTGGGGGGCGGGGGTGGGGGAATGTGTTATGCACAATCTTACCCTAGGCTTCCTTCCGGCTTGTATACGCACCATAAGCCTCACACAGCTCACAGCACTGAGGACCGAACTCATACAGCTCACAGCACTGTGGACCAAAAAGGGGTTCTATGAAACAGGGTGACCGGATGGTGCTTCCTAACTGGGCAGGGCATGGTGGGTCGTCACGCCCCAGGCCTACAACTTTTTTAGTAAAAGTTTGCCGTTGTCTTAGGCAAGCCCTGCCCGTAGTTTCTGTGCATCCAGGCAACTTTGAAACACCTCTTTGTCGACCCCTCCTCCTAAGTGTGACCACCCTGGCCCTGGCGGGTAGCTCAGTTGGAGAGCGTCGTCCCGATATGCCAAGGTGGCGGGTTCGATCCCCAGTCAGGGCACAAACAAGAGTCAATCAATGAATGCTTAAGAAAGCGGAACAACAAATTGATGTATCTCTTTCTTTCTCTCTCCCTTCTGTTCCCGCTCTCCAATCAATAAATTAAAAAAATGCTTATGTTCAAGTGTGCCCCCCTCCAGAGAGCACCTCAGCGTGTGGCCTCTCCTGTAACCCGGTCCCCGCCTCGCTTCCTCCCACGCCATCTTCCTGGCTTCCCTCCTCAGCTCCAAGTGCACACACGAGGCTGCAAACGGCCGTGTCCTGGGAGCCCGTGTCTCAGCCTGTGGAGATCTTGCTCCCGGGCGTCGTCTCTGTTTGGCTCAGAAAGATTTTTATAAAATTCTCCACGGGCTTGCGTGTTTCTTACGCTGAGAGCTGTCGTTCCCAATGTCCAGGCTCAGTCTGGGCTGCGCCTGCAGGTGAGCGAGGGAAGCAGATGGCGCGTCTTCCCTCTGAGCCCCCGGGACCCCTGCGCTTCACCCTCCTGAGCCCCGAGGGGGCTTCTGCCCCTGCCTTGCCCACAGGGCTTCACTGCCAGGTGCTCTGGGAGATGTGAGGGCCTTTCCCCTTCCCCTCGGGTGCGCGTGTCCCACCTGCTCTGCACCACGGCCTGGGGCGCCACTCACGTGGTTTTGACCATCGCTGTGGTCGATGATCCTGAATCTCACCCACAGCAGCGCTTCTTCGTTAAGGAATGTGGGGAATGCCTGCCACAGAACAGGGGTGCGTAACACTGTGAGGCCAAGTCCTTCCGGGAGAACCCCCGGGCTGGTCAGCCTCCTTCCCAGGGAAATACGCGTAGGTGCCACGAGTGGGAGTGAGCATGGTCCCATCTGTGTGTGTATGTGCATGAGTGTGAGTGCTTGTACACACACACACACACACACACACACACGTCTGTGTGTGTATGTGCATGCGTGTGAGTGCATGTACACACACACACACACACACACGCTTTGACATACATCTCAGCAGGCTTGCTGATTCCAGGTTAAGGACCCCCCACCCCTGGCCACATGGTGCTTGGTCATATATTCTTTGGGTACTGTCTATGTAAGTAACTATGGTTTTATAATCAACTTGTTTTCTTTCCACTTACCTTCTCTTAGATGATAAACTTAATGTCAAAATACAAAATCTTGCCCTGGCCAGTGTGGCTCTGTTGGTAAGAGAAGGTGTGTCCTACACGCCGAAAGGTCGCGGTTCCATTCCTGGTCGGGGCACACACCTAGGCTGGGGGCTCAATTCCCGGTCAGGGCGAGTATGGGAGGCAACTGATGGATGTTTCTCTCTCTCTCTTCCCCTCTCACTAAAATCAATAGGCATAGCCAGCGGTGTGGCTCAGTGGTTGAGCGTCAACCTATGTACCAGGAGGTCACAGTTCGATTCCCAGTCAGGGCACATGCCTGGCTTGCGGGCTTGATCCCCGGGGGATGGGATCATGAAGGAGGCAGCCGATCCATGATTCTCTCTCATCATTGATGTTTCTACCTTGCCATCCCTCTCCCTTCTTTTCTGAAATAAAAAAATATATATATTTAAAAAATAAAATCAATAAGGATGTCCTCAGGGGAGGATTAAAAAACAAATATTTGAGCTCATTAGAAAAACAGAAAACAGAACCTGCCGGACACTCTGGGAAGATCTTCCTTCTCGTGGACGTGCCCTGAGGCCGACAGTTCCACGTCTTACCTGTGTGGCTAGGTTGCTGCAAGGGGATAGGAACTGTGTTGCACATACACAGTGCCCTCCGCCTGCTGTGTGGAGACAGCTCTCTCACTGACAGCACGAGACGGCGCTGGGGGACAGAGATTTATGGGGTGCTATTGCCGGGCTTCTTGCGGTGAGAGACCCGCCACAAAAGACTTCCGCTTGGGGATGGATGGGGGGCCCAGTGTAACAAGTCTCCTGTAACGAGTCACCGCAGAGGCGGCCGAGGTGGCCTTGCCATCCCTGTGGGCCATCTGGACTGTGCTGCTCAGCCCGTTGGCCTTTGCTATGGTCTGCCCTGGGCTGGACTCCTGGTCCTGACTCTGCGAAGGGCCCAGGCGTGAAACAAGTGCTGAGGAGATGAAATGCCATCGGTCCTGAGCCATTGTCGTCTCCACTGCCCTGTGAGCAGGAAATAAATGGCTAATGGGCCCAATACATCTTCCGGAGTTTAAAGGCTCATTGACTAAACATATTTATGGATTGACCTGGGCAGGAAGCCTAGGAGAAGCGTATGTCCTGGCCCTGAGGTAGTGCTAGAGGCCACGAGGGAACGTTCCTGATGAGCCGAGTGTATCTGTTTTTACAGAAATGTGAGTTCTCTAGCATTAAGGCATGAGAGCATAGACCAGAAGTACAGGAGATGGCAGTTCCAAGATTGAGTAAAAATAAGAAAGTGGCTTTCTTTTTTGTAATTTTTGTTCTTATTTTATTTTTTCATCACCATTTAACCCCCCCTATACCCTCTTCCGCTTCCACCCACCCCTATACTCCCAAATTGGCTTTCTTTTAAACATTTGTTGCTATTTGTTGTGGAACAACAAATTGATGTTTCTCTCTCTCCCGTCCTCTCTCTCCAAAACCAGCACCACCACCACCAATAATAGTAATAGTAATAATAATAATATGTGACAACTGGAAGATCACTCAGGATGTTGGCAAGATCAGTTTTAATGTCATCCTAGGAGCAAAGGGTGAGGGTATGAAAGAGAGGCGAGAAAGCAGACAGAAACCATTACTAAGTTTTCCCACACTTGATGGTGGGAGAGAGCTTTTAAGACCCAGGCTCCCTTTGCAGTCAACATAAGAAATGCAGCCTTATTACCTCGGATCAGATAGAGCCCCCCTTTCCAGAGGATCACAGCTCCATCTTCCCACCCACCAAGCAGACCTTTTTCTAACAATATTTTACTTACAATTTTTTTTTCTAAGAACTTACTGATGGGCCAGGGTACAGCATCATCCACTCCTCAGGACATTGATGGCTGCCACCCCCTGGGGTGACAAGGTGGGCTTCACCTGGACACTCAGCACAGTGACGGGGGCTGGGGGTTTCCGTCTTTAAACTCCAGGGTTCCTTTTGCGAGCAGAGAGTCATGGATGAGCTATTACTGAGAGGAAACCAGGCAGAACTATGGTGCTGCCATAGCAACTAGCGTAGGCAGCAGGTCATTGGGGATCTGCAGACTCCACAGGTATGTTCTCACAGGCATGTAGTGGGCCCCCCAGTTCTGAGGGCTCTCACAGACACAGGCTCCTGGCCCCCATCTCTATCGGCTCTACCTAAAGACCTGACTTTATTCTCTCTTCTGCATGAAGGCAAGGCTGTCATGTTGGCCCAAGGATCTTAGATGCATTCATTGCCCTCAGCAGCTAGGTCTTCTCAGCAGTAATTCTCCTTTGAGGGGCCGTCATAGCCAACCAGCAGGCTGGGAAGAAGGACTCCCCCCTGCACCCTTACCCACTGCGGAAGCCTCCCACACATGCCCACGCCCCGGGGGCCCACGGGTTATGAAATAGAAAGAAGGTCCTCTTCCATTAAATAGTGAGCAATGAAGACGCTCAGCCGGTGTGGCTCAGTGGTTGAGCGTCGACCTATGAACCAGGAGGTCTTGGTTTGATTCCCAGTCAGGCAGGGCACATGCCCAGGTCATGGGCTCCATCCCCAGTGTGGGGTGTGCAGGAGGCAACCGATCCATGATTCTCTCTCATCATTGATGTTTCTACCTCTCTTGACTTCTTTCTTCCTCTCTGAAATCAATAAAAATATATACATTTGTAAAAAAAAGAGTGCAATAAAGAGACCCCAGGACTTTGCACGCAAAGCTGCAGAGCTGAGCTGGCTGTGGTCCTCAGCACACTCTCGCACTCGCAGGAGCGTGTTCAGCTTTGCTCCTTTCTAACACGCCTTGATGGGGATCACCCAGCGCTGACATGGCTGGTGGAAAGGCCTTAGAAAAAGTATGCGGCAATATTTATTTTCTCACGAGGGCCAATTCAGAAACGCAACCAAAGCAGCTGTACAGCTCCATGTTTTGTTTAAGATAAAAATAGCTTTGTTATTTTTTTCCTGATTATAAAAAGAACACATGTTTATTATCCCCAAAACTTGAACATTGTTTGTATGAAGAAAACGTCAGTACAACTTGAGATGCCACAGTCCGCAGGGGCCGCGGTTTACAAGAGACTCCGGTTTCCTTAGTATTTGACAGCGTGGACTGGAACCATGTCCGGGAGGCTTGTCAGGCACCCAGGGGCGGAGCAGGGCTGGGGCGGGCGAGGTCGGGGCCTGGCAAGAGGACCCCGAGAGAGAGAGTCTAAGACTGTGTCTGCTCCCTTCTCCTAGCCACGCGGACACAGCGGCACCGTGTCGTATCTGCTGGGAAAGGCCACGCGTGCTGTGGGAGCTGTGCCTCGGTGCTGGTCTCTGAAGTTCCTCCGCTTTTTCAGAGTCGAAGGAGATGCCACTGTGACCCCCCAGCAAGGACCCGCTCTGCTCTGCTGCGTTGCGCTGAGATCCGTCTGGAAACAATGACTGAGAGAGAGGGCGGCTCGCTTTACGGAAGACAGCACTGAGTGATGGAGCTGTTCGCGGCTCCGCAGTGGTGACTGAGCACCCGGTGTGTGTCTAGGCCAGTGACGGCGAACCTATGACACGCGTGTCAGAGGTGACACGCGAACTCATTTTTTTGGTTGATTTTTCTTTGTTACATGGCATTTAAATATATAAAATAAATACCAAAAATATAAGTCTTTGTTTTACTATGGTTGCAAATATCAAAAAATTTCTATATGTGACACGGCACCAGAGTTAAGTTAGGGTTTTTCAAAATGCTGACACGCCGAGCTCAAAAGGTTCGCCATCGCTGGTCTAGGCGCTGGGGACACAGCAGTGGTCCAGAGTCACACGTCCTGCCCTCTGGGATGCTCATCTTCCCCGAAGAGGCAGGCTGAGAACCTGCCGACACATGGGCACACCTGCTCCACGCCCTACCTGATGTTTCCACGTTCGATGTTGGTTTATTTAGTTAGTGGTCCCTAAACGTGCATTATAGGCTATCTTGGTTGTTAATATGTGAAAATGTTTGTTGTTTGTATATTATTTTTTATTGATTTCAAAGAGGAAGGGAGGAGAGAGAGAAAGAAGCATCAGTGATGAGAGAGAATCATCGATCGGCTGCCTCCTGCACGCCCCACACCGGGGATCGAGCCCGCAACCCGGGCATGTGCCCCGACCAGGAATTGAACTGTGACTTCCTGGTTCATAGGTCGGCACTCAACCACTGAGCCATACTGGCCGGGCCGTTAAAGTGGTTTTGAGTTAAAGAATTCTCTTTCTCCAGCGGCATTTTCATTTTCTATCACCTGTGATGATTGTGTGCACTGGCTCAAATAAACGGGCAGTGAGTTTTGGGGACTGAAGCAGAAACAGGATATCACCTCACATGTTGGCTACACTGTGCCCCTTCATTTGGTGTGGATGGCCAGTGGTTCTTCCTTGGCCATATTTGCTTTTCCTCATGGTCCTTGTGGGTCTCCTCGGCAACGAGATGACAAGTCCAGTTATTAGAAAAAATGAAAATGCTTTATAAAAAAAGACTGAAAAAATGCTTAGTCGTTTTTTTAGATTGATTTCTTATTGAGCAGCAAGCTTTGGCCATAGCGGTACTAACTTGCTACAGCTTGAGAGGAAATAAAAAAGACAATTATTTTACTAGTTGAAATGACAAAATGCTAAATTATAAAATGTCAAGGGAATGCTTGACATTCAAAATGACACGCAACCACTGAGGCACACCGGCCGGGCAGGGAACCAATGTAGGCAATTTGAATTTCTTTCCAATGGGTCTGTTATTTATTTGAGGGATCAGCGTTCTGAGCTGTAGACAAAAGCATTTCGTGAAGAAAAAATTACACTTGAGTTTCACTGCCCTATTTCAGCGCTCAATTTCATGGTTATGTTTTTATAAAGAATAGTTGTTTTTTATTTTCATAGAGTCTGGTACCAATGAAAAACCCTATCAGGGAACTCTTCCAATTCCTCTTTTTTAAAAAAATATATTTTATTGATTTTTACAGAGAGGAAAGGAGAGGGGTAGAGAGTTAGAAACATCGATGAGAGAGAAACAATGACCAGCTGCCTCCTGCACACCCCCTACTGGGGATGTGCCCGCAACCAAGGTACATGCCCTTGACCGGAATCGAACCGGAACTCTTCCAATTCCTCTCTTTTTATCTTCCAAAAGATTTAGTGATTTTTCCAGCCTGGGAGAAATCCTATCAGTCTTTTTATCCTCTAATATTTTTGTTTTCATTTATCTACGGTATTAATAAAATTCATTTTATTTTTTAATTGATGGATAATTGACATTCATTAGTTTTAGGTGTACAATGTAATGATTTGATATTTGTATATATTGTGAAGTAAACACCACAGTAAGTCTAGTTTACCTAGTCATCATACTAGTAACAACATTTATTTAATTTTTTAAAAATATATTTTTATTGATTTAGAATCGAGCCTGGGACCCTTTAGTCCGCAGGCCGATGCTCTATCTGTTGAGCCAAACCAGCCAGGGCCATTTATTTAATTCCTAATAAATATATTTTCATTGATTTCAGATTGGAAGGGAGTGGCAGAGAGAGAGAGAAACATCTATGATGAGAATCATGGATCAGCTGCCTCCTGTATGCTCCCCACTGGGGATTGGGCCTGCAATCCAGGCCTGTGCTCTGACCGGAAATGGAAGGGTGGCCTCCTGATTCATAAGTTGACACTCAACCACTGAGCCACACCAGCCGGGCAGTTACATTTAAAATTTTATTTATTGATTGATTTTAGGGGAAGGGAGAGAGAGAAACATTGACTTGTTGTTTCACCCATTTATGCATTCACTGGTTGATTCTCGTATGTGCCCTGATGGGGATCGAACCCACAACCTTAGTGCCTCAGGACAATGCTCCACCCACTGAGCTACCTGGCCAGGGCTGAGTTATAACATCTTATATTTTTCTCTTGTGATGAGAACTTCCAAGCTCCACTCTTCTAGCTACTTCCTACCTACCCAGTTTTAAATACTTGGAGTAAGAATTGTGATTTTGTTGCTGAGTCCTAGAGGCTGAAAATGCTATTGAAATATTTTTTATAATACCTAATTTGAATTTCCAATAACATTTTAAGCACTAACCATTTATTTCTAAGGTACTCTTTAAGTACATAAGAAAGATTTCCTTTTGCATGAAACTATTTAAGAAATACGAATTCAGTGCTTACTACATTTGGAGCACGATTCTGAACGAGGGGATGTATACTAAAGAAATCAGACAACACAGATGGCCCTGCGTATCGCATGTTCTTCATCCTGGAATTCAGCCAACCTCGGACTGAAAATATTTGGAAAAGAAGGCGACGTTGTTGCTGACATGTACTTACAGCCAGGCCTGTGGTGGTTGTGTCTGCAGCAAACGTGTACGGACTTTCTTTTCTTATCATTCTCCCCTACACAACACAGTAAAACAACTACTTACATAGCATTTCCGTTAGGTATTAGGTATTATAAGTAATCTAGAGATGATTTAAAATAGACGGAGGATGTGTGTAGGTTACATGCAAATACGACGCCATTTTTTTTAAAAATATATTTTATTGATTTTTTACAGAGAGGAAGTGAGAGAGATAGAGAGTTAGAAACATCGATCAGCTGCCTCCTGCACATCTCCCACTGGGGATGTGCCCGCAACCCAGGTACATGCCCTTGACCGGAATCGAACCTGGAACCCTTCAGTCTGCAGGCCGACGCTCTATCCACTGAGCCAAACCGGTTTTGGCAACGACGCCATTTTTTATGAGGAACTTGAGTATCTGAGGATTTTGCTATCTGAAGCGGACACCGAGGATGACTGTACCTGTTTTCAAAGACAAAAGAAAAAAGGGGGCTCACAGATGAAATGCTCATCTGTGAGAGGGAGTAGTACATGTATCTCTGAGGTCAGAGACTGGGCCTGAAACCAGACTGACTAGATTCACATCCTGGCTCTCATGTTATCATTGTGCAACCTTAAGCAAGTCACTTAATTTTTCTCTGCCTTAGTTTCATCATCTGTAAAATGGGGTACTATAGTAATAATAACCTATCGCATTGGGCTGTTGTGAGGGTTACATAAATGAACACACAGAGCAGTTAGAACACTTTCCAGAACACAGTCAGCTCTGTAAAGCATTCTTATTTTCATGCCCCTGGTGTTTTCAAACCGAATTATTCCTTTGATCTAGAGACCTATCATCTAGTTGCAGAGGCCAACATTTATAAGAAAACGACTGGAAAGATTTCACAAACTGGAGCAAATTAATAGGATACCGCAAGGATGTGGCATCAAGATGTTACCATAGTAACAAAAGCAGAATCCAATTCAAGAAGATGGTCAGGAAGAGGTGAGAACTGAGTTTGGCCTCAGAGGATATGTAAAGTGGATGAAAATTGTTTGTAGGTAGCAAAGGAGAGGGGGAAAAAGGCTAAAACACAGATTTTTTTAGAACGAGAAGACCCTTCACACATTTAAGATGATGTACAATAACTGAGGCCGAGAACATGAGACCTGGCTGGTGAGACTCACTGGTTGAACATCATCAACCTATGAACTAGGACAGGGGTGGGAAACCCCTGGCACGCGTGCCAAACATGGCAAGCCAGTAACTTTTGCTGGCACCCTCTCTTATAATCCCTCTCTTATAATCTTCCATTTACAATTTTTTTCTTAATATCGACTTTTTTATTTTTTAGATAAATTCAGTGTAGGTGCATCTTAGGTAAGTAAATAATTTTACATAACATGTATACATTAAAAAATAAATGTATTTTTCATCATCATATACTGTGTTTTTGTCGCTCGAATGAATTTTATTATTTCTTCAAGGTTCTTCACATACGTACACCTTAAGAGATATCAAGTAGGCGTAACATGTTCTCAAAAAATTAGGGTTGGCACGCAGAAGAATTTTGAGTCAGAGATTTTGCTGGTTTTGGCACGCACTCACAAAAAGGTTGCCCACCCCTGAACTAGGAGATCACTATTCCCCCTCAGGGCCCATGCCTTGGCTGCGGTCTCGATCCCCAGTAGGGGGCGTGCAGGAGGCAGCCGATCAATGATTCCCTCTCACCAATGATGTTGTCAATCTCTCTCTCCCTCTCTCTTCCTCTCCGAAATCAATAAAATATATATATATTTTTAAAAAGCTATACTTCCTTTTACAACCTAGAATCAAGTCATGTAGCATCGCTTCGGCTCCATTGTATTTGTTAGAATCAGGTCACGAAGTCCAGCCCATATTCAAGGGAAGGCATTAGACGCCACTCCTTCATGGGAGGAGTGTTAACAGCTGGGAGGACATATCTTCCAGCCGCCATAGCCACGGATGATTAGCCGAAGGACCTGTCTGTTCTTGGCTTTCCTGGTCTGTAAACAACGAGCGTAACTCACCGCCCAGGATTCTGTGAAGACGAAAGCAGAGAAAGAAACTAGAGCCTGGCTCTCAGTATGTCTTGCCGAGCCATGGTCCTGCCTTCTGCAGACCTGGACTGGTAGCTGTTGGTGCCATCGATGATGGGATCGTTCCAAGCAGATGCCGTCTGGGGGGTCTGCCACCTTTCCGAACTCGACGGCGGCATTTGACAAACCCCAGTGCCTGTGTCCTTCTGCCGGTGGGAACGGAGTCTCCATATATGGTCTGATCCTTGGTTCACCTCATTTTCGTGGCAGCTTCCAGATATAGGTCAGTCCACTTAAACCTGGCCCCGTTTATGGCACACTATTTCACTATAGGACAGAGTAGCCAGAACCATGAGTAACGATTGCTGAGCCCCCGTGGCTCTTCACACCTTAGCCAGGTAATCCTCAGCTCACCCGGTGAGTCAGTTCGGACCAGCACCCTCCCTCCTGGGGATGAGGAAACCCAGGACCTGGGTCAGGCGGCTTGTTCTGAATCCCACAAAGAGGTGATGATGCTATTAATTTCTCGTCGAGTCTGTCTATGTTCTGTCATGTTGGATCATAGAAAAGGAATAAATAAATAAATAAATGTAGTTTCAATAATGTACAGGAATCTGAACAGGCTTAATGAAAAATAAGTCAAATAACACTTTGGCTAGTCTGCATGAAGTGGCAAACATGAGGATGTCAATTTCAATGACGTCACCTGAATTCAATATTTCAGCACAGCCGAAACCGGTTTGGCTCAGTGGATAGAGCGTCAGCCTGCGGACTGAAAGGTCCCAGGTTCGATTCCGGTCGGGGGCATGTACCTGGGTTTCGGGCACATCCCCAGTGGGAGATGTGCAGGAGGCAGCTGATCGATGTTTCTCTCTCATCGATGTTTCTAACTCTCTATCTCTCTCCCTTCCTCTCTGTAAAA
>NW_005364633.1:662989-664135 GCF_000412655.1 Myotis brandtii
GGGACCTATGTAATACTTTCAACAATAAGGATTTAATAAATAATTAAATAATAAAAATGAATAAATTCTGCAAAGAGGCAAGAGGCCGGCTGGAGTGAGGGCTCCCACTCGTGTAAGTAACATGCAGGTCACTGCCCCGCCATGGACCGTGACCCAGCGCCAGCCGACACACGGGATTCAGGTATACATGGGTATTTGAACTTTTCAACCATCTTTTATTTTCTGTAACAGAATTGGCCAGTGTCTACGTAGCATCATGCGAGATGAAGCGGGTTAATCGATATGAAAAACCTTACGGGCAAAAGCACACTTGGCCATCAATACTTCCCCCTCTTTATTGGTTAAGTGAATATTTTCTGATGTTCTTGGGCATTCAAACTTTTTTATCTGGAAGAGGAGGAAGGACTGAGCACACTCCCACTCTTTGCAGGCCTTTGCCCCCGGCTGGCGGGAGGGCAGGGCGGGGGCGGGGCGGGGATGGAAACCAGATTGGGGACGGGAGTCCCGGCGGGTGCTGGGCCGGGAGAGGGCTGGGAAGGGGGTGACGCGGGGTCCTGGGTGGAGAGCTAATTGCAAACACACCACATGCCGCCCGCGGGCCCTGCCGGGTTCCGGAGCGCGTTTGCAATGCTTTGTTCAGGCTGCGGGGGAGCGCTCGTGGCTGCAACAAGTGGTGGGTGAGCTTCCCCGAGTTCTGGGCGCTCCCCAAGGTTACTTTCCTGAAATCAGATCTTGTTCGTTACAGGGGAAGACCACTTTTTTGGGGAGTTTTATTTGTTTTCCCCCCTACGAATCGCGGTATCTTTGTGTACGTGCGTGCCTGGGTATCTGTGTGTGCAGCTCGTGGACATTGGCCGAATGGGTAGGAGGCACATTTTAGAGAATCGATTCGGACATAAAATAATTTGTAATAGCAAAACACAACAATTTCCCTGGAATGTCTGGGGGGAGGGGGCGGGAAACCACCAGAAAATGAGCCATTGCTAAAGAAATGAATCGGATTATGTAACGCTGAATTGAAAACCCTTTTACAGTCTTTCCCAGAAAACACACCACACAGCCCATGTGTGGGTTTTGAGGCAGGAGCCGGGCTTTGCGCCCTCCTCCCCCGTGGCCCTCGCTCCCCCGTGGCCCTGGCTCCCCCGT
>NW_005364633.1:664174-674296 GCF_000412655.1 Myotis brandtii
GTCTTCTGGAAGGAGCAAGGGAACGCTTCCCATTTTGGTGAACGGGGATTTTTCTTAGGGGAGGGAGAACTAAATGCAACCTGTTGGGCATTTGTTAAGGGACTCTTCTAGATGGGAATCCAGAAACCCAAGAGGATGGGCTGACCCGGGAGGGAGCTGTGTGTGTGGGGGGTGGGGGTTGAATGGTGAGAGTTGTTTGCTGTTTGGGGAGGAGGCTGACATTCCCAGGCACTCATGGTTTGTGCCTGTGGGACAGGGAGGGAAGGGTCCCCAAGTGGGACTGGCGGTGAGAGTGACTGTGGGTGACTTAGGACACAGTTCTGGTCGGTCTGGTCAGTCGGTAGGTAGGCAGGCTGCAGGCAGACCTGGCAAGTGGCCGAGAGCAACCTCCTTGACAAGCCTGCGGGCCCACCTGGAAACCACCCCGCGGGCCATTCATCTTAGGGTGAACGAGTTTGAAAGCCTCCTGAGCTTAGGAGGCAAGTGAGAAGCTTACTTTAGGGGAAAAAATGTTTTCCTTGCCCGCTAAGTGGTAATGGAAAAGAGCTGTGCAAGCCGCGGCCCAGGGCCGGCTCTTTCGTGGGGGATGTGGTCAGATCTTCAGGAGGCAAAGCAGTGAGGCTTGTCCTCAGGAGCCACTGCGCTGTGACGTGGAAGCGGGACGCTGTCCAGCCGGCAAGCTGGCGAAACGCTGCCCCGGGCAGGGAGCCGAGGGAGGCTCCTCCGTTACTGTTCTCTGGCCGTTTTGGATTTTTCGTTCCTGTTGTGAATTGTTGTGTAAAATAGAGCCTCGTTAGATTCCTCCCAAGTACTGCCTGGCACATACATGAACACAGTGCAAAGCATGAGACCGTGACTGCTACTGGAGACGCGGCCGGGGATCCTCTTAAATGGTTGGTCTCTGGCCCGGCCCGTGTGGCTCAGTGGTTGAGCGTCAACCTATGAACCAGGAGGTCACGGTTCCATTCCCGGTCAGGGCACATACCTGGGTTGTAGGCTTGATCCCCAGTGTGGCGTGTGCAGGAGGCAGCTGATCCGTGATTCTCTCTCATCATTGATGTTTCCATCTCTCTCTCTCTCTCTCTCTCTCTCTCCCTTCCCCTCTGAAATCAAGAAAAATATATTGAAATGGTTGGTCTCTGGCCACAGGTGTCTGATGGATGCCCCCGTGGGGGCCGCATCCCCTTCACGGGGTGGGACAAATCATGGAACCATCGCTGGCCAAGCCTGGTGTCAGAGACGGACTCTCACTCACTCGCTGGTTGCTGCTGTTATGCAAAGCAGCTAGGAGCTTCTGATGTCAAAGGAGTGGGGGTGGGGTGGGGGTGGTTTAAGAAGGGATCCTCAGATTATAGGATCCACGTGCTTGGCATTAGTCCTCCTGGTGGGTGAGGCTCTCCTCTCCTGCGTCCATTCTACTGTTTTCAATGGCTGGGCACGTGGATGGTAATTAAATGGCCTGACCATAGCTGTCGCTACCCTTGAGGAAGGGTCCACTGTGTGTAGAGGGGTTTACATGCACGACCCCCTGAATCCTCCCAGCTCGCTAGAGGGAAGCCTAGGGCCGAGGTTGGTCACCGGCCTCTTAATTGTGTAGGTAGTAAGCGGTGGAGGGGAGATTTGAATTCCCTTCTCTGATGCCAAGATCCTTTCTCTCTTTTTTTAAAAATATATTTTTATGGACTTCAGAGAGGGAGAGAGAGAGAGCAACATCCATGATGAGAGTGAATCATGGATCGGCTGCCTCCTGCACGCCCCCTACTGGGGATGCAGCCGGCAACCAGGGCATGTGCCCTGACGGGGAATCGAGCCGTGACCTCTTGGTTCATGGGTGAACGCTCAACCACTGAGCCACACTGGCCGGGCCCTTTCTCTTTGAAGTATACACTGTAGGGTATGAGATCGCTTAGTAACGGGAATAGCAACCGTTTGATTAGCAGCCCTTTGCAGGTTGTGAATCACATTCACATATATCGCCATCATCGATTCCTCCAGAACCACCGTGAGGTGGTTGGAAGGCCAGACCAATGGCATCCCAGCTCCTCAAACTGTATCGCTAAAAGGCTTTGTGCTGGGTGATGGCCCGCGTGAATACGCTTTATGTGAATGAAGCTTTATGTTTCTAAAGTTAGGCGTGCCAACATTTAAGTTCACTTTTGGAAACATTTAAAAGTGGTGGAATGGAGCCGGCCCGATGGAGGATCCGAGCGTTTTGTGCTGTTGGCATCACGTAGCCTTCTCCTCTCCCGGCCTGTGTCAGAGCTGCACTCTGCTTCTTTCCTGAGACCAGTGCCAGGGTCCCTTTCAGAAGGGGAAGGCGGGGAGGAATGTGATTATAAAGAGGAAATGGGCCATCAGAATTGGAAACATACGCGGCGGCAGCAGCCGTAGATTTTTCCCAGCACATGCTTTGTGTCCTGGCCCTGGCCTCGCACAGAAGACATTCTTTCTTCGGGAAGTGTCAAGGGTCTTTCTTTAGAATATCCTCTGAGATCATCGACTTTCTGGGCCTCGTGGGAACACACATTCCACAGAATTTCTGCGTTCATCTTTTCCCCACAGGGGAAGCGGGTGAGCGTAGGCATCAACCTGGAAAGGGAATGGAGGAGGTATCCGTTCTTCCTTTCTTTTTATTTTATTTCATTTCTTTTTATTGATTTATTTTTGTAATATATTTCTTTATTGATTTCAGAGAGGAAGGGAGGAGAGAGAGATGGAAACATCAATGATGAGAGAGAATCATTGATTGGCTGCCTCCTGCACGCCCCCTACTGGGGATCAAGCCCGCAACCCAGGCATGTGCCCTTGGCCGGAATCGAACCCGGGACCCTTCAGTCTGCAGGCTGACGCTCTATCCACTGAGCCAAGCCGGCCAGGGCCCTTTTTAAAAAAAAAAAAAAAAATATATATATTTTTATTGATTTCAGAGAGGGAGGGAGAGGGAGAGAGAAACATCAATGATGAGAGAGAATCATTGACTGGCTCCACCACGCGCCCCCTACTGGCGATGGAGCCCACAACCTGGGTACGTGCCCTGGCCAGGAATCGAGCTGTGACCTCGGGTTCATAGGTCGACGCTCAACCACTGAGCCACGCCAGCTGGGCTCTCCGTCCTTGAGTGGAATGGAGGGTGGTGCTGGACAAAGATGCCTGACATTGACCCAAGAGTGACCATCAAGTGCAGGAGCGGAGTGGCTTCTGGTGTGTGGGTTTCTCAGAATGCTGCTGGGCAAAGGGAAAAGTCCATACTGGCTTTTTGTTTCCAAGATAAGACTTTGAAGACCGGAAGGCCTACCTTCACTTGTTTAATTATTTCAGGCTAGGACACCGTTTGGGGTCTTCGAGGATGTGGTGTAGGTGCGGGAACTTGTCTCCTCATCCCGGGAAAGTCCCCTCCACGGGATATTGACAGGGAGGGGATGCGGACGCCAGGTCTGAGTTCTTACAGGGAGCACCTTCCCACCTCCCAGCTACAAAGGAGGAGGGATGCTCACTAGCATCGCACTTTCAGAGCCTCTTTTAGGTTCTTGTCAGTGGTCAGTACCTGAAGCCCAGCCGGCGTGGCTCAGTGGTTGAGCGTTGACCTATGAACCAGGAGGTAAGGTTTCATTTCCCAGTCAGGGCACGTGCCCTGGTTGCGGGCTGGATCCCCGGTGAGGGGCGTGCAGGAGGCAGCCGATCAATGATTCTTTCTCATCGTTGATGTTTCTCTCTCTCCCTCTCCCTTCCTCTCTGAAGTCAATTAAAAAAAAAAAAGCAATGAAGGAAATCTGTTGAGCCTCAAAGGCTGGAGCCGGCCAGATCGGTGGCCCGGAGAGTAGATGGTGGTGAAGTGAAGAGAACAGCTGTGGCAGCTGTGGTGGCCAAGGCCACGCCCACACCCACACGTGCTGGCTGCCGAGACAGGCTGAACACAAACAGGAGCGAGAGGGTGGGAGGAAGCGGAGCACAATGCCCACTCCGACCGCGAGGGTGTGGCGGGGCCAGTCTCTGACGCTGCCTCCCTTAAGGATGGATTGCTTGGGGTCTCAGGGAGCACCATCCTGTTGCTCGCTGCCCCCGGAGAGAGTGGCGGGTCCTTTTAGGGCCGTGGGGTGTAGGAGGCACCTTCCGTGGGAGAAGGTGTTGAATAACGGGGTGGCCCTGGCGGGTGCAGCTCCTCCGTGTCCTCCTGCCACTTCCCTCCACCTGCCGGCACCCCGTCCTCAGCCTGTGCTCAGCAGGGCCGTCCGTCAACCCACGGAGGCTGCTCCTGGACTTCAGGCTCATCCGCATTGTGGGCAAGAACTGCCCAGTGTCCAGAGAATGAGTGGCTCATCTTGTATAGACAACTGTGCTCCTGTCGATCAGATGTGGGCACGTGTGGCCTCATCCTGGCTACTCTCCATGCTCCTGCCACTTCATCTCAGCACTGTCCTCCGCGGGGATGCCTGCAGATGGGGGAATGCGGAAACCTCCACGGTGGGTAGAGGTTGGCGGGTAGAGGTCGAGCCCAAGACGGTCTTTCCAGAACAGCACACGGCCTCCTGGGTGGTGCTCTGTGAGGCTTCGGGCCACTTTTAAGGAGTCGGAGAGCTCCCCCTGACAGTCCCTCCCGCCTGGCCGGCTTCCTGTGTCACCCGGAGCTGGGCCTGTGGGTGTCAGCGGCTAGAGCAGAGCTGGGAGGGACGATCGGAAGCTTCTGAGTTTCTCCTTCTTTTCTGGGGCGTGTGCTTGGCTCCCCATCCTGCACCACCCCCCTTCCCCAAGTGAGGGAGAGAGGGCGAGAGCCGAGCCAGCCCTGCCTGGTCTTCCTGGCTCCCTCTCCTGGGCGCATCTTTCTCTTCAGGGGGGAGTTCTCGGGTGGGGGGGGGGCGTTGTCTGATCTCGTCTCCAAGGGGAGCTGAGGGCCTGGTGTCTGTGGAGGAAATGGTGTGAGAAGCGCTGCAGGGCGGGGCTGAGGGAGGGGGGTTTGTGCGAGGAGAGGAGAGTGGGGATGGACTTACACTCTTTCAGGATAGGAGTTAGAAGGTGAGGTCTAGAGAGGAGTGAGACTGATCATCTCCCTTCTCTTATCAAACAAGAATCCCCAGCTTCTACGTGCCAGGCGCCTGGCTCCTGGGCAGCTGGGAGGCCGGGAGGAGGCCTGGTCCCTGCCTCCCCTGGGCTTTCCCACCCACCCTGCGTGGACTCCGGATGCTTTGAAATTGCACTCGTTTCGCTGTGTTAACATGAAAATTCGAAACTGTGCATTCCAGGTTCTTAAGCTGTATTAAAAAAAAAACATAAGAGCTCAGTACCCTTCAAGAGATTTTGGAGAACTGAGTCGAAAGGGCAGCAGAACAGATGTTGGTTATGGACCTTGTTGTATGTAGTGCGTGCGCGTCCTGTGCCCGCTCATTTTCACCGGTTTCATGAGAGCGATTTTCCACACCCTTTATCCAGGAAGAAACTCTAAAAACAGCCACACTGGTAACATTCCTGCTGGCCCTGCTTCCCTTTTTGCGTTCGCCTTCCCTCTCCTCCCTCCGTGCGGCTTCCTTTTAAATTACTGACTGTTAGACCCCGAAGCCCTGCTCACAATCCTGAGCTCGCAGAGGTGCTGGGTTCCTCTCGGATCATTTTCCCCTTGAAAGTGCTTTCAGAGGATTGTCACTGCTTTATTCACGTCAGAAGATAGTCCAGCCTAAATGCTTTTAGGAGAAGCTTAATTTTTACGAGCACTGGGCTCCTGCCAGTTTGCATGGCGGGTTCCTGTGTGGGTCTCTAGCAAGCTTGGAATAAGTAGAGCAGTTTCCACCTGCCCCCGCTGGTGAGCCAGGAGGAAGAGGTTCCCTCTTGGTGAGGAGAGGCATTCATAGAAACGTGTGAGCTGCCGCACGGGGTCCGGCTCAGGAACCTGCTCTCTCTGCAGGAGCAGAATACTGCGCATTCCGTGACCCTGGGGAAGGGGGCCGCGGCAGACTTGACAGCTTTATAAGTTTCAGGGATGTCTCTCAAAAATCCATAATTACATGATCCCTTAAGGAACTCTCACCCATGTATTTAAATTCACGTTTTCAGATTCTTGAATTGTTTAATTTTATTCTGTATTCTGTTGACGTCACACCTTCTTTAAAGGTAGAACTTGGTTATCCATGGGTGTTGTTTTTTTTTTAATATATTTTATTGATTTTTTACAGAAAGGAAGTGAGAGGGATAGAGAGTTAAAAACATCGATGAGAGAGAAACATAGATCAGCTGCCTCCTGCACACCCCCCACTGGGGATGTGCCCTCAACCAAGGTACATGCCCTTAACCGGAATCGAACCTGGGACCCTTGATTCTGCAGGCCGACGCTCTATCCGCTGAGCCAAACCGGTTAGGGCTATCCATGGGTGTTTTGATTTTGGGGTGGTAGAGTATTCAAGTTGAAGCGGCCTTAAAGGTCGCTGCTGTAACCCCTTCCTTGCATTGGAGACCTGCTCAGGCTCAGACAGCTAGCTGGGGATAGATTTGGGAACCTGAACCCAACCAAGTCTTTTGACCTCTTGCTCAGTTTTCTTTCTCAGGGGATATTTCACTCTCTCCCCAAACCCATGTAAATCCAAGCTTGGTACCCTTTACCTCAGAGTCGATCCTCTTTTGACGTCACGGTGCTAATAGCATTTCTATCATCATCATCACTTTGGATTTCAGAAGCATCGCCTACTTCTTATTTTTAATTGTAAAAATACATGTAACCTTTCGCCCTCAAAAAAAATCTAAATTAAATTGCCTCTTATTTAGTCACACCTAGAACCAGTGAAAGAAAGAAAGAACAAATTAACTCACTAACTTCACTCGCTCACTAAGAGCACCGGGAATCTTGGAGGGCTGGGGGGGGGGGGGGGGCTGAAAGATGGAGAGAGTGCTGAAGTTAAAGTTTTCCTCTTTCCTTGTTTTCCTTAGGGTTACCTGTGTCGGTACCATTTTGTTATGTCAGAGTTTTTAAACTTTTTCAAACCATAAGAACAGAATTCTGGAAAATTACCAAAATACGTTTTTACAAAGAAAACTTTGCCAAACCTGACACATTTCCTCAAAGTCCCATTGATTTCAGGTACTTTTTTAAAAGTTCAGTGAACTTGACGCCCTTGGGGCCACCTGGCGGGAGCTGCTGAGCGATCTGCGGCCGGCTGCTTTCTGCATTGAGCTTGGAAGTGCCCAGGTGAGGCCAAGCGTGAAGCGAGATAGGCTGTGCCGGTGCCCGGTCCTGGGCCCCTTCTTGATAGGTATGGGGCACGTTGGCACTGGCTGCTGCTTGTCTGAGCGATGTTAGGGAAGGCTGAAGCCTGCAGCCTGACCCACAGGTTGACTCTGGAGGCTGAAGTCCACGATCAAGGCGTCCGCGGGTTTGTTTTCCTCTGAGGCCTCTTCCTGGGTTGCAGGCCGCCTTGCTGTGTCCTCAGAGGGTCGTATTGGATGAGGGTCCGTCCTAACGGCCTCATTTTAACTTCATCGCCTCCTTAATGGGCCCATCTCCACACACAGTCACATCCTGAGGTCCTGGGGATTAGGGTTTCAATATGCGAATTTTGGGGGGGGCACAGAATTTGGGGACACACAATTCAGCCCCTACGAATGGATGCGAAGCCCAATGCCCAACCTGCCTCTCTCCCTGCCCCGGGCTCCCTCACCCCCCACACTGTTGAGTGACTGTTCCTCCTGCTCCAACTGGTCACGCTCCTGTCCGTGGCCTTGGTGACCTGTGCTCGTCTGGTCCCCCCTCACCTCCTCCTGCTTCCTTGGCGTCCAGTTCGTTGGTGTCGCTGGCTCTCTCCTCTTCCTGGAAGGAATCACGTCGTCTTCAACGCCTTCTCAACGCCAACTCCGTCTCCCGTCCCCAAGAATCTGTTCTCTCAGGCATAACAGTTGTGTGAGGTCAACTCTAGGCAACTTTATGGGATGATAAGACTAAACCATTTTGTAATCCTGTCCTCATGGTTAAAAAAAGGAATAGTGGGGACAATGATTTAGGCCAGTGATGGCGAACCTATGACACGCGTGTCAGAGGTGACACGTGAACTCATTTTTTTGGTTGATTTTTCTTTGTTAAATGGCATTTAAATATATAAAATAAATATCAAAAATAGAAGTCTTTGTTTTACTATGGTTGCAAAGATCAAAAAATTTCTGTATGTGACACGGCACCAGAGTTAAGTTAGGGTTTTTCAAAATGCTGACACGCCGAGCTCAAGAGGTTCGCCATCACTGATTAGGCCAAGGTTCAGTAAAATTTATATGTGAGTTTACCTCTGTTCACAAAGCCATGTTTTTCTCTCTCAAGAGTTTGGTTTTGGGTTCTTGTTTTTCTTCCCAAGGGCAAACCTTGGTTAGAGTAAGACTGAGCGGGTAGCTCTCTCCCAGGAGAGTGGGGGCGGAATTGCTTTAGTGGGGGAGGTGTTCTGCCTTTCTGCTCAGATGTTTTTGTGTCTGTTTTTTGGTGAAAGCTGTGTAGAGGCGAAGGCTACCCTCTTTGAAGCTGCATGTTGGTGTTGGTGAAGGGGTCAGGTTGACTTGTGAGTATGTGTTATTTAAACTGTGGTTGGTTGTTTTGAGGTCTCTGGTGTATATGTGTTTACGTGGCGTTTCTCTTAATAGTCTGTTGAGGTACATCAGAATGATTTCTACCTGTAATATTATTACATTTAAAATCTATTTTCTTGAAATATTAATGTTTATTGCATGTAATATTATTATATTTAAAATCATTTTCTTGAAATATTAATGTTTATTGCATTTAACGTCGTTATATTTAAAATAAAAAAAAAAAAAAAGAACTACAGGTAAAAGTTACAGAGTTGCTATTTCAACTCCATGGAATTATTTTTATTTTCACTCCAAAAAAAAAAAAATGATTTCTACCTAAAAGTTTATGTTTTTATTGAAGATGCTGACGATCTGATTTCTAAACGTATACAAATTATGGATGGTCACTGTTTGGCCTCCTAAAATAGAAGCACCAGACTTCCCTGGGCGACCTTGAGAGGAACATTCACGTCTGTCGACAGTTTTAAAGTGTGTCATTTTAAAGTATGAAACTCAAATTTAGTTTTTAATGGTAGCGTGTGTGTTTGTTCTTTCTATCTTTAAGAGGCAGGTTATGGGAATACATGTGGCCTTGTACTCTTGACTCTGTCTGGCTGTGGGTTTGAAGTGTTACTTTTGTGCTTTTTAAAATGGCTGGAGCCCTTTCGACTGTCCGTTCGGGACAGAGTCAGTACGGTTTTCGGATATGGTTTTGAAAACCCCCCGGGTTTGTAGCTTGGTGATACGTTAGTGCCGGTCATTCTCGCAGCGTCTAGTCTGCTGGCTTCCTTGGCTTTCTTTCCCGAGTCCCATGGAGTCCCATGGATTAGCCGATGCCCATCACTCAGACCCTCGGTGCCCAGCGAGCGCTGCCCGGGGCGCCCCTGAGGTGGGGATCGATGCTCATCCAGACTCAGCTGTGTGGATCCCAAACCCGTCTCTGGTGGTCGCACTGACTGTATTTAATATCACGATTTAAATAGAGGCAAGCATAGTTGTCTCTGTGAAAGTTCATTTGGATGCTTTGGAAACGACCTGGAAAGTTTCTGAACGTGCTGATAGCCGAGTCAGGGGAGGCTGGCTTGGGGGAATCGTAGGATAAAAAGCGATTTCCGCGAGGACTGCCAGCCGTTCAGGGTGGTGGGCCAAGCTGTGACCGCGTGCGCCTGAGCATCGCAGTGGCTCAGAGCGGTGTCCACGCGCACACTGTGCTTGTCACAGGTCAGCGGGGTCTGCTCCCTGCGGGGGACAGCGCCCTCGGGACACGCTGATCCCCAGGGCAGGGGAGAGGCTGCTGGGAGGCCTGGGTGGCCCTGTCTGGATTCAGCCCTCGGGGCTGTGGAATCCTGAGCGGGAGTCACAGTGCACCCCACGTCGCTGCCCAGGTGTCTTTATGGTCTCACCTTCTTTAAAGAAATTGGACCTAGCCCTGGCCGGTTTGGCTCAGTGGTTAGAACGTTGGCCGTGGACAGAAGGGCGTGTCCCTCGGTTGCAGGCTCGACCCCCTGCCTGGTAGGGACACTGCAGGAGGCAACCAATTGATGTGTTTCTCTCAAATCCATGTTTCTCTCTCTGTCTCTCTCCTTCCCTTCC
>NW_005364633.1:678675-681657 GCF_000412655.1 Myotis brandtii
CGGGCCCTTTGCACGAGGGAACTCGGGCCTCGGTGGGTGCGCCAGGAGACGAGCCGCCTGAGTTTCCCTGGATGTGTGCTGGCTCGCTCAGAGCATGCTGCCCAAAGGCGTGTCTCCTCACTGGTTTAAGCCGGGGGATATTTTAAAAAATATATGTTTTTATTGATTTCTAGAGAGAGAGGAAGGAAGAGGGAGAGAGAGAGAGAGGCATCAATGATGAGAGAGAATCATTGCTCAGCTGCCTCCTGCACACCCCCCTACTGGGGATCGAGCCTGAAACCTGGGCATGTGCCCTGACTGGGAATTGAACCAGTGACCTCCTGGTTCATGGGTTGATGCTCAGCCCCTGAGGCACCCGGCGGGCTGGGGTTGTTTGTTTAAGACAAGAAGCTCAGCTGAGCCTCTTGAGGGCCCCCAACCAGAACCCCCCGCAGGACCTGAGGCAGCTTTTCCCTCATCCCACGAGGGCTGTGGTCACATTCGCGTCACCCTCTCCCTGGCTGGCTCCCTCTCCTGGAGCGATGCACCCTGTCCCCTCATCGTGCGGACGCCCTGGTCCAGCGCACACAGCGTCTGGCTGGAGGCTGTCCTATGAGCTGACGTGCGGGCGGAGCACCCACAGCCACGGGAGGCCTTGGCATCAGTGTGTGTCCTGCGAGGTTTGCCTTGGGGGCGGGGGGCGGGGGTGTCCCCAGGGCGAGGGGAGACAACAGGAAGGCTGGAGCCAGGTTGTGGCTGAACTAAGTGATCGCTGATAAGGACTTCTTTCATTGTGGTGAGTGTGCATAGCATCAGATTCATCATTTACCCTTTGTAAGTGGGCGTGTCCGTGGCATCGAGGACTTTCACGTTATTGCGCAACCGTCCCCAGCATCGATCTCCTGAACTTGCCGTCTTCCCAGCGTGAAGCTCTGTGCCCACTAAACAGCTCCCTGTTCCCCCCCCTCCAGGCCCTGGGAACCCCATTCTCCCCTCTGCCTCTGTGAATTGGATCACCCCAGCACCTCAGAAGGGGTTGTGTGGTATTTGCCCGTGCGGGACTGGCTTATTTCAGTTGGCATGTTGTCCTCAAGTTTCACCCGTGTTGTACGTAGCCTGTGTTGGAATTTCCTTCCTTTGTAAGGTGACTGCTGTTCCACTGTGCGTGTACATCCCATCTGTGCATCCATGCATCCATGGGTGGGCTCCTCGGTGGCTTCCACCTTTTGACTCTAGTTACCGCTGCTTTGAATAAGGTGTACAGGGGTCTGTTTGAGTCTCTGCTTTCATACCCTGAAGTGAACTGCTGCGTCATAGGCAATTCTTTATTTCTCTGTTTTCCCCTCAAGGGTCTGCTAATGCGTGTGACCGTTGTCCTAAGGACCCTGGAAAGGTATGGAAGGACTCAGAGCAGGGCGCACCCAGCCTGACTGTGATTCAGGAAGGCACTGTGGTTTAGAAAGGGCCGATCGGTTCGTGGATGGGGAAGGAGCGGGCTGGCTGCGGGTGCTGGGGTGGCCGGGGGTTGGGGTGGCCTGACGGACGGCAGAGAGCCACCCCGAAGGCTCTGGCTTCCTGCTGAGAGGGGAAGGCTGGGTAGGGCAGTCACACTGGGAGGTGGAGCCGGAGTGATGAAGGTGGCAGAGTCAATGAAAAAGGTTGGCTGTGGGGGAAGGAAGTAGGAGACAGGGCAAGGCCAAGGATGAGGACCTGGGTTAGTTGTGACGTTGTGGAATTTAGGGGGAGCGGGAGGGTTATTTTTGTTTGTTTTGTATTTGGGTGTGGATGGTAGACAGTGTGTTCCGATGGTAGACAGTGTGTTCCGATGGTAGACGCAGCCTTGCGGGCAGGCTGTTGATAAAATGGTTGCTAATTTGGGGGCGGAGTGAAGAAAAAAGGGGCAGGTGGCCGTGCAGTTTGGCTGATTGAAAGTGTGGGATATTTATTGTTGGTGTAGCGCCACCGTTTCACAGCTTCTGTGGATCTATTGTTCATCCCTACCTCGAGGCAGAAATGGATACATCAAAATCATAACACCAGAAACGATGGCCAATTCATTGGTTAATCAAAATCAGGTTCCATAAGGATTCGAATGAACTCAAAGGATGTTTTAGACTAAAGCATGAGTGTGTTGAGTTTGGCTTATGTTCTTTTTTTGCTCAACATGGATTTTTTTTTCATCATTAGAAAAGTCACTTGAAATTTCAAAAGTTGCTGCTTTTCTTGGCCGTCCCACTGGACTGGGAGCTGCTGGGGGTTGGCACGGGCTGGGGAAGTACCACGATGGTTCCTGTCCTGTGCCCAGCACTTAACGCAGTGCGGAGAGCAGCAGGACTCGCTGTACACAGCGGGTGAGCCGAACTGAACGGGAATTTAATCTAACTGCTCTCCAAGGTGAGATCTGTGCTGTTGTCGCCGAGCGAGGAAGGAAACCCCAGCTTTTCTCGGGCACTGAGCTCATTACATTAGGTACTGACCCGCATCCTATAGCCTTCCTATAGCCTGTTCGCCTTGTGTTTTGCCATCAGGATTTGCTCAGGTTTATTGTTTTTGTTCATGAAATCTTGCCGCATTGCCGCATTGTTCTTACTCAAATGTGTTTCTCATGTTATTCTTAAAGCCTCGGTGATCTCATCTCTGGGAGCCAAATAGCTCAGTTCCGTTTCCTGCCCTTTGTTGATAATGTTATGTGTTCAGAGGAAGGGATCCAAGTGGCTGGAAGCTGCGGGATCATTGTCGGCTGTGACAGGCCCGGCCGCCCAGGGCGGCTGTGAGGACGTGCGTTGTTGAAGGCCTCACCTGTCCGTCCGAAATCTGTGTGCTTGGTCCCCTTGGTGCTTCTCTGAACGCCTACCTATGCGAGAGGTTGTGCACCTCAGCTTTGGGGAAATAAAGATGAATAAGGTGCGACCCTTGACACCAAGGGGCTGGTTCTGGAGAGAAGGGGCCGCCCTGCACACGTGGCCACACAGCAGGAGGTGAAGGAGTGGAAATGGAGTCGGG
>NW_005364633.1:681782-683941 GCF_000412655.1 Myotis brandtii
AGAGCTTTGAATGACGTGGGAGACCAGCAGATGCTCTATTTCAGCTTAGCCTGAATGATTACTTTGGAATCGCTTTTTCAGCGTTGCTGTTGTTTTTTAAAAAAAATACATTTTTATTGATTTCAGAGAGGAAGGGAGAGGGAGAGAGAGATAGAAACATCAATGAGAAACATTGATCAGCTGCCTCCTGTACACTCCCTACTAGGGATCTAGCCTGAAACCCGGGCATGTGCCCTGACGGGAAATTAAACCATGACCTCCTGGTTCATAGGTCAGTGCTCAACCACTGAGTCACCGCGGCCTTGAGTTTTGATATCAAATAGTAGAATGACCTTGCACTTCACATGGATGTGCGTCTCGTTTGGCAGCTCTTGTGTGGGACTGTTGGGTTGGCACATGCTGGTCTTGCCATTCCCGAGCACGGATGACTTTAGCGTGGTAGGTGACTTGTGGTTTCAGGTTGGTGACTGGGGCAGACTACTTATATGTAAATGTTAGCTTACAGATGGCCGTTTTAAGGCGGTACATGATGTTTATGCTGCATTCTTTTGGATTTTGAGGAATTCTGGAAATGATGCTTTCAGTTTTTTAAATGGTGTCTTTACACCATTGTGAGCAGACCAAGGCTGGAGCTAGCAGTCAGTCCCTTTGTAGGAAGCTGGGCTGGGTGCTTGGTTTCTCAGCACCCATGTCACCGGGAGGCTGAGGACGGGTCACTGTTCCCTCCTCCCGGATGCTGAAAAGACGAACACAGCACACAACACGGTGCTTGAATGACTCAGTGGACGCTGGTGCCGCCTTTCAGTTGGTTTACTGTTTTGTATTTGGGTTTGCGACCGTCGTGTTTCCGGAGTTTCCCCCTTTTACCCATTGCCTGGGCCTCAGCCTGGGTTTTGCCCTCTTCCCACTTTGGGATTTCAAAGTTGGGAGAGAAGTGTAGCCATTAGAACCATTCAAACTTGCATGAGGCCTTTCAAAAGATGGGGAAGCGGGTTAACGACAGAGGGGGAGGTTGGCTGCGTGACTGTGGTCACCTGCGGGAAACTTGTCTTTCGGCAGCTGTTCCCGGGAACAGACTGTGTGTACAGAGTCCTCGGGACAGCGGGCTTCCGCGCGGCCTGTGCTTCGTTTAAATTGCTGGTTTGAGGTGCTTCTTTTTGAAACCCATCTCAGGTTGACATCCCCCTTAGTCCTAAGCCTTCTTCTCTCATCCGCCAACGTATATGTAATGAATCGCAGCTAGAGTCTGAGAACTTGAAATTTGATTTAAGTGTTAATTCATTGTGACAAAGGTTGGCCACTCACGTTCCTACTCCTGTGCACATCTTTCCAGGGCCTTGGCCTGGGCCCAGCTCTCTCCCCGGCTTCCCTGCATCTCCGGAGAGTGGCCAGGGCCGCACCCCCATCTTCTTAGTTTTGAACGAGAGTCTGGCCTAGTTCAAAGTGCAGGAACTATTCTTAGTGCTGCTCTTGTTGGGTTTTAGCGCGATCTGGGGCTGTTTATTCCAGGTGTATTGACGTGAAACTAAAAAACACCCCCCTTCCCCCATATTAACAAGAGAGTTAACTCTATTTTTCTTCTTTTGAATATTAAACACTCCCTCATTGGTTCCTTTCTGTTTATGGGACAGCCTCTGCTGCTTCTTGGTCTCTCTTTCTTTGGCTTTTTGGTGCACACTTAAAAATGTCTTAATAGGATCAGAAATAAAATACATGGTTGTGGATTTCTATAAATCACTAGTGATTAATAATAAGGAGTTACAGAATTCCAAGTCCTTCTAGCCCAACTAAATGCAGGTTCTGTCGCCTCTCAGAGACCTACTAGATGTTCCCGACTGGAACGGGGGGCATTTATTTGAATTGCTAAGTTTTAAGGAAGTAGACCAACCTTTATAAGGTCTGATATGCCTGGGCGACTCCATAATGGAAAGAATCAGATGTACTTCCTCCTCGGAATCGGGCACATGAATTATACACGGGCACTCCTTGCATGCTACTCTTATTTTGCTATTTTAGTTGTGTGTCCGTTGGAGTGAGAATTAAGAGTATCGAGGTCATCCTTGGCAGGCTATGTGATACAGGCGACCTCAGGTTCACAGACGGGTGGTGTGCTTTCCTTTATGAGTCAGTGTTGATGCCTGGTGGAACCCCCCCCCCCC
>NW_005364633.1:684003-688602 GCF_000412655.1 Myotis brandtii
GGTGGCCCCCCCCCCCCCCCGCCCCCCAGGTGCAGGGTGGTAAGTGGTGATTGAGGTCAGTGGCACTCTCAGGTACCACAGCAATATTTCTTCATTTCTCTGAGAAATCGTTCTAATCTTAACATGAGGGTAATGATAACAATACCTCTCTCAGAGTGAGCGGGACAGTTAAGTTAATTAATGCGTATACAGTGCTTACCACACCATCTGATACGGGGTCAGTGCTCCGTAAATGTTAGCATCGTTTCTCAAGCCTTGTTTCCTGGGGAAAGGCCTTCTGGATGTCGCCATGGAGACCTGGGGGATGCCACCTTGGGGGAGGCAGGTTCACGTAGGTTTAAGTCTGACCTCGGTGTGCAAGGGTTGGTGGGAAGGGATGGCTTGGGCTCTTTTCAGGGTTTTGCAGCTCCTGATTGGGGCGCGAGGGTGGTCTCAAGAAGAAAGCGGGGACCTTGGCTTCCTAGTGGCTCTCTCTGGCGATGGACCCTGCCCGGGACGAGGGGCTGGGAGGGAGGGAGGCTCATGTGTGGCAGCAGGTTGGCAAGTGGGGCTCCAGTGGTGTGACGGGGACTCTGGCCACCTGAGGGGCCGCTCACACAGGTTGTCGGGAGGGGAGGGTCTGACGTTGGTGAGACAGGGAAGGCCACTGGGCACTGCCTGCCCTTCACTTCTCCACGGCGCTCAGCACACATCTGAGAGGATGTCACTCGCTTACGTTGACCCCATTCTCGTCTTCCCTGCAGCTGGGAACCATGGCCAAGATGGAGGTGAAGACGTCCCTGCTGGACAACATGATCGGGGTTGGCGACATGGTGCTCTTGGAGCCTCTCACGGAGGAGACCTTCATCAACAACCTCAAGAAGCGCTTCGACCACAACGAAATCTATGTGAGTCGGCCCGCCCGGCCCCGTGTGCGGTTTCGACTTTGTGTTTTGTGGCAGAGAGCTGGCTCTTCTTCCTCAAACTCTTCTCTCTCTTTTTTCTGTTTGTCAGAGTCCAGAGGTATTTGTTTATAGCCTCAGCCAGAGTTCTGTGTTTGCTCGATTGGCACACAAGTAGCACTGATTAGAGTCTGTTTACACGGGGTGGGTGCAGGGTGCGGACGGGGTGCTGGTGTTGTGTCAGACGTTGGGGGCATCTACAGCAAGCGGAGAATACCGAACTTCTGCCTTCTGAGGAATGGGTGCAGGAGGAGTTGGGAAATCCATAGGCATCTTCTTGGATGCCTTTATAGGACTAGCAGTCTATCCTTTGAGAAGCTACTCATTAGAATGCAGGGAGTGAACTGTCAAAAAAGATAGGAATCTTGTGGCCTGGCTGGTGTGGCTCCGTGGTTGATCATCGACCTATGAACCAGGAGGTCACGGTTCGATTCCCGGTCAGGACACATGCCCGGGTCTTGGGCTCGGTCTCCAGTGCGGGGCATGCAGGAGGCAGCTGATCGATGTTTTCTGTCATCAGATTACCTTAACCAGGGGTCCTCAAACTACGGCCCATGGGCCACATGCAAATACAAATATTGTATTTGTTCCCGTTTTGTTTTTTTACTTCAAAATAAGATATGTGCAGTGTGCATAGGAATTTGTTCATAGTTTTTTTTAAAACTATAGTCCGGCCCTCCAACGGTCTGAGGGACAGTGAACTGGCCCCCTGTTTAAAAAGTTTGAGGACCCCTGACTTTAACTATCAAGTTCCTTAAATATATTTAAAATATGAGTAAAAAAAGACACTTACATGCAGTTTTTCAGGAGTGTGTGTACAGCACGGAAATTTGCATCCATTCAGGTCAAGGTGCAGTGTTAGCGAAACCAAGGAAGGGGTGTGGCTCCCTGTCCCAGCGGCTGAGGAGGAAGCAGGATGGATCGGATGGGAGTGTGTAGTTTTAACAGACTCGGCCGCGCTTCTGAGTTCTTTCCCTTTTTACAGTGCATCTGTGTCGAGAAATGAATGGGATTATTGGGACATGCTGAATATTTTTCTATTAATATGGGAACAGACAGTAGAAGGAAATACCTATACTAATAAAAGCCTGCAGGGGAGAGCAGTTAGGGGCGATCAGGCCAGCAGGCAGAGGCGGTTAGGGGCGATCAGGCCGGCAGGGGAGAGCAGTTAGGGGTGATCAGGCAGGCAGGCAGGCAGGCAGGTGAGCAGTTAGGAGCCAGCGGTCCCGGATTGCAAGAAGGATGTCCGACTGCCGGTTTAGGCCCAATCCCGACAATCAGACATCCCCCGAGGGGTCTTGGATTGGAGAGGGTGCAGGCCGGGCTGAGGGGACACCCCCCCCCCCCCCCCCCCACAACAGCTCGTAAGTAAATAAAAGGAGAGAGAGGTCATAACGGATACAAGTAGGATGGGTTATGACCTTTTGGAACTGATATATTTTTTTAAATTATATATGCAAAGGCATGTGATTTTATGTCGCACAGAGCTTTCCTTTCCAGGTAGCCCATCCTGTTTCAAGGATAACTTTGGATCGTTTCTTAATGAAATGATCGTCATTCTCTGGGAATTGAGCTTTTCATCATTGTGGGTTTATATGGTTGGGGCAGGGGGAGGTGGACAGTAACATGAGATGTGTGGAGACTGCTTTGGGGGCATTAATTTGATCATTGGGTCGGACCTCCGTTCAGAGCCTTTATGTGTAAAGTGCGGATTCGAATGGAAGAGGCATAAAACACTGCTGCCCCGCGGGAAGAGGTATTGTCTGGTTTGGCAGTGAGGCCCGGTGTCACCTTCCCTGGAGGTATAGCAGTTCGGCTGGCTGCGGGTGGGAAAACCTCGGGTTCTGCAGCGTTAATTGAAAGTACGGTCTGATAGCACACAAAAGGCAGGCTTGAAGCCTTGGTCTCGGCGATGGAGATAGCAGGACTCAATGCGACCGTAGCTATGGGGCCGATCGCTTTTCCTTTTGGCCCAAGAAGCCCCGTGCACTTTAGGATGAACTGAAAATGGGGTGGAGGGTAGAACGTTACACGCATTCAGGTACCCGGTTTGTTGTGGCCACTAACAATGAAACAGTCCCCTTTCTAACAAAATGCCAAGTGCTCACGTGAGTCTTTCGCAGACGAAATGTCTGGGTTCAGCCCTGCGTAATTTTATTTTCTAACTATTTTAGGAACGCCCTTTCTGGTGTAAAAAGCAGAAAATTGCTTCCTGCTTTCGGATACTCATTTCAGCGCATCTTTCCAGGATACTTTAGGGCCATCGCTTCCTTGAGATGTGTGGCTTCATCTTGTAACTGTGACACCCATCCTATTGGAGGGTTGGGCATTCTCTGTTCATTTTAAGCCAAAAAATATTTCTGGTTACAGAGTCGTGTCCGTAGTATGATCCTGCTTTTTGTCATTGCGGGGTTTATGGGCGTGTGCACGTGTTGGTATATCTGTGTGCTATGAGGATGCTGACTTTGGGTGCCAGAGTGGGATGGCATGGGATGGGATGTGGGGACAGGGAAAGGTTACTCTTTGAGACTTCTGTGCTATGGGGCTGGTGACGTCGAGCATGTATTGTTTTTGTAAATAAAGAAAGACTGTCCAGTAGATTTGAGGATCGGCCCTCTGCAGCCTCACAGGTCATGCAGAGCAGCCTCGGGAACCTGTTTCTGGCTCTTGCCTTCGTTCATGGCGGCTGTAAAATTGCTTATCCTGACGCCAAAGGCCAAGTTAACACGACCCGCAGTATTTTATTGTCTGACACTTCACTTAAAAAAAAAAATCCCCTTTGTAGTCTCATGGCTTTGTTTTATTCTCTAGAAATGGGTGCAGACACACTGCACAGTCCTGGTTTCAGAGCCGTGGTTGATGGGGGCCCAGTGAGCAGAGGGCCCTGTGCCCAGACGGCTCAACCACTGAGCCACACTGGCTGGGCTAGGCTAGTTTGCTTTCTCTCTGAATTGTCAGGTTGGGGATCATCTAGGTAAAGAAGTCTGAATTCGTCTAAAATTTTAGGATCTTAATTTAATTGTAGTTGTAAGAGGACTGCTTTGAAAATCCAGTGAAAATTATCTTAATTTTTAGGAGTTAGTGGTGAGTTAGGATTCCCATAGAGTTGGCCTAGCACAGCCGTGGGCAAACTACGGCCCACGGGCCAGATCCGGCCCGTTTGAAATGAATAAAACTAAAAAAAAAAAGACCGTACCCTTTTATGTAATGATGTTTACTTTGAATTTATATTAGTTCACACAAACACTCCATCCATGCTTTTGTTCCGGCCCTCCGGTCCAGTTTAAGAACCCATTGTGGCCCTCGAGTCAAAAAGTTTGCCCACCCCTGCCCTAGCAGGTCCTTTTGTGAGAGATCCTCAGGTGCGTGCTCCGGGAATGCTCACTGTTTTCGCGCAGAGGTGGGCTCACGCACTTGTTGAAAAAGCCTTGAGTTGGTCCAGGCAGAGTCTCTAAATGGTCTTTGCAGTTGCAGATGGAGGAGATCAGGTGAGAATCACAGAGGGATGTTGGCCTGGGGGGAGACCCGCGGGGTCAGAACCCTTGGCTTAGGGGGCCGCCCGCAGTCCAGTGGCCTCGGTGGGAAATGCTGGCTGTGACATCCCGAGCCCGGCTGCTTTCTGCCTCCTCTCTGTCCTGTGTCACACGTTCTTCCGCCC
>NW_005364633.1:688621-691087 GCF_000412655.1 Myotis brandtii
AGCGTTTCCGTGCACTTGTCATGGAGGTGACCCAGCCAGACGCGGTGCCATTTTTAGGGGCACCGGCCAGGGCTGTGGTTGGGTTCAGGAACAGCAAGGCTGCAATTTGGGCAGGAGTAAGCCCACGGCCACTTTGCAAAAAGAACCTGGGTGTCTGTTCTCTGACGAGGAAGTATTTTCGGTGCTGACAAGTAGCTTTCGTTTGTTTTCTATCCGAATGGTCAGGTTTGGGGACCATCCAGATATAAGCGTCTGAATTAGTCCGATTTTAGGATCTTAAACGGATTGGGGGTGTAAGAGGACCTCTTTGAAAGTCTGGTAAAAAGGGTCTTAATTTTTAGAAGTAGTAGACTTAGGATCCCCCTAAGGAGGGGATTAGATGTTTTTATGAAAGATACTTAAATGTCAGTGCAATATATTTGGTTTAAAATATTGCAAAGGAAATGAAAATAATACTAGCTAACACTTGTATATTTATCTGCGGTTCCTAAGCCACTTTTTATGCATACACGTGGAGATTCCCACCTATGGGTATAACGCATGTCCCTGGGAGTTTGTATAGATGGCGTACCAGTTTCCTCTTGCTGCGTGATGAGTTGCCCCAAGCGTACATACGGCCGACAGTAACATGCATTCGTCACCTTGCGGTTCCTGTGGGTCGGGGTTGGGGTACGACGTAGCTGGCCCTCTGCTGGGGTGTGTCCAGGCTGTGGGGAGGTGTCCAGCAGGAGGGGTTTCGGGGAGACTGGGCTCTTCCCTGGGCTCCCGGGTGGCTGGCAGGACCTGGAGCCCCCGTTGGCAGCGGCTGGAATACACACATCCACGCTAGTGCTGTTCCTGCTGCCCGGACGGTCTCCTTTTTTTTTCTTTTTCTTTTTGAAATTTCCTTTAAAAAGTGTAGTTTGTTTGTTTTTTAATTACGAAAGTAACAAATGCTTTTGGAAAGAAAATTCAGATAATACAGGCATACCTACCATAAACTTGTGATTTTCTTACCTCGCTACCCCAGTCCCATTTCTAGAAGCGAGCGTAGTTTAATAGAGGGTAATCTTCCAGATTATGTAGGTTTGAGTAAAAATTAAGCTTTCAGCCCGGCCGGCGTGGCTCAGTGGTTGAGCGTTGACCTATGAACCAGGAGGTCACAGTTGGATTCCCGGTCGGGCACATGCCCAAGTTTTGAGCTCAATCCCCGGTGTGGGGCGTGCAGGAGGCAGCCGATCAATGATTCTCTCTCATCATTGATGTGTCTGTCTCTCTCTCCCTCTCCCTTCCTCTCTGAAATCAATAAAAACATTTAAAAAGTTAAACTTTCACATTAAAGCTTTTCTGTTGTGGAGCGGGAAGTAGGGGAAGTGCTCCTCTATCTGGAGGAATGGGCCTGTCCCCGAGAGCCCAGACCCAGCCACGCTCGGGGGCAGACAGCCACCTGTGATGCCACCTCCCGCCCCCTGACCCCGTGCAAGGAAAGGCCTAGACTCCACGGTGCACGAGTCTGCTTGGCTCATGGAAAAGTAGAGCGTTAAGGAAGCATGGAGAACACGTGCGTGCGTGTGCGTGCGTGTGTGTGTGTGTGTGTGTGCGTGCGCGTGTGTGCGTGCAGGCGTGTACCCTCGGTGTGTGGTGGAGACGGCATTAGCAGGCCAGATAAAGCTGGTGAAAGACGAGGCCGCAGAGGAATGTTGTGTCTAATTCCTAGCACAGCCTCTCTCTCGGACAGTTTTGTGCTCCTTCCAGAACAATCCTTTTTGGTGGTAACTGCCGGTTCCAGCACCTCCACCTCTTGAAACCTTTGGTGGCTGGAAAACCTCTTCCTCTTAGAACTTTCAACGTGGACACATGCTTGTCTGTTACTCACCCCGCGCAGAGGTGTCTTACCCTGCAGGCCTAGTACGGTACCTGACATAGTCATCTAGTACTTACGCTCTATTAATTTAAATGTTCCGGCTGGAGCCCGCCAGGCAGTTAGGCCTGGCTTCGGGTCTGCAGCAGGGTTAGCCTTTTTTTTCTTTCTTCTTGTCAATAAAATGTATTTTATTGATTTTTTTACAGAGAGGAAGGGAGAGGGATAGAGAGTCAGAAACATCGATGAGAGAGAAACATCGATCAGCTGCCTCCTGCACACTCCCTACTGGAAATGTGCCCACAACCAAGGTACATGCCCTTGACCGGAATCGAACCTGGGACCCTTCAGTCCGCAGGCCGACGCTCTGTCCGCTGAGCCACACCGGTTAGGGCAGGGTTAGTCTTCCGGGGTCGGAGGGGCGGGTGCTCAGGAGCAAAGACCAGGCCTGGCTCTGCCACTGACCTTCTGAGGCCGGGGGGAGGTGCCTTCACTCCTCAGAGAGTGTTCTTATTGATGAAATGACAGGTGACAAGTCCTCGTTGGCACATGTTGGCTAAGCACTTTACATGTGTTAATTCATTTCATTGTTACTGGAGTCCTGTGCCCTGTAGGTTTTTAAATTA
>NW_005364633.1:697011-701361 GCF_000412655.1 Myotis brandtii
CTGTGCCAGCCTCCTGGGCCGGGCACTGTCCGTCCGCGGCCACGTCTGCCAAGCCGCCCGGCCACCAGCAGCGTGGACCGTGGGCGCTACAAGAAGAGCACAGGTCGCTGGCGCCTTGTCCTGGTTCCACTTTGGTTAGATGATGGGGTCCTAGCACCCAACTTATTTGTGCTGCACTGTGAGGGGCACTGAGATGGAGGGTTCACGCCTGTGTCCGGGGCACCTCAGTGGACAGTGCCCGCCGGCATTTTAATGGGCGCGGGGATGCGGGTCCAGGGAACCTCGCGGAGGCTGTAAACAAGTCACTGAAATGGATTCTGAGGAAACTGAGGAAGCCCGTAGGTAGGCAGATGGGATGCCGGTGGGAGCCTCGGAAAGCGGGGGCTTTAAAAGATATCGGAGGAATTCGACATTTAAAAAGAGGCGCCGAAGAAGCCGTCGTGGTGAAGACGAGCCACTGTAGGATTTCCTTACATCACCTTGTGGTTTAGTCACGCTTTTATTTCAGTTTCCTGTGGGGAGGGGAGATGCACCCCCACCGGGTGCTAGTGCTTCTAGAGAGCTGCATGTTGCCCCGGGCAGGACCGGATGGGAAGGACGCGGAACCCCTGACGTGTGTGTGCTAACGGTGCGTTTCTCTGGCACCACGGAGGACCGCACGCACCCTTCATATAATCATGGCTCATAACCATCAAGTTGTGCTTCACTTACTTTTTACTAACTTTATTTTTATTGTTGACACTGTCACAGATGTCCCCATTTCCCCCCTCTGCCCACTGTGCTCCACTGTTTAGCTTGAAAAAAGTTTCTTTTTTTAAGTATATATATTTTTATTGATTTCAGAGAGGAAGGGAGAGGGAGAGAGAGCAACATCAATGACGAGATTGATCGGCTGCCGCCTGCACACCCACACTGGGGATCGAACCTGCAACCCGGGCATGTACCCTGACCTGGAATCGAACCGTGACCTCCTGGTTCACAGGTTGACGCTCAGCCACTGAGCCACGCCGACCAGGCAAACGTTTCTTTTTGGTTAGATAGCGTTCCAGAATGCATTGCACGCAGCCTTGTCATCGCTCTCGTTTTGGCCGGTGGTGGTTACGCTGGGCTGAGCTGCTGGCTCTTACCCTAACAGCTCTTCATTTTTGTACTTCTAGAATTACTTCGGTCACACCTTACTCCTTTTCTTTCTCTGTTTGCTTCGCTGTCTCTTTCCCTCTGTCTCTTTTCTTTCTGCCCTCACTGGCCATTGCTTTGTCCCCTTACGGTGGGAGCTCTTAACCTGGTATGTCAGCTGTGTGCAGACTTTTATGTGCGTATTGTCTGTGGGGTTTTTCCTGGAGGGAAGGGTCATAGCTTTCATTGCTTCACTAAGGGAGGGCAACTGCAAAAAAGGCCAAGACATGCGCTGCAGCAGTATTTTTTAAACTGTGAGATTCAGCATGAATGGGTGATGAAAGCCATTTCGTAGGTTAGGGACCAGCAGCTGAAACATTTTTTACATGAATAGAATTGGACAAAGACTATCAGGGCATCGCATGTGGTAAGGGTACTTAGGGTTTAGTGAAGTTTTAATTTCATACGTCTGTACCGGTATGTGCATGTAAATATCCACTCAAGTACACATCGTTGGCCATGATGAAAGTCTTATTATAACGAGTCAGAGCCAGGCATGTAAATCCACGGCCATAGGACAGCCCCGATTTACCGAGGCCGCTGTGTCTCTAGTGTGTGACATACCATATGCCGAGTCTGTTAGCAGTGTGGCTAACATGTAAGGAGCTAGGGCTAAAGAAGGTTTTCTTTTCTTTTCAAAATATTTAGACTTAGTTACGTAGGAATACGTACAGGGGAGAGCAGGCTGGAAGAGGGGCCAGGGATGACACCAGCCTGAGAGGAGGGCCTGGCCCGGAGGCCTGGAGGTGCTGCTTGTCCGGGGAGACTTTAGAAGAGGCCGCGGCCTGGTCCCTCCCCAGCTCTTTGAAATGGAATCTCTGAGGGTGGAGCTGTGGCAGAACTTTCTTGTGGAATGAAGTCCATGGTCTGTGGGCTGCTATCTCTGGGCCCTTTCTTCCGGGTTCCAGATCGTCTGGGTGGGGAGGTCGCTGGCTGGGCGCGCCCCAGGGAAGACTGGGGTTTGCACTGTAATCACAGTAGGAATGTCTACTCGAGTATCATTTGCTTATCCACAGGCATCTGTCCTGGAATGCTGGCGATAGCTGAAGTATGAAGACGAGGATTGTTTTGACTTAGGAATGTTTGTACATTCTTGTTTTAGTGTTTGCCCAGGAGAAGTAGAAGATAAACTTGCTAATTGAATGTGCCCTTTATAGAAAGGTAGAGCCTTCCTTTCCCTCCTCCCTTTTTCTCTTCTTTCCTTCTGTGCCCTTGTCTTACCTCACTCTTCCCTTTTTCCTCCGTAGTGTCACCTGGCGGTGGGAGTGGAGCGAACTTTCCTCTGTCACGGGGTGTGCAGACGCTTGAGGACTTGGGGTGCTGAGGGGTGGGATCAGGAGGTGCTGAGCTAGGGAGTGTCGGATGGTCTGGAGGTTGGTTACAGGTTGGGTAGGAGTAAATAAGTACACTGATTGAGCAAATACATACGTATGTTCACATATACACACATCCATCCATCCATCCATCATCCATCCATCCATCTATCCATCATCCAACCATCCATCATCCAACCATCCATCATCCACATCCATCCATCCATCCATCCATCCATCCATCCATCCATCCATCCATCCATCCATCCATCCATCCATCCATCCATCCATCCATCCATCTATCAATCTATCATCCATCCATCCATCATCCATCCATCCATCCATCTATCGATCTATCATCCATCCATCCATCATCCATCCATCCATCCATCTATCGATCTATCATCCATCCATCCATCATCCATCCATCCATCCATCTATCGATCTATCATCCATCCATCCATCATCCATCCATCCATCCATCTATCGATCTATCATCCATCCATCCATCATCCATCCATCCATCCATCTATCGATCTATCATCCATCCATCCATCATCCATCCATCCATCCATCTATCGATCTATCATCCATCCATCCATCATCCATCCATCCATCCATCTATCGATCTATCATCCATCCATCCATCATCCATCCATCCATCCATCTATCGATCTATCATCCATCCATCCATCATCCATCCATCCATCCATCTATCGATCTATCATCCATCCATCCATCATCCATCCATCCATCCATCTATCGATCTATCATCCATCCATCCATCATCCATCCATCCATCCATCTATCGATCTATCATCCATCCATCCATCATCCATCCATCCATCCATCTATCGATCTATCATCCATCCATCCATCATCCATCCATCCATTGAGGGTAGGTAATGAGAGCCAGACCAGACTTGTCCCTGTTGGGGAAGGTGTATAGAACCTATTGGTGAGTAGTTTTGGCCATTAGTGGGAAGGGTCCTTTTTTGGTGTGAACAGCTGAAGAAGAACATCTGGATTCTAGCAGAGCTTCTCTGTGAGTCCTTTGGGACCTAGGGACCAGGTTCAGGTGTGAGCACAGCCACATGGTGGCCTGGTCTGTGGCTCCCTTGGGACTGGCGTCACCCGAGCTCTGGATAGCGTTGGTGCGAGAGGTAGGACATACAGGCCTCTTGTTTCCAGTGAAATAGACGAGTGGAACTCCAGGGGCAAGCGGAGGGTTACTGTGGCTGCTCCCTTTTGTGAAGATTTACAATATTTTCCCTCCTCTTCCTTTCCCCCCTCAGCACATTCAGAATAAAACACACATAATGACTAGCCCTTCTATGCACATACTTGACTTTAAGAAGCTCCGAGTCGGATCTCCGACTTTTAGTGCCGGGGCCTACTTGATGAGTCAGTTTACCATACTTTTGAGACATGATATAATAAAAAATACCAACTGTAAGTGCTATACAGTGGCTTGTTTAAAACTCGAGCATATCATTTGTAAGTCTAAATGTGAATTGATGTAGAAATGAGCTGTCGGGTCCCTATTGTTTTGATCCCCGCACAGGAGGTTTCATCTGGTGCTGCAGTTACTTACCTGCCTACATCTGTCAGCTGCTACCAGGCGGCCTTCCCAGTCCTAGAGAGAGGAGGGCGGGACTGTAAACTCTCAGGTTCTCTTCCTGGCAGGAATGTGGGGATATTTACATCTTTGACTAAAGCCCATAGGACTGTTAACGTAAAAAACCATTGAAACCTGTAAAGAATTTTTGTGAGTTTATTTGAGCCAAACTGTCGACATATGCTGGGAAGCAGAACCTCAACGAATTGAGATAGTGCTCCGGAGAATGGCAGGGTTACATCC
>NW_005364633.1:701806-720537 GCF_000412655.1 Myotis brandtii
GTCTGCAAGACTGCCATGCAGGCCTCTCCTGAGCTTGTCAGGTCAGCATGTGGCCCCTTTCGTCCACAGGACCTTCAAGGAGGAAACGCACACAGAGCAAGGGCAGGTGTCAGCGTGGAGGACAGGCCTACAGGGAGTTCAGGATCAGAGGACACACATCGGAAACAGTGGCCTGTAGAGATGGCCCAGGTTCTTTTACTGTTTGCGTATTTCGACTGAGAACGTTTGTGCTGCCTGGGCCCTTTCTCTACTCGTGGAGCTGTGTTGGTGTATCAGTTACTGTTGCCGTGTGACAAACCACCCTCCAGAAATTAATGGCTTAAAACAACAACCATTCATTGGGATAGCAGCTGAGGCTGAGATCAGCCGGGATCACGCCTGTGGCTGCAGGCCTCTGCCTGGGGCCGGGGGGTTGGGGTGGAGTGGGGTTGGGGTGCGGTGCTTAGAACAGCCTGGGCCTCCTGTGTCTGAGGGTTGTCAGGCCCTGCAGTCCAGGGCGCCTCGGCTTTCGACAGCACATCGCCAACAGGGTCGCACAAGCTCCTTCCCATCGTGGCTCCCAGCTACAGTCATAACAACGGAGGGCATCCTGCTGCACAAACACTTTTCAAGCCTCTGCTTTTGTCTTCTCTTCTAAGGTCCCTTTGGTCACACCCAGCCGCGTAGACCAGTGCAGGTGGGAGGGGTGGGGAAAGGAACCTGCCCGCCTCTTGAAGGGAAGCGTGCAGCCCGGTCCCAGGGGGCTTGCCTGCTGGGTGGGTAGGTCTGTCCCAGCCTCTTTGCGAACTCACTTTCCCAGCAGGACCCAGACCCGAGGCGAGAGCATATCGCTTAAGGCTTTGTTCAGGGGCAGCCCAGCAGGCCGGTTGAATAACATCGGGCACCAGAGTCAGTGTGCTCGGTACCGTGTTTCAGCAGAAGAATGATTGTAGGGCGTCCCTGGTCTGTACCGTCTGCTTTGTGAGGGATGGAGGCGCCCGGTGCGAGCCAGTCACTCGGTGAACAAATATGTACGGGGCCTCGTGAGCGGGCCAGCCTGTTCTAGGGGACAGGGCAGTGGCTGGGCAGCACGCAATTCCGTGAGCGTAGAAGTCACAGGCAGCGAAGGGGACACGCACCTTGGCCGTGTGGCCTCTGGCGCTGGGCTGAGCCGCGGTTGTCCCCGCAGGAGAGCCAGCCCGGCAGGTTCCGACCGGGCAGTTAGCCAGGCTGGCGTTCGGTGTTCAGGGGCAACCTCAAGGCTGTTTGTTCTGCTAACAGCAAACATATATGTTGATTCCTGTATTCAAGTGTTACAGAAGAGCAAGGACATACCCAGCACGCTTCCTAGAGGCGGGAGGGACCCATTTATTAACATAGTGGCTTCGCTTTTTATAATCGACTGGGGTCTTTGTCTTGCAGACATGGTTCCGCCCCCTTTGGTGGGCTTACGGGAAGGCCCCCAGGTGTTCGATAACGACCTTCCCCCCTCCCCCAGGGCAGTGACACGCCTTGCAAGACCAGTTTCTGGGAAGGAGGCAGTGACCTTAATTATAGGTCATCAGGAATGCACGCGGAGCTTGCTGGCGTGAGTTCCAGTTGCTAGCCCCCAAAATATCAGGGTTACATTTGAATTAGCCCTTTTTAGCCTTCTCACAGAAACTACCTAAAAAGGTAAATCCGTGTCCTTTTGCTACTAAGGAAGGCTGACCTCTCAATCAGCAGATATTAAAGGAATGGCTGACCATTGTTTCCCTGTCTACCAGTGTCACTCGGGGCAGTGAATCAGTTAGAAGCCGCTCACTCAGTTTCCAGTGTCTCCCTTCTGCTTGCCCAGGTCGGTTGGAGAGTGAAGAAACCTGGAAACAGTCTCGTCTAAATAGAATAAATTAGGAAAGTTGGAGTCTTTTTTTTGAGTCATTTCTGGTCAGGCCAGATTGATTGGGTCCCCGTGACAGATTGCCAGAAATAAATGGGAAACATTGCATGGGAACTGGGAGTTTTTTTTTCACAGCAGCAGTCTTGTCTATTCTTTTTTATTTAAAAAAAATTAATATATTTTTATTGATTTCAGAGAGGAAGGAAGAGGGAGAGAGAGAAACATCCATGATGAGAGAGAATCATTGATTGGCAGCCTCCTGCACGCCGCCTACTGGGGATCAAGCCCACAACCTGGGCCTCTTCCCTGACTGGGAATCGAACCGTGACCTCCTGGTTCATGGGCCGACGCTCAACCACTGAGCCACGCTGGCCGGGCTGAATTTAAATTGGACATTAAATGTACTGTCCTTCGGAAAGTAAATTCTGGTGTTGCAGCATGTTAGGTATCAGATAAAACTGTCTGCTGCCTGAGGGATAACTGGCCTGAGCCCATTGCAGAGATGGACAGGCTTGGGTAAGGGCAGTGCCAACCAGGCCCTGTTGGTAGGAATGGCTGTGGGTGGGGGGTTGGGGGAGAGACCTGCTTACTAAAGACAGAAACAGGAGGCCAGAGAGGAGAGAGGGAAACACCAGTTCTAACTGGAATCGGGGAATGCACAGCCCTTGCCCACACTTCACAGCGGTCGGTGACTTAATTTTTGGCAAGGGCTTCGGAGGGCTCTGAGCCAGGATCCTGAATTAATCTAACTGTCCTTCGGAAAGTAAATTCTGGTGTTGCAGCATGTTAGGTATCAGATAAAACTGTCTGCTGCCTGAGGGATAACTGGCCTGAGCCCATTGCAGAGATGGACAGGCTTGGGTAAGGGCAGTGCCAACCAGGCCCTGTTGGTAGGAATGGCTGTGGGTGGGGGGTTGGGGGAGAGACCTGCTTACTAAAGACAGAAACAGGAGGCCAGAGAGGAGAGAGGGAAACACCAGTTCTAACTGGAATCGGGGAATGCACAGCCCTTGCCCACACTTCACAGCGGTCGGTGACTTAATTTTTGGCAAGAGCTTCGGAGGGCTCTGAGCCAGGATCCTGAATTAATCTAGAGATTTTGAAAAGTATTTTCCATGTATTAATCCACGCTTTCCATGTATCAGCAAAATGAATACGCATTATTGACTCTGTCTACAGAAATGTAACATATTCTTGAAAAATAGAAAATGGATGGTCAAGTAGAACTAGTGTTTTGTTCTTTTTTTATAGGATAAAATTTCAGAGGTTAAAATACATGCTGTGTACGTGCTAAAGGGTGTATGTCCGCTTCCTTTCACAGACATACATTGGGAGTGTGGTCATCTCCGTTAACCCGTACCGGTCACTGCCTATCTATTCACCGGAGAAAGTGGAAGATTACAGGAACAGAAACTTCTATGAGCTGAGCCCTCACATGTGAGTATGGCGTTCACGCATTGCTTTCCTTTCGCTCCAAAGATGTGTAGCTGACAGATGTGTCCAGCTGTTCCCTCCAAGTCCCAGGAAAATGCTTTAGTCTTTTTTTTTTTTTTTTTTAATTGGATGAAAGAATGTAGAAGTGAATTGTCAGGCCTTATTTTAAATTTAAAGAGGCCTAGCACTTCATTTGGCGCCAGACTCTGCAAGTTCTGAAATGTTTGGGCTCCGTATGTAAAATGTTTTCTGTTAACAATTCTGTGTGAGTAGCAGCTGCTGCTGCTGATTTTTGCAAATAAGACAGGAATGTGCATTGTTTATTATTTTGAAGAGCCCGAGCGGCGTTTCCTACTCTCGGAGGAAGCCAGAGCCCCAGGATTGGGTTGTGTCATGGTGCCTTGAGCCGAAGGCATACATAATACCTTCAGTTTGTACTCTTCACGGGCACTCTTCACGGGATAGGAGTGCCTTAGGCCCGCGATTTCACCTCCCCTGAACTCAGCCACTTGTTTGATTTTCTCTTTTGAAGGTCACGTGTTCGTGTAAATAGTTCCTGCAAATAATAACCTACAATTGTTACATAGGGCCAAGGAAAAACCCAGCTTCCTCGACCTTCCTGCTACCAAGCCAGGAATCTAGATTTTTCACACACTTTCGGGGCCAAGGCTGAGGAGCCCCGCACTGGGAAGTGAAAAGACCTTCAGAGGTTTAGTTGTGTCTTAGCACAGAATAATTTTCTCTGTCTGATCGATCGAAGGTGGGCCCTATTCATTTTGCTAGAAAACAAAATCTAATAATGAAAGAACATGTAAACCGCTGTCCAGGTGTTGATGTAGTTTCTCCTCCCAGGGCAGCGTGCAGCGACATTTCCGGGCCACTTGGAACGCCGGCTTTAAATAATCTATGAAGATGGTTATTAAAACCCAACCGCTATGTCTTCTACCAGCCACGCGGATTCTGGTTGTTCAGTTCACTCCTAGAAGTAGGCTCTGCTAGTGAGCGCTGCTCATTCTGCTTTAACAACAGTAAAACCTGAAATTTGTTTCATAAAGTTATCCCTGTGGTTGAGCCCCTGCAGTGAAATCCTTCATTCGATGCCTGCATGTTTATTTTAAGTTCTAGGCCTTGAAATTTCTCAAAGTCAGAAGCGTGGGTCAGCCGTGTCAGAATCCCTAGGGGCTGAGGAAAAACCCAGCTTCCTCGGCCTGCCCGCTACCAAGCCAGGAATCTAGATTTTTCACACACTTTCCCGGAGATTCGTATGTGCATACACGTGTGAGAACATGTCCTAGATGTATACCGACACACGGTTTCCCTTCCTTCGCTGCGTGTCACGTATGTTAACCTTTTACAATAATAATGGTGGCGGCTTACACTTACTGAGGATGTACTATGTGCAGGCCCAGCACTAGGTATCATAGTTCACGTTATTCTCGAAGTAACCCCGTGGGGTAGGTCTTATAGCAAATTGGGAAATTGTCCCAGGAAGACGAGTGATGTATCCGGAGCCACACAGCTCGTGGGTGGGAGCCGGGGCGTGAAAAGGGCCACCTGCTGTGCCTCTCGTCCGGGAGCTGGTCCCCCCACTTTCATGCCCGGGCCTCTTCCCATGCACCATCCCACTGCCTCGGGTTGCCTGCGTTCCTGTGCCCCGCCCTCCAAGGTAACCTTAGCCGTGCCTCAGTTTACCTCCAGGACTGCAGTGCCATTTTATCTGCAGCTTAAATCCCCACTTTGGGGAGTGTTTAGATAGACAGTAGATGTCTCTTCTAGAACATGGAAGTGCATGCCCTGGAATATCCGTCTTTATCCCCAGTGCACTCACCCCACTGCCTCGGGTTGCCTGTGTTCCTGTGCCCTGCCCTCCAAGGTAATCTTAGCCGTGCCTCAGTTTACCTCCAGGTCTGCAGTGCCGTTTTATCTGCAGCTTAAATCCCCACTTTGGGGGTGTTTAGATAGACAGTAGATGTCTCTTCTAGAACATTGGAAGTGCATGCCCTGGAATATCCGTCTTTATCCCCATCCCTGGAAGGTTCCTCTCAGAGGCTGTATGGCTTAGCCCTCACCCCAAGGAAAACACCCCACCCAGCAGTGCAACAAGCTCTCGGTGTGTTTGGGATAAAGACGGAACTTTACTGTGGCCCGTGAAGCACTGTGCAGGGGCACAGAGGGTCGTTGTACCTGATGAGTCTGAGTTTGCTAGGCTCACGTCCCAGCCTCCCCCGGCCACACTCCTGTCGCACGTCCCTGCTGTTCTGTGCCTGCTGCCTGCAATGCCTTCGCCCTCCCTTCTCCTCAAGGCAGCTCAGGTATTCCCCCTTCAGATCTCAGATTGCATCAGACCTCCTCAGGGAAGAACTGTCCCTCACCCCGTCCCGGCCAAGGTCATACCCAAGGTCGCATCTGTGGCTCTTGTTACAATTAAAATTTAACATTTCTTCCTTTTTTTTGAAAGTTCTTTTTTTTTTTTCCCTTTTAAATATGCTTTGATTTCAGAGAGAGGGAGAGAGAGATAGAAACATCAACGATGAGAGAGAATCGTTGATCGGCTGCCTCCTGCAACCCCCTCTGGGAATCAAGCCCGCAACCCGGGCATGTGCTCGACCAGAAATCGAACCGTGACCTCCTGGTTCATAGGTCGACACTCAACCACCGAGCCACACCAGTCAGGCATAATTAAACATTTCTTCATGGGATTATTTGATGGACGTCAGCTTCACCTGCCATGCCCGCACAATAGTCTTAGCATCTGGAAAGAAGTGAGGGTTCAAAATATACTGAACAGGACTTGGGTTGAGTCCCGGCTTTCCCATTTACGAGCTCTGTAATCTTGAGCAAATCGCTGGGAACAAACTCCAACTCAGAAATTAAGTAATTTGCTCTGTTCGATGGGAAAATAATTATTAACTCGTAGGATTTTTGTGAGGGAGAAACATCCGATAGATATTTAGACGCTAGGATTATCTGGTGTCATTGGGTGGCACGCCCAGAGAAATGAGGGCCCTGCGGGGTGGCCTGTCTGACGCTGTTCGCCTTTCTAATTGTAATGAGTGTCTGTCCAGTGAGATTTTTAAATTCTTTGCACGTAAGAAACTCTTTTATATATCTCAGGAGGACTTGGTGCATTCAGACAACTCAGTAACTGCATCCACGAAGAACCGTCTACTAGTGTAGGAGAGAATGATAGGCCGGAGACGAGGAAAAGGATCGCACTATTTAACCTTCCTTGGCTCCGTGAGGATAACATGATGACAAACACTTCGGGTATTTTAGTTACTAAATGCACTGGCCTCTTGTTGGGCGATTGCCTTTGCACCCGGCAGCACTAGCTGCAGTTTATCACCAGCAGATGGGTCTTCCTGAAATCAGATCCTGCTCCTTCCCGTCCCAGGAACTGTCATGGGCTCCCTCGTACCATTTGAGTGAGCTCCAGGTTGCTGGGCCTCGTGTCCAGGCCTCCACCTCAGCTCTCCTCTCCACCCCACACACCACCCAGCTCCTTCACGGAGCCTCCTTTTGAGGCCCATGACCTGGCCCACCACCTGCCCGTCTCTACCGTTAACGGCCTGCCTGCCTCCGAGTCATCAGAACCACTCACGTGATCGTACCCACCACCTTTCTCACTGTGCGGTCCGTTGGGTCCACTGTCCTCTCTTTCATGAGGAGGAAGCTTCTGTAGATCGGAGACTTGATCCTGTGCATCTCCGTGGCTCAGTGCTTTTATGAGCTCGATCACTACAGAACCAAAGACGTGTTAACGAGTTTCCCATCGCATATGGCTGGTATTACCTTTGACAAGTCAATGGGATCAGACTCTTCTGGTGGGATATTTGCAGAGTTTATTCAAAACTTAGTGCAGTATGAGGAGAATGCGTTCTCATCTATAATAATAAAAGCGTAATATGCTAATTAGACCGGACGTCCTTTCGGACGACCTTCTGGATGAAGCCGGGGCTGCGAGGGAAGCCTGGGTCCCGGGTGCCAGAGGGAAGCCGGCAGCCGGGGGAAGGAAGGCCTACTCTTGCACGAATTTCGTGCATCGGGCCTCTAGTTTTTATAATAAAGTGAGCTAAAATGTTATGGCACTTTCACACTGAGCGTTCAGGTTCAATTTATTTATTCATGATGTAGAGCACCTACCGTCTGATTATGCAAAGCGTCTGGCGGAGGGAACTCGCCAGTGGAAGGAGGAGCGGCGGCCCTGCCAACAGCCCTCCTGGGGGTCCGGCCAGGAGTGGGCGGGAGTGTGTCCTTGCATCAGGCTGGATGCCGCGGCTTCGCAAGCACAATTGGAAGCCGGCGGTCTCCATTTTAGAAAACGAAACGCCCTGCAGCGAATTGTAAGAACGGAGAAAAATGGCTTCAGGCTCTGAAGACGTTCCGGCTCCTCTTTCCTAAAAGGGAAAGCCATTAACGGGAGGATTTGGACAGCGCCCACGTTGGTTGTCCAGACACCAGCGCTCTGTCTCCAGGGAGCCTCTGGCCCCTGATTTTGTGCCAAAGTGATTTTGCAGGACCACACGCTGCTGGCCATGGGACGATGTTGCTAGAATGCTTGTGTGTTTGAGACCTTGTTAGTCCTGATCTCATTCTGCTCCATAAAGGAAGACCAGAGAAAGGTCACAGAGAAGAAATAGTTACATCTTAGAATGCACAGGTGCTGTGGTTGGGTGTGGGAGCTGAGGAGGAGGGTCCAGGGGTTGTCCCTTTGGTGTTACGAGAATTTCTTCTACAGCAGAGTTGGCGTTCAGTGAATAAAATTTTATTTATTTTGAGAACTGATATAACAGCTAGATCCTGAATTCTCAGGGGTTGCCTGTATAGCTGGGTATGAAAGCATTTTCTTAAGGAGTGAGGGGGGAGGAGGGACAGCTGTTCAATTGCAGGCTTCCTTAGGTTGTATAGCTGGGTATGAAAGCGCTTTCTTAAGGAGTGAGGGGGGAGGAGGAGGAGGGACAGCTGTTCAATTGCAGGCTTCCTTAGGCTGGGTTTCTGGTGAGAGACGTTCTGGGCCTCATATATCCTCGCTTTTATAAAGCCCCATGCACTAAATTTACTGCCTTTGACACTCAAACTGTTATTATTCTCGGTCTCTTGCTTTATTGGGGCTCTTTTCGGCACAGTTTCTTGCAGAAAATATACTCGTGGCAGGAAGAGACCTCAGTTTATTCGCTTTCAGATTACGAAGCTTTGAAAATTAAAGTCAAAGGTTGGGTCTGTGCCACCATGATGTTTTTATCATGAGCGTCATTGTGACATCAGAGTACATTTATCGATGGCAGGTGGTTCTGTGTGCCTGAGACGTCTCCTCGCCCTCAGCTCGTAAGGGCAAGCACACGTCCCTATCAGCACGCATGATTGTTTCGATGGTACATGATTTTAAAGGGAAGAGTTTGATTCTCAGTAAAAGAGTTTGCTTCCTGCCAGAAACGTGACAGGTCTTTGGCAAGCTCTGAGCCGTTCTGCAACAGCAGCCTGGAAGGGATCCATCTCACCCAGAGGAGTGGCACTGGGCTCGGCCCCCAGGAGAATTGGTCTGTTACTTCATTGCTGACAGAACTGCACTTGGAACCACACGGAAGCCCTGGGCAGAGAGGGCGCGTGCAGGGTGGATGGGGTGGAGTGGCCTCTTTGTTTTTTGATTGATTTTTAGAGCGAGAGAGGAAGGGAGGGAGAGGGAGAGAGAAAGAGAGACACACATCGATTTGTAATTCCATCTATGTATTCATTGGTTGCTGCTTGTATGTGTCCTGCCCCGAGATCGAACCTGCAACCTTGGTGTATTGGGACATTCACCTCTAAAGTGTGTCCTTGGGCGTCCAAGCAGCATCTTGAACTTTCATATGCTTCTTTTAAAACATATATGTACATACATATGTATATATGTGTGTGTGTGTACATATATATATATATATTTTATTGATTTCAGAGAGGAAGGGAGAGGGAGAGAGAGATAGAAACATCCATGATGAGAGAGAACCATTGATGGGCTGTCTCCTGCACATCCCCTACTGGGGATCGAGCCCACAACCCGGGAGTCGAACCCTCCTGGTTCAGGTCGATGCTTAACCACTGAGCAACGCTGGCCGGGCCAAACCAGACTTCTGTTGCCTTCCTCCCTCTCCTCTTTCTCATCTCGGTCAGTGGCCGCACCATCCTTTGGCTTGTCCGTGTCACAACCCTTTTCTTCCTTTTCTCTCCCATCCTACGTGCAATCCACCACTGGGTCTTGTTGGCTGTGCCTTGATGAATCCCAGTCTCACCGCCTCCACTGCCACCGGGCTTGCCCAGCACCCTCCTCTTTTGCTTAGATTATTGCAGCAGCCTCCTCATGGGTCTCCCTGCTTCTACTCTACTGTTGTCTCCTCCCCCCACACCTTCTCCCTTCCCCTCATCATCTCTCCTCCCTCAGTGTGATGGCTGCTGGCTGAAGCCATCTTTCTCAAAGACATCCATTGGATTGTTTTTCTTGGAGGGGTTCGTGTGGCCTGCAGGACTGGACTCCCTTGGATGTGAGCACTGGCCACCACCTGCATTTGCTCTTTCTCACCCCCTGGTTCCAGCCACACCGGTCTCCTTGCTGCTGCTGGCACGCAGACTGCCTGCATCTCTCTTCCCCAGTCCTGGGCTGACTCGCTCTCTGCATCTCTCTTCCCCGGTCCTGGGCTGACTCGCTCTCTGCATCTCTCTTACCTGGTCCTGGGCTGACTCTCTCTCTGCATCTCTCTTCCCCGGTCCTGGGCTGACTCGCCTCCCACTTCAGTGAGGAACACCTGAGCTGTCAGATTCCACCGCCTACAGTCACAGACCCCTCCAGTCACTCACTGCCCCCTCAGCCTCCTTTCCTTTCCTTCGTACTTTTGTTCTGACTCATTACCTGGCATCTTACTGGATGTTCAATTTGTTGTGTCCTCACCCTTTGTCTCCTGGACCAGTGTCACCTCCATGAGGGCGGGGCTGTGTTCGGTTCACATGCCCATGTATGCATAGCCGTTAGGACAGGGCCTCACGCCTGACAGCCACTCCAGAGGTGTCTGTTGGGCAAGTGAATGAATGAACGCGGGGGCCTGCTATTAGCCAGAAACTGTGCAGAAGATACACATGGTCTTTGTCTTCAGGAATCATAGGCCAGTTGGGAGGAGAGGGGAGTGGCTGCATAAACAGGTCATTTAAATATAATAGCATAGCCGGCTGGTATGATACGCCTCAGTGGTTGAGCATCGACCTATGAACCAGGAGCTCACCTGTTGATTCTCAGTCAGGGCACACGCCCGGGTTTCGGGCTCCATCCCCAGTAGGACGTGTGCAGAGGGCAGCTGATGCGTGATTCTCTCTCATCATTGATGTTTCTCTCTCTCCCTCTGAAATAAATTTTTAAAAAATTTAAAAATAGCATATTTGCAAAGACAGGAACTAAGGTGGAAGGAAGCACAGAACATTGGTGGGTTCAGGGATTCTAAAAGTGCCGCCCGTGTTGAGATGTGAAGAAGGGATCCTAGAAACAGGTGTTCTCTGTAGGTAATAACTAGCTCCGTATAGAAGACCGAGTGGACCAGGGCTTTAGGGAGGGGAAAAGGCGTTTGAAGGATATGGAGAACTTTCTACTTAAATTCATAAGCTTATGTGTCTGGAAAAATTGCCCATCTCGCATTTTCGGTCCCCAGCTGGGAAACGTTTTCCGATTTGTTAACCGTGCCTACATGTGTAGGTGTATCCGTGCGATGTGTTAACGAGTGAGTGGCGAGTGACTGAACGTGGAAATGACTTACAATTGTAAACCTCCAGTTGCTATTGGTGACGAATCACGTTCCTCAGGTGGAGGAGCGTTCGAGCCACAATGTACTGATTTTCTACAGGGGATGCTCCTCCTTTTGGATCTGAAGCCCTGTCCTTGGGCTGCGAGTGCTCAACGTCCAGATGCACGGGTGGTTGGCGGGAGGTCTAAAGAGAATACCCTCAGTTACACTGGGAGGATCCTAAACATTATATAGATAGGTTAGCCCAGTGGTCGGCAAACTCATTAGTCAACAGAGCCAAATATCAACAGTATAACGATTGAAATTTCTTTTGAGAGCCAAATTTTTTAAACTTAAACTATATAGGTAGGTACATTGTTATTAACTTAATTAGGGTGCTCCTAAGCTGGCCTTTGCTAAAAACATCCTCAATCTGATTGAGGTACGTTCGCTGAGGTCGACCCCTTCCAACTCTCCCGTCCACACTCGTCTTGTATACTCGTTTCGTCTATCTCCTTTCGTTCATTCTCTCTATATGTCCAAACCATCTCAACATACCTTTCTCAATCCTCGACGCTACATCTTCTTTCACTTAACAACGTTCCCTAAAATTAACTTAAATTTTACTTAAAGTTTTAAGTCAACTTCGCACTGTACGTGCGCACCCGCACATGGTATTTTGTGGAAGAGCCACACTCAAGGGGCCAAAGAGCCGCATGTGGCTCTCGAGCTGCGGTTTGCCGACCACTGGGTTAGCCTAATCTCACAAAAACTTAGCAATAGACAGTTAGAATATACACGTATATTTTATACTAATCTTTTTTCTTCAGTTCACCTCAAAAGCAAAACATTAGAAAGCATCTGGATGGAGGGAAGATTTTGCTGGTTTGTACCAGAGACCTTTAACTTAAAAAAAATTTTAAAAAATACATATATTACTGATTTCAGAGAGGGAGAGGTTAGAGAGAAACATCAATGATGAGAGAGAATCATGGATCGGCTGCTTCCTGCACGCCCCCTACTGGGGACCGAGCCTGCAACCCAGGTGTGTGCCCTGACCAGAAATTGAACCGTGACCTCCTGGTTCATAGGTCCGCGCTCAACCGCTGAACCACGCAGGCCAGGCCGGAGACCTTCATCTCTGGGAACAGATGCAGGCATATTTCTTAGGTTGCCTACTGAAGACCTGCAATGGCTACCAGACGGGTCCATTTCTCCTTTCAGCTTCTATATTTTCACGAGGAGGGGTTGCTAAGGTCTCTTGGATCTTTCTTTAGGAATCGCTAGTTTTTAAGCATTGCTTTGATTGCTTTCAGAAGACATATTCTGACACTCATATACCTCACACGCCACCCTACAGTGTTGCTGCTGCTTCTAACTATAGTTACAATTGCCTTGGTCATTATTGATAGCAGAGGCTTATACATAATTTGCCCCTATGAATAGCATTATGGATAAAAACACGGACATTTAAAACGCAGAAACCTCCCCGCGGTCAGAGAAATGCAGTAAAGAAGAATGTGACTGCAGAATAAAGACGTAACTTATAAGATGAACACCGGTAGCTGCTCCGGCTCACATGCAGTGGGTGAGTCAGTGCTGTCTGGTTACTCATTACCTGGGCCGTGGGTGGCAGGAAGGAGGGAAGTGGAACTGTGTACAGGTGTCCGTGGGCATTGTTCCTGAAACGAATAGAAAGGGTGTACGATGCTTTGAACATTGGCTTCCTTTTCATAATGCAACATACTGTTCATTGTCACAGTACCAGCCATGCCTGTGTGTGTGAGTGCCGTATTTCATCCTGCAGGCATCCATAAAGAAGCATAAATGAATCTCAAAACTTGAACATCCTTGTCTTGTTTTCACATTTAGGGACTTCACCTTTCCTTGGTTGTTTGCATATATCTGGCATTGAACTTGAATAGAACTTATAAAGTTAAAGTCAGTCCTAAGGGAAAATGTTGGCTGTGAAAACGAAGAGGTTGAGTTTGAAAAAATGTGTAGCTGGTGATCAATGCGTTGTGAGCTGGGCTTCACTGGCCGCCTCTGGCTGATTCCACTGCCTCTTTCACTTCCCTTTTCTGGGCACCCGGCCTCATAGTTCATTATACTCACTCCATTCTCCTCCACATATTTAATATGCTTGTCTTTCTAGATGCATCCGGGATACACCTGCATCCAAACCTTTCCAAAAGGCCACTTGGTGGCCCTAGCATACATTTTCCCTAGCATACTTGATGTCACAATTATATATATATTTTAAATATCCAGAATATTTAAAAATATATATATTTTTATTGATTTCAGAGAGGAAGGGAGAAGGAGAGAGAGATGGAAACATCAGTAATGAGAGAGAATCATTGATTGGCTGCTTCCTGCACGCACCCTACTGGGGATTGAGCCTGCAACCCGGGCATGTGCCCTGACTGGGAATCGAACTCGTAAGCTCCTGGTTCATAGGTCAACTCTGAGCCACGCCAGCTGGGCTATAGGCACTTTATTGTGTTCAACCTTATACATTTTATTGTTCCCTATTTAAGTATTGGACTTCTGCAAGAGTAAGCATTTTTTTGAGCAGGGACTGCAATACTTATTTTGTGGCCTCCACATTAGAGGTATTAAAATCCATCTAGTATGTTTGCTCATCTACGTATAGTTGATTACATTCAAGTAATATCATCCTTATGTATTGTGTACCTTATAAAACATACCCAAGAACAAGAACTTTAAAAAAATGATAAATAAGGACATAAACAGAAGTCCTAGTATTTATATGCATCCTCCAGTGGCTCCTCTGGGACATGCCCGGGATCCCCATGCCTCCCCCGGAGTCCTAGCGTTGGTACGTGTCAGGGACCCGAGAAATACTCAGCCTTCCGCTTGTCTGTGCTGGTTGCTAACAGTTTCCACTGCAGCGGTTCTCAACCTGTGGGTCGAGACCGTCGGAAAACACATATAGCATATCAGATATTTACACTACGATTCATAACAGTAGCAAAATTGCAGTTATGAAGTAGCAACGAAAATAATTCTATGGTTGGGGGTCACCACAACATGAGGAACTGTATTAAAGGGTCGTGGCATTAGGAAGGTTGAGAACCACTGTTCCACCGGTTGGAAATGGAACTCAAGGTGATCGTCTGAGGATGCCCGAGATCTAGTGAGGGAGGACTGTAGGGATGTGTTAGTCAGAATGAGGTGGGTGATGCCTGGGCAGCAAGCCTTCCCATCCCAAGGTAAGACACTGGGAGGGTTTGTTTCTCGCCGACTGCACACCCCGAGCGGGTCGGGTCAGGTGGCTCTACTCCAATTTGTGACTCACATCCAGCTGCCTACGAACTTGAACTTGTAGCTGTAAGGACTGGAACACTGGCTGTGGCAGGTGAAGAGAGAGCAAGGTCAGTCCTTATTCGCTGGCCAGTGTGCAGTCACATGGGTCCACCCGCACCTAACTGCAAAGGAAGCTGGGAAATACAGCCTCCCCCGTGCCCAGGAAGGGGATTTAGCTCGTTGGTTGCATGGCGCCCTAATGATTTTATTTACGAGGATCATTTGTTCATTTCCATTGGGGTTCCTAGCTGTTGGATAAGTGAACTCATGGGTTAAAGCAAGCTTCTGCCTGAATGTAAACATGAGTTCAGTAGTTTAATTTAGAAAGAAAATAGGTCCTCTTCAAGTTCTTCTCAAATATGTCTTTTTCTTGTAATGACTGTGATCACAGTGCATTTCCGCATTTCCATCTTCATCTCAGTGGAATGCATGTTAAACTACAGAAGAAAAATCGTGGGTTCATTTTCCGTGTTTCTGTTGTTACTCCTTTTCGTTCACACGGCTGTTCAGCACAGAGACTAGTGGCTGATTGGTTTATTATGAAAAAAGGCTTTTAGATGTGTTTCATTGCTGTTGTTTATAGAAGTAGTTAATATGAATTTTTGAAGGTGTGTCTAAATGCTTTGATAGTTTATGGCAATAGATATGCTTTTGGTCCAATTCCCATGTTATTTATTTTTTTGGAACCAGTATAATTATTGAGAGTTTTAGAAAATTAGATGCTGATCTCATCTATATTAATTCACATAGTCATCTATTGGGAATTATGGTAAACTGGTTCCAACCAGCTTTGAAACTTAAGTCAGTGCAATGTTAATTTGTTGGATTCGACTCTTCCCAGGTGGGCGGTGAATAAATAATAAAAACCAGTTTCCCCGACACTGGGGCCTTTAAGTTGTGTTTAAGGACAACTTTAAATTCTTTTTCCAAATATGGATGCAGTTAAAGATGGGAGCTGGTAGATTTCTGTCCCTCTACCTACCCACCTGTCATTTCTCTGCTCCTCTCCCCCTAAAAGCCAAAGCAAAACAAAGAAGAGCTGTGCAGGTCTGCATGGATTTTAGTCACATCAACCGCATTATTTCGTCTCTGGTAGCTCATAAGTGTGTGAGGAAGATGACGAGGGGCTAATTATTACATCTCCTCACATTGACCATGGACTGGAGGCAGGTCACTGTTCGACCGCCAGCATTATCAAACGAGTAGCTCTTGGGAAGGCAGAGCCCAGCGAAAGTTAGTACCAGGATGTCCTCTGTGGTTATGGACCTGGGAGTTTTCATTTCCTTGTAGGTGAAACCGAAGCGACAGCCCTGGTCTTGCACGTAAGACCGAAGCACTTGCGTTGCCCAGGGGAAGCCCCGTTTTCCTCACCAGTGAGGGTCAGGAGAGATTTCTCTTGTGGGACTTGGGACGTGAAGGATGTCAACATGAGCAATGCTTCCCCAAATCTCCCTGCAGAAAATAGAGCAGCACATCGAGGTAGCTGCTTCGTATGCCGCTTCACTAAGTGGGAGCAGAGACACAGCACCGTTTAGGTAAAGCAAGTCTGTAAGACGTATAAGTCATCCTGGGCTGCTCAGTAGAACCACCACAGATTTTTAAAAAAAATAAGTCCTTATTGATTTTTAGAGAAAGGGAGAGGGATAGAAATGTTGATGAGAGAGAACAACATCATCCATCGCCCCCTCTTGGGGCTTGAGCCTGCAACCTGGGCATGTGCCCTGACCGGGAATCGAACCGGTGACCTCTTGGTTCCTGGGTTGACGCTCAACCACTGGGCCACACCGGCCGGGCAGAACCACCACAGGATTTGATCATAATCTGTAGAGTATGGAGAGGGGAGGACGAGGCATCCGCTCCCCAGGTGAGTCTGATGTGCCTCCGAGGCTGAGAACCACGGGGACACGTACCTGACTCATGGGGGTTTGATGGGACGCAGGAGTCCAAGGAGCAGTAGCCGCACTGTCTCCTTCAGGTGATGCTCTGCGACCGTTTTGGATGTACCTTTATTTTCTGTTTTCTCACAAGTTCAAGGTGATCTGCAGACCATTTGAGGTTTTGTTCTCTGGAAAGAGCACAGAGCACACATACTCTGTTGTCACTAAAAGACAGAGCGTTAGTTTTGAAACCCACTGAGTAATGGGTTGGGCTGTCATCATTTTATGAAAATTGAGGAAGCAAACCACGACTGACTTCAATAGCTGGCTCCCTCCAGTCTGAGGGGATGTGGGCCGTCAGTCCTCACAAACAGAAGGCTCTCCAGACCGGAACCAGTTTGTGATGGTGACGTGGCAGCTGTGGCGAGTGTAGGGGCGATCCCAGTCTTTGGGCTTGGGGACGTTCTTGCAGAAATGGGTATTTCCTCCGTCAGTAGGTATTGAAAGTGCACATATTTGCAGAGAGTAGTCGTGTGTGTGTGTGTGTGTGTGTGTGTGTGTTCTTTCTTTAAAACCGAAAGCAGTATGTTTAGGAGCCATAGGATATTTTGAGGAATTGGGATTCCATATTTGAAGGATTGTTTAAACAAATCGCAGAGAAGTTTTCCTTCCGTAAGTGCTCACCGTTCTGAAGCCAACTGGGGAATGTGGCCTTGTTCCCAGCGTCTGTGCCTTCTCTCCTGTCGCCAAGCCTGCCGCTGCCTGTGGGGGTGCTCCGCCCAGGGCCATGGGCCTCATGCTAGGGCTCCCCGTGCTGATTGGATTCAGGTCTCAGGGGCCGGAGAGACACGCGGGAGAGGAGCAGGTCCCTCCTGCAGTTCTTCCCGCAGCCTCCTAACCAGTTGCAGGGACAGCGATGGAACGAGGAGTCGCTGACGAGCTGGTTCATTCCTGGAGCAGAAGCCCCGAGTGTCCACCTCCCACGCTGCAGGGCTCTCTTTGGGGCAGGACACCAGTGACACGGCGCCTCCTTCCAGGGCGGGGTCTCCCGTGGGAGGGCGGAAGGGACGGTGTTGGGGACCCCCAGGAGGCGTGGGAGTCGGGGAGCCCTGGACGGTGGAGGCAGCCCCGTTCTCAGCAGGCTGCGGCCCCGGCCGCCGGAAGGGACTGCTGTCCCTCTGACTTCTCACATCGGGAGCTGCCAGGCCCTCGGGTCCTCATGCAGGGTGACCGCGTGCCGGTGGCCTTCCTAAGGCGGGAGAGTCGAGGCGATGGTCTGCCTTCGTCTTCACATAGGATCTGAGACCAGCAGGAGGGAGGGGGCTGCGTCCTGAGAAGTAACCCAGGGAGGGCTTTCAGCTGGAGAGTGTGGGATCGATTCCCACTTCCTCTTAACTTCCTCCTTGGAGGATTTTAAATCCGTCCAGCTCTGTCTTCATAAACACACGCCTGTGCGTGCACATACGCATGTTTGCATGGCATCTGTCTGGATTTCCCCTGTACTTGGTTGTTTAGAAATAGTTGGTAAGTGAACGTAGACTTTGAAAACGCCGTATTTTTTCAACTTTTTGCGTGAACGGTAGATGACGGTGTCAGGGTCCGTGCCACACACTTACTCCGTGCAGATCCTGGGTCAGGCTCGGAGGAGGCGAGTCATGTTCCCGCTCTCCAGGGGGAGCACCCGGAGGCGAAGTCTTTGAGAAATCGAAGCGCAGGTTTTACAGGCCTACGGGCAAGGGGCTCCTGGGACAAGGGGAGTTGTCGAGGGCTTTTTAGAAGAAAGCGTTTGCAGGGGACAGTGGGGGCCTGGGCAGGGAGGGAGCCAGGGGTGATGGACAGCCCTGGGGGGCCTGGCTGGTCTGCGGCCTGTCACACACAGCTGTAGGGGTTGCATCTGTGTGTGTAGCTGGCCGGATGTTGACCTCGCGGTGTAACCAGAAACCAGTTTGGATTTACATAAAGGAAGTTGTTAAGTTCAAGATTTTGGTTGAAGATAGAAGCTTGTCTTGAGCTGAGATTCTGTAAAAGAGCATAGACGGGCACTTGGCTCTCCAGGGCCCAGTCTGTGCGTGCAGAGAGCCTTGGGGCGTATCCCCCACCCAGGTCTCCAGCCTCCCTGCCCCTCCGGGAGGGTGGTGCTGCCTTCCGGGACTTTCTTCTCAGCTGCTCAGAGTTTGGTCCTTAAGGATCCAGGCTTTGTCAGATGACCTGCCCCTGCAGGCATGTGGTGGGTGATACGTGCTGGCTGCCTGCTCGCTGATCAGAAAGTTTCTCTCAAACATGTACGCGCTCTGTGTATGTGACAGTGTCCACACGGTCCGTTTGCCGACGTGGACATGGCTTAGCACACTTGAAAGCAGATGTTTAATGCTCCGTATCTGGGTTCCTCTGGATCTGTGCTTTCTGTGCGACGGACAGTCTGAGAGCTGTTCCCACCCCTTCGTTAGTGTCCAGGCACTTTCTGTGCCCACATTCAATCTAGCGGCAGCAGTA
>NW_005364633.1:720615-729936 GCF_000412655.1 Myotis brandtii
GGAGCTGTGGAGCCGGCAGCTTGTGCGGAGGGAGTGACCGCCCTCATTGCAGGAGGAGCATTCGGGCAGCCAGCCTGCGGCCCGGCGGAGGGTATTTTTGGTTTACCCGTGCTTATGTGGCCACTTTGAAGCCATTTTTAAAGGCAGACGTTTTCGCATTTAAAAAAAGAAACATAAAAATAGTCACCAGATTCTGTACAGACAGACCCGCTGGCATCCTGAGCTTCCTTATCTTCTGTTGAAGCCCTTTCCCCGGGGTGGGGATCAGGGCTGGGGTCAGGGAGGGAGGGGGAGGGAGAACCTTCTGGAAGATGGGCAGGTAAGGGGTGGCCGTCCTTTCTGGACCCCACGGGGTGCAGTCCGGGACGGCTGTCCGTCACCCAGGCCTGAGCCTGCCCGTGCTCGTAGGGGGCTTCTACTCGATGGTCTTAAGTGCGATGCTCTGGTCTCCTCCTTTCGGTCACGGAGTTTCTTTGTAAAATGAAGACATTTGTTTTCTGTTTGGAAGTCCAGAGGCCAGGTTTCTGCATGTTGTCTGTGTCCTGAATTTGCAAACTTTATCTGAACGGGTGCTTCTTAAACCCTGGAGTGTGGCGGGGGCGGGGAGGGGCTCTGGGCCATGTTGGGATCAAGTCCTTCAGGCCCTGACTGCCGGGAACCCCGCGGATGTGCCCCTGACACTTCCCTGGTGCCCTCGCAGGAGCACGCAGTCTCCTTAAAACCCGGGCACTCCGAGAAGCGTGGTTTTGGAGAGCAGGGGTGATGCAAGCTTGCTTTGAGTTTTTTCAGATGTGGGGAAAACACTTTATTCCGGGAGCACATCACAGCAAAGGTTAAACCTGGCTGCAATGAGGAGAGGATTAGGAACGGAGTCATGGTGTTGACACGCCAGATTTTGACGCTGTGTCCAGGCGGCTTGTACAAGTTGCTCGGCCACAGTCAACTGCTTTCCCATTGACGGGCGCTCAGGCCAGAAATGAGGAGAAAAAGCTCATTTCCTAGTTAGTCAATTATTTCTCTAGACCAGCGGTTCTCAACCTGTGGGTCGCGACCCCTTTGGCGGTCCAACGACCCTTTCACAGGGGTCGCCTAAGACCACCCTGCATATCAGATATTTACATGATGATTCATCACAGCAGCAACATTACAGTTATGAAGTAGCAACGAAAATAATTTTATGGTTGGGGGTCACCATAGCATGAGGAGCTGTATTTAAAGGGCCAGAAGGTTGAGAACCACTGCTCTAGACTGACAGAATAAGCAGTCGTGGTGGGAATTTGCTTTTGATTGTAGTTACTGTGAGCAGAAAGGGTCATTCTTGTGGACTGTGACGCTGTGGGATTGTTTCTGAGTCGGGTAATAAAAGGCGATTGTTGGTGTTTCTTTTGTGTACAGAGACGCTAAAAATACTTCAAGGGGCTCATGGAATTTGCATTAAGAGCCTGATTGTCTCTCTGCCCTTTCCCCCAGATCAGGTGTGTTTTGCTCCTTTCTGGACGGGGACGGGGAAATAACACCATTTCCTTCTGGCCTTTGTGTCCTCCGGCCTCCTCCTGGCCCGGGCCTCCCTGACCGGCCCCTCTGAGGAACAGCCATGCTTCCCTTTCCTGGGTGTCCTTAGGGGTTGCTGGTGGGTTCACTACCTCCTCACTCTCCCTTCATTGGGGGGAACTCAGGATCTTTCCTGTTAGATTTTAAGCTTCCAGAGGAGAGATTCTCTTACTCCTCATCCTCAAAACCCAGGGCGAGTCCACGCCTCTGACTCCTGGGCGCCCCGCCTGGTGGATGCTCTCCTCCAGCCTCCACCTGCTGCTCTGTTTCATGAGCAGGAGAGGAATTCGAGGCAGCGGAGCCATCCACCCTCCATGCACCTGTGAGGTCAGACCCTGCAGCAGCACAGACGGAGTGAATCCGCCTCCGGGCGTTTGCACGCCAGGCCCTGAGCAGGATGCTGCCCCCTAGGGCTCCCCTGTGGCTCCGCGCTCAGGGCACCGATTCAGAAGGAAGTTCTCAGCCAGGCGAGGCAGTGTCCCTGCATCCAGGGAGCCGCTTCCAGGCCCGGGAGGCAGATGTTTCCTCCTTACGATCCTATCTCCAGCCCCGTCTTTTCCTTCCTGGCGCACGGCAGCCTCTCGAGCCCCTTATCTGTTTCCTGAGGCCTGTCTCCAGTACCTGGCTTTTGCAGCCCACCTTTGAAAAGGCCCCGTTGGCCAGCCGTCTCCCTGTCAGTCTCCCTATCAGGCTCCAGGCCAGGGTGTTGACTGTTCACTGACTCTCAGCCCGAGGGCCCGGGGTGGGGCTGATGGAGGAACTCCATTAGGGTTTTGATAATGACCAGGCCCACGGGGTTGGGAGGATTTGGGAATGTGGGTGAGCTCTAAATAAAATTCCTAAAGTCTTGAAAGAAGACGACGACCGCTTCAGAGCTCGTGGCTGTTTGTTGTGGATTATCATCCACAGCGAGCACGTGGCTTGTTGAAATCAAGAGCTTCGCGTGTCAGTTCCGATACTGTAAGTACAAGAAGTTCTTGGCAGGTCACACAGGATTCCTGTGGTTCCTTAAAACAGTGTAACACCCGTGAGCCATTGTATGTGAGCCATCCAGAGGTGGGGTTTTTGTCCTCTCAGTGGTTATATTTGACGGTCAAGATTAAAAAATATCTTTGAGTCATGTCATAAGAGACCCGGTGTGTACACTGAGGTTGATTCAGACAGTCTATGAAAGTTCGCAGAAATACCGTGGAGTCCGTTTTTAGTAAACCAATCTAATTTTAAGCCTTTGTGTCTTTTTGACGTGTACTATTTTAAAACCCGGCTTTTGAGCTTTATTTGATGTTTTACTATTGTCATCAAAACACAGATGTCACCTTAAAATGATTAATCTCAGACGAGATGATTTCTGTTTTACAGGCAACAGAAACAAACCTTTTCAATGATGTGGCCAAAAGAAACCAATGTAGCTAGTTAGGTTTGGGATAACAGAATGTCTATGAACTTAGGAAATTTGGTGTGGATAAAATATTCTTGGAAGAAGGGGTGCAGCTCATTGTGAAGATAGTTAAGCCTCATCTGCACTCTGCTATAAGTGATGCCATGACGTGGGATGGCGTCCTTATGTTGAGATGGCAACGAGGGACTTTAGATGCATCAAGAGAAAAGCACAATGCATGTTTTTTTGACCAGTTGTTTTCGTCTGGAATATCCTTTTCTGCCTTAGTTCCTTTCAGCCTGTTCATGTCTTTCTATTTTAAGAGTGACTCCTGCAGGCAGCATTTAATTGGGTTTCACTTTTGTATCCATTCACCATTCTCTGCCCTGTAATTGGAGTATTTTGTCCATCAACATTTAATGTAATTATCGATGTGGTTGGATTTAGGTCTGCCATTTAATAGTTTATTTTCTGTTTGTCTTCTCTGTGTCTGTTCTTCTTTTTCCTGCCTTCTTTTGAATTATTTGATTTTTTTTTTTTTTTTTTTTTTTTTTTTTTTTTTTTAGAATTTTACCATCTTTTAGTATGTAAAATATAGAAACCTTGCCGTTTAGGTCTGTTCACCACCTCCCTTTCCCCAGTTCTGTTCTGTATGTTTGTTTTCATATTCTTTCCTTTTTACTTCATCGTGTACATTTTGACCTTTGCAATTTATTTTGAAGGGAGACTCACTCCTGTTTTTTATCTTCCCTTGTTCCAGGGCTTGGGCTGTTAGGAATGCTCACAATGTTGTGGCCCTGAGGAGATAACTGTATAGTTGTAAAGATATTAATTTTACCATATTTATATTGGCATAGGACATGAATGCAATAAACCTTTCCAGGATAAAAAGTTACAGTTATCTGTAATAAATAACTGTAACGATTTTTTTTTGAAGTTTTCCTTTAAGATGTGATAGGGTGAAGGAATGTTTGGTGGGAGGCATAACACTAATTTATCAAGGTGACATTTCTCAAGTGGGTGAACGTTTTTTGCATTTTGAATATGAGACAATGATAAAGAAAGAGATAGCTACAACCAATGGACACAGATACTGGGGCGGAGGGGGCTGGCCTGGGGGGAAGTCAATTGGGGAAAAGAGACATATGTAAAACTTTAGACAATAAAAAAATTAAATTAAAAAAGATATAGCTACAATAATATTTACAAGGAGGGTCAACATCTGCTTTTCCTTAAAAACAAATAAGAAAGCAAGCAAACAAAACCCCTCAAGGTTACCATGCAAAACATGCCACTCATAATTTCTCCTTTTCCTTCTCTTCCATGTCCTCCTTCTGGGCTACATCAGCCCTTGACCGGGTTCAATATGAAGTTAGAAATCGGTGGAACACTTGGATGGTTAGAAAGTTTAAAAAACACACAACACTTTTTTTGTTTTGTTACTTAGCTTTGGAAACCCCCGGTTGTTAGGGCTGCCCCCGGGCTGGGAAGGAAAGAGGTGGTAGAGATCTGTAGGTGTCAGTGGTGGATGAGAGAAGAGGGTTGAATTCCAACGCAGCGATCCCGGGTGTGATGTGAGAGGCGTGCTCTAGGGTGCAAGGCGGAGGGAAAGGGGATACGCTCCCGTGTTGAGAGCTCTCGAAGGAAAAGCGTGAAATTGAAAGCTACAGGCGGTTACCTAAGTCCAGGAGGGGTGCCCGGGACACGTGTGTTCTGCCCACCTCTCTGGCTGGCGGAGGTGACCAACGGCAGGCCCCCGGGAGGCCAGCCGCTGCGGGAGTGCTTTCTCCGGCCGCTCGTCGGGGAGGGCCAGGGACCGAGCAGCCGGGCCGGGCTGGGCTCCGGGAACGGGCGCTGTACCTGGTGCGCTGTGTTGTGGAGCATCGTGGCTTTGCAGTCAGTGAGATGAACTTAGGAAGGACATGGCCGGGCGGCGGGCGCGGGGCTTGGGGAGGGGCAGCCCTGCCATTGCCCTGAGCCCCAGGAAGGCAGAGCCACCGTGAGATGAACATTCCGGACAGAAACAAGAGGGAGGAGGAGCGTGGGCAGCAGCTGGATGGTTTGGAACAGGCCACCCCCCTCCGCCCGGGCAGCACGTAACAGAGGAGCCCACACCGCACCGCTCCGACCTCAGAGCGACAGGTCGCTGGTGGCAGTGACCGTGGGTTGGGCACCTGTGGCTCCCGGGGAGCCGCCCTGAGCTGAGCTGGAAGGAGCACGTCCCAGGTCGGCCTGCCTATCTCTGTCCTTAGCGCTCAGCGAGGGACAGAAGACGCGGGTAAACCCTGCTCCGACGTGGCGAGCTAGGACCCTGCGTGCCCCTTACGCCGTCGTCACCGTGTGATAATACACCGCTCATTTGTGTGTGTGGTGGATAACAATGCTGATGTGTTCCAGAATAATGGGAAGCATATGGGTCGCAACTGTTTTGAAGTAAAAATGTCTGTAAAGTTTATTTAGGCTCCTCAATTGCAGGGCGGGCGGGAGGCGGGCGTGTGGGTTCAGCGTGTGGTTACGTGTTGGCATGGTGCTGGGCCGGGCCGATGCGGCCAGAGAGAAGGAACAGGATGGGGACGGGGCCTGTGTCTTCAGGGCCCACCCTTGGGCCTCCCTCATTCCTTTTCTTTTCTTTTCTTTTCTTTTCTTTTCTTTTCTTTTCTTTTCTTTTCTTTTCTTTTCTTTTCTTTTCTTTCCTTTCCTCCTTTCCTTTTTCCTTTCCTTTCCTTTTCTTTTCTTTCCTCTCTCTCTCTCTCTCTCTCTCTCTCTCTCTTTATCCTCACCTGAGGATATTATTCCATTGATTTTTAGAGCGAGTAGAAGGGAGGAAGAGACAGAGAGAAACATCTAGGTAAGAGAGACACATCAATCGGTTGCCTCCTACATGCACCCCGACCAGGGCTGGGGGACCTGCAACTGGGTATGTGCCCTTGACCGGAATCGAACCCGGGACCCTTCAGTCCGCGGGCCAGCATTCTGTCCACTGAGCCACACCAGCCAGGGCCCTCGGGTCGTTTCTTCAAGCAGTGACGTCAAGGCCAGTGTTCGCACAGACGGGTCGGATGGCATTACCCTGTGCTTGAGAGGGTGTGCCCGCCGGCCAGCCCCGTCTCCCCGGTGCTGGGCACTTTAATTTGGTGAGATTTCCTGGCAGTTTGAAATCAGGGCTCTCTGGAGTCCTGGAAGAAGAGCAGTCCCTTTGAGCCTCTCTCTTAGATTCTAACATACTCTCCGCTTGATGAATTGTGCCCAGTTTTGGGGACAACAGTTAAGTATTTCTGTCTGTGACAGACAAGAAGAAGTAAGAGCTCAAGTTAGGTGTTTGACTTCAAGTCAGCCCATGGCAGGGTCCTGGTGACGTGTGTATGTGTGTGTGTGTGTGTCTGGGGGGGGGGGGGTTGGGGGCATGCATGAACGCATACACAGTCATATGTGGTTATTCCTTTGGGATCTAGCAATAGTCCCAGGAGCACGGGAAAAGGCCCGAGTTAACCAGCCCATGTGGAGGTGGGCGAGTGCATGGCTGGGAAGTTCATTGGCATCGCCCCGTGCTGTCTGCCTTCCTCCCGAGCGCCCATTGTGACATTGTGCGAGGTGAAGGAGTGGAGGGGAGGGGCTAATTGGACAGTGGGCGGGGCTTCGTTCCCTGTGAAGGTCACAGGACGGGCTTTCCTGATTACTGCTCCTGGGGGGGCTCACTCCACACCCAGCAGGGGCTTCGGCAGCACATGGGGGAACCCACTCATTCCTTCGTTCATGGCTTGGTCCTGGCGATGCCTATTTTCCAGTCCTGATAGAAATCGGGCCTGTTCCCCGAGGAGCTTGCACCTGGGAGGGGATCCGAGGGGCGCGTAACTGATCACAACACGGAACGATTGCGGACCCGTCTTCAGGGCTGTATCCCCTTTAAAGCACGTTCACTGCATCATCGCAGCTCACGGATGTGGTCTGTTTCCCACTTGCACAGGGATCAGCCCAAGTTCAGCCGGATGACTGCCTGGAGGCGGTGCCGGGCGCCAGCGTGGTAGGTACCGTGTCACTGTGCTCAGGGAGTGGCCGCCCGGCGGGGAGAATGGGCATCGGGTCCCTCTCGGCCTCCGTCGAGGCATTTTCTCCAAGGAGGCGAACACGACCTTCCCAGGGCTGTTGAAGGACGAAATCTGTTCCTGGCACATCGAAGGGGCCCAGTGAATTGTCGGTATCAACGACTCCACTCACTCTCTTTTGAAGAAAAGCCCCAGGGCTGGATGGCCAGGCCACATGGTCCCGTCCGAACATAAACCCTCCCTGTGTCCGGGCTTCTCCTGCCTCCAGCGCTCTCCGCGGGCACCCGTGGCCCGGTGCCACCCGCATGCAGAGGGGCCGCCCAGGGCCGAGAGCAGGGCCAGTGCTGGCTCCGCTGGTCCCACGCAGTGTGGCCTCACGTTTGGCCTCAGGTGCGTCGTCTGTAAAGGGATCAGTCACGGTTTATTCATAGTGGTTTCGCTGTGATTTTTAAACGATGGCATGGGAAGGGCTTGGGGGCCGTGCTGGATGGTCACGGCTGCTGTTTTAGCTCTGCCGGCTCCGTCCGGTGGCCACGCCCTCCTGCCTGCCTGCCCACAGCCCTCCGTGCCCCCCTCACCTCCGCTTCTCTTTCCGCTCAGCCCTTCATCTCCGCACTCTCTGTCCCTGACTCAGGGCCCTTCTTTCGGCCTTGATCCCCCGAGTTGCCTTCTAGCAACTTGCAGCTGCTCTGAACTCCACCTTGGTTTCCACCTAAAAGCCTTTGTCCTGCTAATGCTCCTCCAGGCCTGGCTTTCCCGGGTCCCCATTGGTTCTGCAGTGTTTCCTCCGTGATCCTCAGCTTTGTGCTAACTTGCTGGTGCCCTGTCTGTCTGTCTGCCTCCCCCTTTCCTGAGAACTCAGAAAGAAGGGCCGAGCCTTCATTCCCTTCATATCCCAGCCCTTCCTGGCCCAGGCAGGCTCGGGCCGACTCGCTGAGGAGTTAAGTGCAAGAGTTTTCCCTAATTAAGTGCATGTTGTCAACATGGCGCTCCGTTAAGCTGGAGGGAGCGAAGGGCGTCCTGTTGGTGAATTTTAAGGAGGGGGGTCCACAGGAGGCCTGGCTGCCTGCCTTCCTCGATAGGCGGCCTTGGCCGTCCTCAGGGCTGGAGTTGAAGGAGACCCAAGGCAGAGCCGTGGCCCCGTTCGCCTGGGGGACCGTGCAGCTCCGGTCACTGGTGAAGGCGGTGGGCCGGATGTGGCTCAGTGCTGGTGATATCAGCTACTTGGTATTTGCGGCCATTTTCCTCACGTTGGAACGCATTTCTCCCTCATTCTTCTGGAACTCCAGTGAACCGCCCTGAAAGTCCCCGCAGTGTCCGGCAGTGGACGTGCGATGTGACGTTTCCCTCCTGGGTCCTCTGAATCGCCCGGATGCGAATAAACGGAGCCATAAACAGAGCGTGTGCGTTGCATAAAGCGTAGCGTTAGAGACAAGACATCAGTGCCAGTTTGGTTCACTGGGAATGCATGGGGAAAACTAACAAGGGCCACGCAGGGTGGATGTTACGTATTAACTTTAAGACTCGGCAGGAAACGGAGTGGGATGCCTCAGCGTTGTAGCTGAAGCACATCAACCGGCCTTGAAGGGGCCGTGGGTACATGTGATGACCACGTGATAATGAGCTGTGTCCTGAGGTTACATGTGGGTACATGTGATGACCACATGGTGGTGAGCTGCATCCTAAGGTTACATGTGGTTACATGTGATGACCACGTGATGGTGAGCTGCATCCTAAGGTTACATGTGGTTACATGTGATGACCACGTGATAGTGAGCTGCATCCTAAGGTTACATATGATGACATGTGATGACCACGTGATGGTGAGCTGCGTCCTAAGGTTACATGTGGTTACATGTGATGACCATGTGATAGTGAGCTGCATCCTAAGGTTACATATGATGACATGCGATGACCACGTGACAGTGAGCTGTGTCCTAAGGTTACAGGTGGTTACATGTGATGACCACGTGGTGGTGAGCTGCATCCTAAGGTTACATGTGATGACCACGTGGGGGTGAGCTGCATCCTAAGGTTGCATGTGATGACATGTGATGACCACGTGGTGGTGAGCTGCATCCTAAGGTTACATGTGATGACCACGTGGGGGTGAGCTGCATCCTAAGGTTGCATGTGATGACATGTGATGACCACGTGGTGGTGAGCTGCATCCTAAGGTTACATGTGATGACCACGTGGTGGTGAGCTGCATCCTAAGGTTACATGTGGTTACATGTGATGACCACGTGATGGTGAGCTGACCCTAAGGTTACAGGTGGTTACATGTGATAGTGAGCTGACTCTAAGGTTACAGGTGGTTACATGTGATGACCACATGGTGGTGAGCTG
>NW_005364633.1:730194-730764 GCF_000412655.1 Myotis brandtii
GTGGTGGTGAGACCCTAAGGTTGCATGTGATGACATGTGATGACCACGTGGTGGTGAAGTGACCCTAAGGTTGCATGTGATGACATGTGATGACCATGTGGTGGTGAGCTGCATCCTAAGGTTACATGTGGTTACATGTGATGACCACGTGGTGGTGAGCTGACCCTAAGGTTGCATGTGATGACATGTGATGACCACGTGGTGGTGAGCTGCATCCTAAGGTTACATGTGGTTACATGTGATGACCACGTGGTGGTGAGCTGACCCTAAGGTTGCATGTGATGACATGTGATGACCACGTGGTGGTGAGCTGACCCTAAGGTTGCATGTGATGACATGTGATGACCACGTGGTGGTGAGCTGACCCTGAGGCCTTGTTTCCATCGCCCTGCAGCTTTGCCCTGTCGGACGAAGCCTACCGGTCCCTGCGAGATCAAGACAAGGACCAGTGCATTCTCATCACCGGGGAGAGCGGAGCCGGGAAGACAGGTAAGACCCCGGGGAGGCCCCCGCTCCGCTGGATGGGGAGCGCCCCGGGAGTGGCAGAGTGAGCACAGCCAAGAGCGAGGT
>NW_005364633.1:731029-757377 GCF_000412655.1 Myotis brandtii
GGGAGGCCGGGGCCTCGGGGCTCCAGGAGGCTGCAGCACAGCTCCTCCCTGCGGGGAGGGGAGGGGAGGCCAGGGAAGGCTGACTTCCTCGGGAGCCCACAGAACTGAGATTTTTGTCTGTAGCTTTAGATGGGCTGTCTATATCAGTGATGGCGAACCTATGACACGCATGTCAGAGGTGACACGCGAACTCATTTTTTTGGTTGATTTTTCTTTGTTAAATGGCATTTAAATGTATAAAATAAATATCAAAAATAGAAGTCTTTGTTTTACTATGGTTGCAAAGATCAAAAAATTTCTGTATGTGACACGGCCCCAGAGTTAAGTTAGGGTTTTTCAAAATGCTGACACGCCGAGCTCAAAAGGTTGGCCATCACTGTTCTATATTTTTAGTGCGATGATAAAGATTATGTGCAAAATGCTGTGGAACCAGATAGGAGCCTCTGTATGTATTTTTTGGGGGGATTGTGCCGTTTCCCCTTGTGCTTGTAAGAAAAGCAGTTAGTATGACTGATGGCTGGAGTGGGAGGTGCTTCTGCCGGGGGCCCGGTGACCAGGAGAGGGTGGGGAGAGCTGCCCTGGCGAGCGCACTCTGCAGGCTCCCCCTGCTGCCGCCGGGTCTTCTCCCGGAACTGAGGGCCCAGGAAGGAGGAGGGTGGTGAGGGAGATGGTGGTTGCCTGCCTGTTCCATCTTGAACATGCTCTCCTTTAAAATATAGTCGACAGACGACGGTGTGTTCGTTTCTGGTGTAGGTCCTAGTGATTCTGCCTGTATGAACCTCACCATGTGACCACCCCGACATGGCGTCACCACGGTCACCGGGCAGAGCTGTGCCATTACTGACTGCATCCCAGTGCTGGGTAGCACACCCCTGTGGCTTCTGTACCGCGTGTTCTTGTGTTATAGCCGAGGCTGGTCATTGGTCATTCCTGCTGGTTTGCCAAAGTGGGGTTTAAATGTTTCCACTTTCTTGGCTGTTTCGTTGTCAGACTAATAACCTTGGTTTCCACCTGCCGGGCGCGGCTCAGTGGTTGAGTGCCCACCTGTGAATCACGAGGTCAGGGCACATGCCCGGGTGGCAGACTCCATCCCCAGTAGGGGGCGTGCAGGAGGCAGCCTACCAACGGTTCTCTCTCATCATTGATGTTTCTCTCTCTCCCCCTCTCCCTTCCTCTCTGAAATCAATAAAAATGATAATAACACAAGAATAAACGGTTGCACCCCCTCACAAGTGTACACCTACGTTTGCCCCGCCCTGTGCTTTCTGGGGGTCTGATTGTACCCATTTGTTCCTGAGTGAGTCATCAGATGTGGGCTGTGGCCACTGGTTTGGATGCATTTCGGCAGTTCCTCGTCTCGGGAACATATGCGCCAAGACGACGCGCAGCCACTAATTGGCCACGTCAGCGACCTCCTCCTTCTGGGAGAGTCAGACCATTTGCTTCCCCGGGGAGGGACGGCCTCTCTCCTGTTGGCTCCGGATTTGCCTGATGGAAAGACTGAGGGGGTGGCTGGGACCGGTTCAGAGGGTTGGCCTTCATTCTTTTCTTTTTTTGGTTCCTCTTTTGTTTTGTTCATCCTCACTGGAGGATACTTTTTCCATTGATTTTTAGAGAGAGGCGGGGGAGAGAGGAGAGAGAGAGAAACATTGATGTGAGAGAGCCACATCAATTGGTTGCTTCCCACTCGTGCCCCCACTGGGGTAGGGGACCTGCAACCGGGGTATGTGCCCTTGACCGGAATCGAACCCCCGGCCCTTGGGTTCGTGGGCCGACATTTATCAAGGGCCCCGGATGTGCTAGCACTTTGCCTATCATACCTCTTTTCAAGAAGAATCGTTACTAATAGCTTAACCCTTTGCGGTCCAATTTTATTTTTGGAATTCAAACAGTCTGGTCCAAATTAATTTACATGATTGAATGTTGAGCCGGTTTGCAGTGTCGACCTCAGTCTCGACGTTGGACCTGCTCCTAGCACCTGGTCTGTCGAGTCAGCCTCGACGTTGGACCGAAAAGGGTTAAAGCACCACGCGGTAGCAGAGGGCTTACTTTATAAGAAGTGATTGTTTCACTGGGTTGTGAGCCCCCCGTGGTAGCTGATGCTGTCATTGGTCTTCCGTGCTGGAGACACTCGTACCTGCAGGGTATGTGCTGGGACACGCGGGGAGACGTGTGGGCACGTGGGGTTCCTTGGGGCCTGTTTATGTCAGTATTGCTGTGCTGAATAAAACATTCATTATGGCCCGGCCGGCGTGGCGCATTGGTCGAGCATCGACCTATGAACCAGGAGGACACAGTTCGATTCCTGGTCAGGGCACAGGCCCGGGTTGCGGGCTCGATCCCCAGTGTGGGGCGTGCAGGAGGCAGCCAATCCATGATTCTCCTGCATCATGGATGTGTCCATAATAGTGCCCAAGTAGCTGTAGGCAGTGCGCTCACAGTTTTCTGCTGTGGATGCAAAGCGTTTGCAGAACACGACTTAAGCACTGATGGGGGCGGGGAGGCGGGACATGCGGGAGCCATCACCACGCGACTCCGAGGACATCAGAAGAAATCTCTGGGCCTGGGAAGACGATCCTGACGTAGGAAAACACTGTTCATTATGTGGTTCCCAACTTTACAGTTGCATCAGCTCCTAAGCACTCCCCAGCCATCTGCTGGCGGGGTTAGGAGGCCCGCCTGCCTCGCTCAGGAAGGCCGTTAGTTCGGAACCCCACGAGCTGTCTGCGTGGCACCTGCCGGGGCCTTCTGCCTGTCGGTGACCGGACGTCACCGGCTCACTGCGGCCACAGCACCACGCGTGTTCGGGACGGCGCACCTCGCCGGGAGAGCGGAGCGGACGCAGGGCCAGGGTGTGCTGAGCTGCCTTTTGTTTCTTCCCCACGTGAGAAAGGCCCCTCGGACCCGCGTGTTTTATGTGGATCATCAGAGAGTCCTGGGGCCAACTCTCCGAAGCAAGCCCCCTCCTGTGGAGTGGCAGTTCAGTGAAAACCCGGCCCAGAAAGACAAGCATCACATGATCTCACTCGTATGTGGAATCTACGGTGTAGAGGCTGCGCTTCTCGTGGGGGGACCGTGCTCGGTACCCGAACAGCCCAGCGGCGGCTGCCTGCGGTCCGTGTGGAGCATGTCCTGGGCCACGCTGCCGCCCTGAGGCCTCGGGACTGTGAGGGGTTCTTCCCAGCTGCAGCGTCCAGTCTCATTGCACACAGACAGGCCTCGCTGGTTCAGCAATCTCATTCTTTTTTTTTAAAATCTTTATTATTGAAAGTATTACAGATGTCCCCCTTTCTCCCCCACTGACCCCTCCTATTCACGCAAGAAGTAATTTTGATAGAAAACACAGGTTTATCATTAAAAATTGTAATTTTTTTTTATTGATTCATAAAGGATACAGGATCGGGCAGTGATGGCCAACCTCTGACGCGTGTTAGAGGGGACACGCGAACTCATTTTTTTTGGTTGATTTTTCTTTGTTAAATGGCATTTAAATATATAAAATAAATATCAAAAATAGAAGTCTTTGTTTTACTATGGTTGCAAAGATCAAAAAATTTCTGTATGTGACACGGCACCAGAGTTAAGTTAGGGTTTTTCAAAATGCTGACACGCCGAGCTCAAAAGGTTCGCCATCACTGGCCTATTTCATGCTTCCACGTCTCTGGATCCACTCCGTTCAGCAGTTTATTTTGTTCATTAGATTCCACATACGAGTGAGATCATGTGATGCTTGTCTTTCTGACTCAGCAGCCTCATTCTTTAGGAAACTGGGCCACCAGCCCTGGGCAAGCATGGTCCCTAGAAAGCTTTCGGCATCTTAACCGAGGAGGGAGGGAGGGATACAAGTAGATACACGTGTCAGGATGTGCGTGTGCGTAGATGAGTGGTTCTCGCTATACGCTCTCCGACCTGTGTCATATACGTCTTACGTGATCTGTGTGTGACCTGTATGTCCACGGATCTATGAGTGCAGACACGGACACCTGTTAACTCCCGGATAAATCCATCAGCCGCTCGGTGAAGAGAACTCAGAAGAAGCCTTGCTTATATTCACATCGTTCGTTTGTTGTTGTTTGGACTTCATGATTGAGTGCCTGTGGGGCTTCTTCATGAACGTGCATAGGTTTTGATATCTTAGCGGTGAGATTCCCATCCTTTTGTCCTCACGGCGCAAATGACTTTCATCGAAATATTCCTCTTCCATTTCTTGTTCACCCATTGCTATTCCACAAGGCTTTCTTTCATAAAAATATTACACAATTATAGGATTAGGTAATCCTATATAATAAAAGCCTAATATGCAAAGCCACCAAATGGCGGAATGACCAGTCGCTATGACGTGCACTGATCACCAGGGGGGCAGACACTCAACACAGAAACTGCCCCCAGCTCGCAGGCCCCAGGCCAGCTAAGGCAGGTGCCAGCAGGGCCCCCCCCCCCCATAGCTCCGCCAGTCGACCCACAGATTGGCCCTGATCGCCGGCCAGGCCTAGGGACCCTACCCATGCACGAATTTTGTGCACCAGGCCTCTAGTAATTACATAACAACATATATTATTCCCAGCCTAGTACGAGGTACCAGAGAATTCAGAGTTAAATTAGTTATAATTCTTGCCTTATCAGGAATTTAAAATCCTCAGAACCATAAACCATCGCTATCACCCCTTTCCACTCCTTGTAGAAATGAGTTCTGATCTATATACTCTGCTCTAGTGGCATTTCTTACAGGACATTTGTCTATTAGTGCAGTTTATTCGGTTAAACCCTAGAGATTCTACCACTTTTCAGTTAGAAGAGATTTTGACTTCAAAGACTTCATCTTTTGTCTGTCTGATTGTTGATGAATTTTAGGATTCAAGTTACATTCAAACATAAATGTACATATGTGAAGTATCTATCAGTTAGAGAAATGACGGACTAAGAATTGATTCTGAGCAATACTGTTGCATCTAGCCAACCCCTCCCCCCTTGCCTTTTACAGTACAGCCCTCGTGCCTTATTTTATAACTGGACGTTTGTACTTCTTAATCCCCTTCCCCTTTTGCCAATTTTAAATGCCAGTGTTTTTATGTCTAAAATGGCAGTGCTTTTCAGATTTTTGAGTGCATGTGAAGAGTACCTTTTAGTCTCAAATGGAACCGTTTCATACCCTTACGGTGCACATGGGCGACATTGTCATTGAGAATGTGACGGCTGGATTAATATATTCATAAAGTATCACTTTGGAAAATGCGTACAATTTTATGCTGTGATTGCGAAGGTCATCTTTACTTGGTCCCTATAATAGTCAACATAATTCAAAACCTAGACTTGGAAATGTGGAGGATGATAATTATTGATTCTCCTCAGAAATAGAGTGTTTTTTTATTCATAGATAGTCTTTTTTTTTAAAATATATTTTATTGATTTTTTATGTTTTTTTATTCATAGATAGTCTTTTTTTTTAATATATTTTATTGATTTTTTACAGAGAGGAAGGGAGAGAGATAGAGAGTTAGAAACATCGATGAGAGAAACATCAATCAGCTGCCTCCTGCACATCTCCCACTGGGGATGTGCCCGCAACCCAGGTATATGCCCTTGACTGGAATCGAACCTGGGACCTTTCAGTCTGCAGGCCAAGGCTCTATCCACTGAGCCAAACCGGTTTCGGCCATAGATAGTCTTACATAAAGTTTTGATTTGGAAAAATATCTAAACCTTTAAATAAAAGTTCAAATTTACTTGGACTTTAGTAGAGAAGAACTAACAGGAGATAAAGGAGAAAGCTTTGTGAGGTCACTTTTGTTTCCCGTGTCCAGCGCGATGCAACATCATGAAAACAGTCTTCTGAACCATGTTGGGTCTTGCAGCTTATCTTTCCTGGCTTACTCCTTTCTCTAAAGAAATTAATATCTCACGAACTACTTAAGGCAGAGACCCAGTGCTGTGTCAGGAAAACAATTATGAGTTGTCTCCTTTAGACAATGAGTCTTTGTTTGGGAGAAAATGACTCTTAATCCTGGCTTCCAAAAATAAATTATTAAAACGAGCCCAGTATTAGAATTCTTGAAGGTAGTTAAGAATCTGAACACAGAAATTTTTATAGAGAACTTAGATATAAGTATCCTTGAGCTGTATTTAACAATTACATCTGACTTACTTAAACGATTTTATTATTTTATTTTTAACAGGTTTTTATTTATTTTAGAGAGAGAGGAAGGGAGAGGGGGAGAGAGAGAAAAAGAGAGAGAGAGAGAGAGAAACATGGATGTGAGAAATACTGATTGGTTGCCTTCTGTACGCATCCCTACTGGGGATTGAACCTGCAGCCTGGATGTGTGCCCTGACTGGGAACCGAACCAGCGACCTTATGGTGCGTGGGACAACATTCAGCCAACAGGGCCACACTGGACAGGGCTTAAATGATTTTAAAGTTAGTAAAAGTGATTCGTAATTTCAATATAACTTAACCCATGTTTATATCTCAGTAGATATTGTGGGTTTGTGTTTATGTACAATTTAACAGCCAGATGATATAAGTCAAATTCAAATTCTAAAGGCATCTGTTCCTGATGCCTTTTTTTTTTTTTAAATCAGAAGTGATCCTAAGAGAACTGTTTCCATTTTATTTTGTCCATTAAGGTCTCTGAGATGCCAAATTAATTTCAGCAGCCACCAGAGTTGACCCCCTCCCCTCTCCCTCCTTCCCCCACGGCATTTTGCCCCTGGACCAGAAAAGGGTTTCCAGAGAACTTGGTGGTCACATGTCTGATGTGTGAGGCTTGGGGCCATAGTGAGCTCCGTAATCACTGAAATAAACAAACAGCCTGACCTGGACTTTTAACACAATTTGTTAATTTATCTAAAAGAAAACACCTTTTCACTGAAAGTGTGTGTGTGTGTGTGTGTGTGTGTGTGTGTGTGTATGTTTACCACTTTTTGGGACAGTTATTTTGCCTATAAAGGCTTTCAATCTTCTAATAGTATAATGGATAGAAAGATAGGTGACATTTCCAGGTCAAGAAAGGAGAATACACATATGTGAAGATGCAGGTGGGAATGGGGGCAAAGAATGCCGCTAGGAACGCAGAGGAAGAGGAAGAGAGTCTGGGGGTTGCTTCAGAGGCCAAGCTGCAGGGTTGGGGTGGGAGGGTGATTCAGGGGAGTGGAGGCCAGATATCACAGGGCGTTAGGAATTGGCTGGGAGGGCAGCCTGCCTGAACTTGAAAGCTAGAAAGCCTAGAAAGAAAATTCCTCAAGTAACCAGAAGAAGAGTTCCAGTTTGGGTTGGTGGATAGAGAGACAGAAGTAAAAAAATATAATACATAATAGAGCCTTGACCAGGTGGCTCAATTGATTGGAGCACCATCCCATACATCAAAGGGTTTGATTCCTGGTCAGGGCACACACCTATGTTGGGGGTTCTATCCCTGGGGGGCACTTACAGGGCAGCCAATAGGTGTTTCTCTCCCATATCAATGTTTCTCTCTCTCCCCTCCTCTCTCATTGAAATAATAAAAACATATCCTCATCTGAGGATTAAAAAAATGTAGTAGAATATAAACTCTTTGTCCATAACTGAGGTCAGGTCGGCCTGAACTGGGCAACAGCAGTGTGTACGTACACATTATCAGCTTTTAGGTGAACCCTGAGGACAATGGGAAGTGTCACCCAGGCCCCTTACACAGTGCGGGGGGGCGGGGGGGGTGTGTTAAGGGACAACACCCTTTGGAGGAAGGGCCTTTTGAAGATGACAAGACCTGTTCCTGGCATTGCAAAGGTGACAAGACAGACATTTCTCGATTACCGTCTTTAAAGGAGACAGCAGAAACCAGCCATCCAGACCACCACAGGAGCTGTGTGGACCCCTGGCATTAGACAGAAAGCAAACTGCAGGAAGACCGACCTCCAGCCAGTGCAGAAGCGCCCGTCTCCCCCCACAGCTCCCAGGCTCCGCACGATGGTTCGCTTCCCTGCACTGCACCTGCCAGCCCTCCAGAAGGAGTCACCTGAGGCCTTGGGGGCTTCAGAGACCTGTGTACATGCTTGGTGCTCATTGGTTCCTGTTAGTGACTTGGGGTTTGCTCAGAGGCTAAAGCAGCAATGTTCAACTGGTGGGCCGCAAGAATTTTTACAACAGGCGATGCCTGACTGTTTAGTGAGGGTGAAATAATAAAAACATATCCTCATCTGAGGATTAAAAAAATGTAGTAGAATATAAACTCTTTGTCCATAACTGAGGTCAGGTCGGCCTGAACTGGGCAACAGCAGTGTGTACGTACACATTATCAGCTTTTAGGTGAACCCTGAGGACAATGGGAAGTGTCACCCAGGCCCCTTACACAGTGCGGGGGGGCGGGGGGGGTGTGTTAAGGGACAACACCCTTTGGAGGAAGGGCCTTTTGAAGATGACAAGACCTGTTCCTGGCATTGCAAAGGTGACAAGACAGACATTTCTCGATTACCGTCTTTAAAGGAGACAGCAGAAACCAGCCGTCACAGACCACCACAGGAGCTGTGTGGACCCCTGGCATTAGACAGAAAGCAAACTGCAGGAAGACCGACCTCCAGCCAGTGCAGAAGCGCCCGTCTCCCCCCACAGCTCCCAGGCTCCGCACGATGGTTCGCTTCCCTGCACTGCACCTGCCAGCCCTCCAGAAGGAGTCACCTGAGGCCTTGGGGGCTTCAGAGACCTGTGTACATGCTTGGTGCTCATTGGTTCCTGTTAGTGACTTGGGGTTTGCTCAGAGGCTAAAGCAGCAATGTTCAACTGGTGGGCCGCAAGAATTTTTACAACAGGCGATGCCTGACTGTTTAGTGAGGGGCACGGGCCTCTGTTCTCTTAGATGGTCAGATAAAAAAATGACAACAGCCAACACAACCATAGCCGTCCGGCGTGAATGCCCCGTCTTGAACCATAAATGTACAGGTCATGTAGCAGAGTTGCATCTCATTGGTCACGTTGCGTAAGAAGGTTGTGTCTGATGGGTTAATTCTGGGTACCAGAAATTCTTAAATCAGGTCTAGGCACCTGAGTTTTAAAAAGTCACTTTGGAGCAAAAAGGGTGGGTAATTACTTTTTTTTTTTTTGTAAATCAATCCAAATTATACCTATTTTTGGTCAGATCGGCCAAAAATATATTTGTTGGTGTGCCGTAGAGCTTTAGTAATTAGCTTACGTGCGCCAGGAGATGAGAAAGGTTGGAAATCGTTGCCCTAACGCAAGTGTGTGGGCCATGTGCCCAAGGCGGCATTCCAGTTCATTTATTCTCAGCAGCAGCGGGACGCAGGCTGGAAGCCACCTGCAGGTGCATGCAGTGTCGAGATTGGCCCCCTCATCCTCAGAGGTTGCAGTGCCCTCCCTCCCCTGGGAAGGCGCTGTCCCACCCCCAGGAAGGCGCTCCTGCTGGGGGACCGCCACCGAGCAGAGCCTGGAGAGAAAGCCAACGTGGGGGTTGGTTTCCTGGCAGCTGGCAGAGGCTTCCTCCCGCCGGCACCAGCAGCGGGCGGTTCCCAGAGCCTGATGCGGAGCAGGACCATGGGCAGCTCAGCCAGAAGCACCTTCCAGGCAGCTGGGCCTGGGGAAGGCACACACTAGGTCCTTTCTCAGAGTTCCGCGGTGCGTGCGACCCTCCAGGAAGCGCTGTATAGAAGGGACCCTGTTTCACTCCGTCTAACTCACGGTGCACACCCCACCCCAGTGCATCCACGTCAGACCTCCTTTTCCCGGAACACCTGTGAGCATTTCTCGGAACTCGGTATTAACAGGGTCAGGTTCCCCCTAGCCGCTTTGACTTTGTGGTTAGAGCGTCGGCCTGTGGGCCCAAGGGTTGAGGGTTCAATTTCTGGCCCAGGGCTCACACCTTGAGTGGACACTCCATCCCTGGCCCTGGTTGGGGGCACTTGCCTGAGGCAACCGATCGATGGATGTGTCTCTCTCACATCAATGTTTCTCTCTCCCCCTCCCCACTCCCTTCCTGTCTCTCTAAACATCAGTGGGAGAATATCCTCGGGTGAGGATTGAAAGAAAGGATCTCTAGGGGCCGGTGAAGAGGGGCCATGGGCTGAGAGGCGTGGGAGGACGAACCCACCAGAAGCCAGTTGTGTCCACCTTTGAGCCAAGAATCCGTGGAATGTGTCAGACGCCGGCTCTTTCTCACCAGCTCACCTTTCGGAGCTCCGAGTGAGCTGTACCCACAACCGAGCCTGGGAGGGCTATGTTTCCTGTCACCAAACCCTTAGATCAGCTGCTCAGCTTTTTAATTGAGTTTAAAGAGTCATTTATTTAGTCTAATTGTGAGCAAACCCGTTTGATTTAGAACAGTTCTTTAAACATTTTTAAATATCTTGGGTAAGGATACCAGGTTACCAAGCTACGTTGGGCTTGAGTCAATTTGTATGATAGAGTCATTTCATGTGAACGGCCGCTTTAAGGAGATAGTCCCCCTTGAAGGGATTTTGTGGGCGCTGTCACTCAGCAGATTGTTTAGCGGCCCAGGGATAACCTTTAAGCACAGTTCCCGTTATAGCTGAATTCATGTCATGTTGTTGAATAAAAAGGACAAACATTTTAAAAGACTAGAGGCCCGGTACACGAAATTCATGCACTCGGGGGCAGGGGGATCCCCCAGCCTGGCCTATGCCCTCCTCATGGTGTGGGAGCCCCGCGATCGATGGCCCCAAAGAGGTAGGCCGGAGCCGGGGGGCGGGGGGGGTGTCCCTCCTCCACGTGAGGCAGCGGAGACATCGGGACCGGCCTCCTCCCTGCGAGGTGGTGGAGATGTCGGACTGGCCTCCTCTGCGCTGCGCAGAGCTGCGGGACCCCCCCGGCCTCACTGTGCGCACAGCCATCTTGTGATGGCGGCGTCAGGGCGTCACGGCGTCAGGGCGTGGCGACCACCTAGGCTGTTATTAGTATAGATTTCCAAGGCATTATGTACTCCCAGGTATAGAGGCGTTTGAAATACTATTGGTGGGTTTTGTCTTTCCACTTTCTTCCCTCTAAATTTTTTTTTTTTTTAAATTTCAGCCTAATTTGTTAACATGGCTTCTTTTCACCCACAGAGGCCAGCAAGCTTGTCATGTCCTACGTGGCGGCCGTGTGTGGGAAAGGGGCAGAAGTCAATCAAGTCAAGGAGCAGCTGTTACAGTCCAACCCGGTCCTGGAAGGTAGGCCTCTCTGTGTGCGCGGGGTCGGCGCGGTGTGGACGCGGGGTCGGCACGGCGTGGACTGGGGTCCGGTTTTCAGGGCACTCGATCCCAGGGGCTACAAGCACCCTGATGGGAATCCCTGCTCTAGAGGGTTGTTTGGTTCAACCCTTTGTTCAAAGCCGTAGACGGTCAGGATTTAACATGTTTAATGCCGGGCTGCTTTGGGGTTGGGGGACCCCCAGCGTAGGGGTTACTCCCACTGTCAGGCCTCGCCCTCTTCTTCCACTTTATCACAAGGAGATGCCATGCATCCTTATCCCCCAGATGTTGGAATAAGAGTCACAAAAATACCCTGACTTTGTGAAAAGCAGAGACTGAAACATCTATTCTATTGTTATTGATCTTTCTTTCCCCCGAGTAACGTAACAAATAAAGAAGCTGTTGTAGGAAGTGCCATATCTTCCTCTTATTCCAGTATTTGACTTGTGTAGTCCCTGTTTTTTGCCTTGAAGTTCGGGGGCTGCCCATGTTGTTGCGTGTCTGCGTGTTTGTGTGAAGAATGCCGCGGTCTAAAGGAGCAGCTCCGTGGACGCCGTAGTTGGCCTCCGTGGTTAGGATCTGGCCCTTGCGCCGCTGGTGCTCGAAGCGAGGCCCCGGGCAGGAAATGGGAGGAAGGCCTCTGTGGGCATGCGCTATCTCGTATGGGAACGCTTCACTTCCCAGCTGGAGCCGCTCCTGGAAATGAACATCTAGAACAATGCTCTTAGAAAAACAATCGAGGAATGTGTCTCAAGTGTCTGAGGGAGCCCTTGTCTTTGAGCCTGTGGCTCACAGTCAAAGACGCCAGTGTTCGGAGCTGGGTTCAGCAATGTGCAACTCAGACTTGTTTGATGAAAAGAGGGTTTATGGCTTGCAAAGGCCGCCCTGAATAAAGTTTTTTTGAAGCAATTCCTTCACTTGCCCTTGACCTTCAAGCCACAACACACGGCCTTTTATGCATCGGCATCTGGAGCTGGACTTCAGGGCCGCGCAAGTTAGTTCACTTGGCACCTCGACATGGTCACACCTACCAGGAAGGACTAGCCTGAGAAAACCCCAAATTATGTCCTGGTCCTCACGACCCCCGGGGATCCCTGGGCCGGCACTCACCATACTCAAGGTCGCGTTATTGCCTTACGGCCTTTCAGCGGGTGGACGTGGGATGGAAAGGTGGACTTCAGCATCCTGTCTTTCTGGTTTCCTGTGTCAGGTTTCCTTACTCCGTGTAGCACCTGTTCGCTTCGTGTTAAAGAGAGAATTGGTGTCAGGGGACCCGCCAGGCCACACTCATCCCAAGCCGTGTCTCTGCCCTGAGAACTGCCCTGTTGACTTTATGAAGGAGGACTGAGGAGTCTTAACTGAGGAGGACTCACCTTTTTTAAAAAAATCAGAAACATTTAAAAACCCAACGAAGGGGCCCTGGCCAGTTTGGCTCAGTGGATAGAGCATCGGCCTGTGGACTGAAGGGTCCCGGGTTCGATTCCGGTCAAGGGCACATGTCTGGATTGTGGGCTCAATTCCCATAGCAGGCGTGCAGGAGGCAGCTGATCAGTGATTCTCTCTCATCATCATTGATGTTTCTATTTCTCTCTCCCTCTCCCTTCCTCTCTGACATCAATAAAAATGTAATTTAAACAATAAAAATAAAAAGCGAGCTAATGTGAAATATAACACGTCAGGTTTGGCTGCCAAGTATCCAAAGTGAACTTCAACTTGAACACACACTTCCTGGCCTGGCCCCGTGGCTGCTCTCAGCACTCGGACCAGCTTTTAGCCCTGAGTTATCGTTTGAGCTCTTGCTCTCCAATCATCTTCTCTCCGTTGGATTGCATGAGGTGATGGAGGCTTCCGGAGATGGGATGCTGGTCTCTCCACCTGAACATTCATTTCTGCTCACACGTCATCGTGTCTCAGTCCTTGCCAGCTGCCGTGTGGCCCACAGATCCCAGTTAACAGCCGGGGACGGGCCTAAATGCAGAATATCATGCCCTGAGCCCAAGTCTGCGCCTTCACAAGCCCCCTAGGCCGTGGGTGTGCAGGGTGAAGGGTGAGGCGCACGGCGGGGCTTCCAGACCACGGAACAGGGATCCTGGCTGCTCACGCGGCGTATTTACTCTACTTGGTCCTTCGCTACCTTGGGCCAGATCGCTCTTCCCTGCCTTGTGCACAGCTTGGTGAGGCAGTCCTTCTACCTGACTACCCTGTGAGCCGCCGGCGCTCCACAGAACACTCTGCCTGGGTGGCATCAACCTGTGGTTCTGAGGCGCCCTCATTTGAAAGGGGGCCTGCGGGGGAACTCGACTCGGAAGCAGCGGAGATTGGAACCCACTTGGATATTGAGTCATGGGCCAGTTTGGCTTTCTTTTTTTATTATTATTATTACTATAATACTAGAGGCCCGGTGCACAAAAATTTGTACACTCGGGGCGGGGGGGGAGGTCCCCCTCAGCCTGGCCTGTGCTCTCTCGCAATCTGGGAACCCTTGGGGGATGTCCACCTGCTGGCTTAGGCCCGTTCCCTGGGGAATCGGGCCTAAGTTGGCAGTCAGACATCCCTCTGGCAGCCCGGGAGCCCTAGGGGCATGTCCACTTGCCAGCGGGGAGCAGGCCTAAGCTGCAGTCAGACATCCTTAGCGCTGCTGAGGAGGCGGGAGAAGCTCCTGCCACCACCGCTGTGCTGGCAGCCACCAGCCTGGCTTGTGGCTGAGCAGAGCTCCCCCTGTGGGAGCACACTGACCACCAGGGGCAGCTCCTGCATTGAGCGTCTGCCCCCTGGTGGTCAGTGTGTGTCATAGTGACCAGTCATTCCCAGTTCTGCTGTTAGGGTCAATTTGCATATTACCCTTTTATTATATAGGATATACACTGAGTGGCCAGATTATTATGACCTGCCAGATTATTATGACCACCCCATCAGTACAATGAAGTGAATTAGTTATGCAAATAATAATAATAATAATAATAATAAAACCTTGAGAGTATTTGCTTAGGAAGTTTTCAATATTCAGTATTTTTGGAAGTGTCAATGAAGTACTGATGGGGTGGTCATAATAATCTGCCCACCCAGTGTATATATATATATATATTATTGATTCAGAGAGGAAGAGAGAGGGGGAGAGAGAGAAATATCAATGATGAGAGAGAATCATTGAGCGGCTGCCTCCCACATGCCCCACACTGGGGATGGAGCCCACCATCCGGGCATGTGACCTGACCGGGAATAGAACCGTGACCTCCTGGTTCATGGGTCGACACTCAACCCCTGAGCTACGTTACACTAGCCGGGCTCGGCTTTCTTTATATTCTAGAAAGTTTCGCTTAGGTCTGATGGACATGTTGAGCCTACTGGCAAGGATGATAGTTTTCCAATCTCTTCGTCTTTCTGTTATAAATAGCTTGACTTCAAATTAATTACAAATTTAAAGGTTCTCGGGGCCTTATTTAATCTGGAGACTTCAGCCAGTTCCACACAACTTTTGGCAATCGTAAGTAGTAGTTATCGCTGAATTGACCTTATCCGCTGAGGGTCATGGTGAAGGGCTCAGAAGCCGTGCCTGCTGGCCACTCCATTCACTGCTGTCAACACTGTTACCCGATCCCGAATCAAACGAGACTGAGTTACAGTAATCCTGGGGAAATTCCATGAATCAGGAATGATGCTCTTTTTCTATGAACTTAGAAGACACGGGAGCTTTAGTGGACTCTCCTGCTCAGTGTGCTTCTGTGGAAATTTTAGACAGCAGCGCCACTGCTACAAGTTGTATGTCCTAGGATTTATAAATTGCAAGTGTGATAGTTGCCGTATCTTTCTGCGTGAAATGACTTCCTGTCCGTTTAACCATGCATCATTTCCTTTCTTCCTAGCTTTTGGAAATGCCAAGACGGTCAGAAATGACAACTCCTCGCGATTTGTAAGTATTTGTAAAGCACAAGTGTTAACCCTAATATTTAGCTCGTGCATGTGTACACAGCCAGGAGATGTTTAATATTTCCTCATACGCACATGTGGAAACTGAGAACACCATTGCTGTTGAAACCCGGGAGAGTTTTATACGGACTGCTCTTTGCTTTCTGGAATTCCCCTTTTTCCGTTCTTGGAGTGACAAGCTATTTTTTTCCCCCCATGTTTTCTCATCACCGATCCTAAGATTCCATGAGCAATTTAAATGAGGCTATTTAGAATAACTCTTTACTTGTCTAAATTTTGGTATTTGGAAATCATAATTAAGAATCAGAAATTAAGTAGAAGGATAAACTGAGTTCGTATACTGTACCGGGTCTGTCCTTTGTACAGTAATACCAGGACGGAAGGAGGTGTATTCTAAAGCTCAAGAGAGATCCAGTCACTAGGATTGGCAGCTAATGGGGGCGGGGAGAGAGGACTGAACAATAAAAGCTGAAGCTGACTGTTGCTTGGCGTTGGCTGAGTTGGAAAATGCTGATTCCGCTGAGAGAACTTTCCGGCTTCGTCTCCCATCATCTCCGCATGACTGCACACCTGCCCACCAGACTCTCCAGCTGGACCCCGCCCCGGGTCTTTCCAGGGACACAGACCTGCCCGGAGGCAGCAGGGAGAGCATGCCGTGTGTGAGGCTAGCATTCTGAAATCGGTTCCTTCTTTCTATTTATTTGCTGATGGATTTTAGAGAGGGAGAGGGAGAGAGAAGCATCGACCGCAGTATGCATCCATGGGTTGATTCTCGTTTGTGCCCTGACTAGGCCTGAGCCCCAAACCTTGGTTGCTGTCCCACGTATGCATCCATGGGTTGATTTTGGTTTGTGCCCTGACTAGGCCTGAGCCCCAAACCTTGGTGTACTGGGACGATGCTCTAACCAACGGAGTTAACCCGGCCAGGGCTTGAAATCACTTCCTTTCTTCTAGAGTTTCACCGGTTTTATGTTAAAAGATCAGTGACTTCATACGCTCTCTTCTCATACACGACTCGGGACCGATTCTGATCTTTGATGCCTCTTTGCCCAGACCCTCCCTGCCCTTCCTCTTCCCCTCTGTCAGCTCCTCTGCTGTTCCTGCGTGGGGTTCTCAGTGCTGCAGGCGGGGCGTGGCCCCCGAGGAGGTGGTCGATAGCTCGGAGAGTGGAAGGTTCCGGTCCGAGGCTGCGCGTTTTTCCATTGGATTAGCCCTGCCTTGCCCTGCTGTGGTCACATGGCTAATCTCATTACATAAATAGAATGAGCAGCAACGGGAGCGTGGGCAGAGAGAAGTCATTCCAAGAGGTCAAGCTGCTTTGTGGAGATTTTATGTTTTGCTTTTTGCCAATGACACGCTTTACAAAAAACGTTTGCAAATATATTTAGTCCATAGACCTTAAACATCGAGAAAGCCATGTTGCTCAGAGTCATTACTACTTTCACAACTGAAAGGCTTGGCTTATTAAGTAAATTCAGAGAAATCCTATTATAACAGAGGCATTAGGATATGAAATTAATACTGGATTATAGGCTGCATCATTTCACGCCCAGGTCTTAGTAATTTCTCTACTGTGTGCACAGTGACCATATATAGCAGTGTTGATGACTCATGGAAATTGCATTTCCTTTGACAATGTGTGACGGGTTAGCCCAGAATGAACTTCTTTTTTTATAAATCCTCACCCGAGGATATTTTTCCATTGATATTTAGAGAGACTGGAAAGGCGGGAGGGAGGATAGAAACACCGATGTGAGAGAGACACATGGACTGGTTGCCTCCCCATGCGTCCTACTGGGACTGGGGATCGAACCTGCGACTGAGGTCCGTGCCCTTGACCAGGAATTGAACCCGCTACCCTTCAGTCCATGGGCCAACACCCTAACCACTGAGCAACCAGCCAGGGCTAGCATGACCTTCTCAATCTCTTCATGGAGATACTTGGTCGACCCCGTGGTGGTCTCGTCGGCATGCTCATTGTAGCTTACCCTTTAGACCATGTTCCCACGGAGGGCCGCACTCCTGGGCTTTGAATCCTCGTCCCTCCTCTCTGACCTTGTACATCCGCCCAGGACCTGTCATGGCGACTCGCTGCCTCGCTCTCTGCTCTGCTTACTCCCCCCTTTTGCTGCGACTCCTGCTTCAAGCCACCCACGTTGCTCCCCGATGCCTGCCACCTCCTATCAGCCACACCGGGCCTTGTTTTCTTCTAGTCCATTGCACACTAGCCAGAGTGGACTTATCAAGAGGCACGTGTGACTGTGGCACCCTTGTTTGGGAACCTCTGTGACCCGGCGTGGCTGTCAGGCGCACATCTCGATGTCGTGATGGGCTCCTGCTTCCCTCCCCGTCCTCAAGGAGGCCAGCTTACGCCTGCTCCTTCCTGCTCTCCCCTCCTTGCCTGCCTGGCCTCTGACGCTGAGGGCAGACTTCCTGCTTTTCCTCGGTCCCTTTTCTCCGTGCCGAGTACCGGGGCCCATGGTAGGAGGCACCCCATGCACAGTACTGTCCTGTGTGTCTCTCTCCAACCCCGGAGGCTGAGAGTGTCATAGGGCAGGATCTGGGCCTTGGTTGCCCTGCTGACTGCTTCTATAGACTTTTATAGACCTTTACTTAATGACTACTCAGTGAGGGCTTTATTTTTTAAACAAAATATTTTTATTGATTTCAGAGAGGAAGGGAGAGGGAGAGATAGAAACATCAATGAGGAGAGAGAATCATTGATCGGCTGCCTCCTGCATGCCCCCTACTGAGGATTGAGTCCGCAACCGGGGCATGTGCCCTTGCCCAGAATTGAACCTGGGACCTTTCAGTCCTCAGGCTGATGCTCTATCCATTGAGCCAAACCTGCTAGGGCTGTAAAGGCTTTAAAAGGCCAGAAGACCCAGGATAATGAGAAGGAGAAGGCAGGAGAGCGTGTGTGAGCTAAGAAAAAGTCACAAATTGCACTGTTGACTGGGTGCCATGCGATCCTGTGTCTTCTTCCTCGCCATTATTTCTCAAATAGAAAAGTGTAAGTCATTCTTTGGGAGAATAATTTACGAACCATCTCTCTGGCTATTATGAAGGTTGAACACGAAGCAAAACCAAAGTCTCCTTCGACCAACACACCCTTTTCCAAACAAAAAGCAGCTGTCTGGGCCATTCTCTCCTGCTGGTTACTCTTTAACCAGACAATTACAGAGCAGTTCTGTAGAAATGATTTACGAACCATCTCTCTGGCTATTACGAAGGTTGAACACGAAGCAAAACCAAGGTCTCCTTCTTCGACCAACACACCCTTTTCCAAACAAAAAGCAGCTGTCTGGGCCATTCTCTCCTGCTGGTTACTCTTTAACCAGACAATTACAGAGCAGTTCTGTAGAAATGACCGTGTGAAACGCCATGTGTGCGTCCCTGTGTGTAACACACCGTCTATAAAGTATAACAGGAACCCGGTCATAGATGGCTGTGTAATCTAGATCAAAGCCCGAGAGGAATACTGAGCGGTCTTTGATTCTGAGCTGGTCACCCGCATGGTCCTGCATTTGATTTGAGTGGATATAAAAACAAGACTTTAAGTGTTCCCCGGGGCCAGTGTGTTTGGAGTTTCTGGCCACGGCTTACACATGTTTTGCCTATAAAAATGAAATAATTCATCTTCCCCACGAATGCATATACCAGGAATACTTATTTTCCGCAGTTTTATTGTTGAATGGAAGACACACCCCCTTCAGAATTTGAAACATATCTGAAGTGGAAAATGTACATGGTGGCTGAGATGATCTATTCTTGAATTAGCAATGGGATATGCTAGTTTGGAGCTAATGGGGTATTTAATATGAATTATTCATGGAGGCATATTGTTGTGCGTCATGGTTACATAAACTGTGTCTTTCTTAATTACATTTAAACAGATGTATGAAGGGCTTACGCTGCTGCTGTTCTCTGAGAGGGTACGCTGACTGAATATTTTGAGGGGGTCTTGAAAACTCACAAAGTCTTTCTTTGGCAGGGCAAATATATGGATATTGAATTCGACTTTAAAGGCGACCCCTTGGGAGGAGTGATTAGTAACTGTGAGTATTTTATTTGAATTCTTTTAAAGAAGTTTAGAATAGTAACACGTGTGTTTAAAATGGAATATTGTAGGTACTTGGATCTTTAAGGGATGGGTGTACGAATATGTCTTCTTATACTGCTTAGACTTTTAACCTATAGGTTTCAGCTTGTCTTATATAATTTCTAAATCTTTTTTAAAGATGACATAATCTTTACCCTGGAAAAACTTTTTAGGAGTCTGCCGAAGAAATAGGTATTAGTCCAACTGTATTTTATTACCATAGACCTTAAGCCAACCCAGTAACAAAGAAGATTCCCCAGCGGTTTTTTTATTTAACAAACCCAGCCCTACTCTAGGCTGGAGGAATGCCTAGTGGTTAAGAAACCTGGGCAAACTATACAGCTGGTTTAAAAAAATTAAATCACTATTCATAGAGCAACCTTGCTGGGCTGGGGTTTTCTCATCTTTGAAACCATGGGATTAAATTGAATAAATTGTATGGTTCTTCTCATTTCCACCATTTTATAGTTTTTAAGTAGTTAATTTTCCATTTATTTTATTTTTTAAGCTCTATTTTTATTGATTTCAGAGAGGAAGGGAGGGGGAGAGATAGACACATCAGTGATGAGAGAGAATCATGGATCGGCTGCCTCCTGCACGCCCCACACTGGGGATGGAGCCCACAACCCAGGCATGTACCCTGAGCGGGAATCGAACTGTGGCCTCCTGGTTCTAGGTTGATGCTCAACCTCTGAGCCACGCCGGCCGGGCTAGTTTTCCGTTTTAGTTTGCCTGACTACACAAGGTATGTGCCATAGTGTTGAAATTACCCACATTTGCCAAATTGCATAGTTATTAGAGAATATTTCCAGCAGTAAGTGTTCATATGAAATTGGTTGGATTAAATGGTTTTATATGCCCAATAGGGAAGCAGAAGCACTTATGCTGACCACGTATGGTGCCCAAATCAAGTGACTGTAAGCCTGCCCAGCGTGCTAGGCCGGCTCCCTCCCTTCACGGTGCCTGGCGGCTGCTGGAAGCTGCACAGGAAAAGGCAGGCCCAGTTCTAAGACCCCCATTAAAGGCACCGTTCGTTTTTATTCTGAAATATATTCGTAAATCTTCAGCATTGACTTTGTACAACACAACTTTAATAATACACGATTTTTTTAAAGTGAGGATATGCTTGCTGTTTTCATTATAGAACTTGTATTGAAATATTCTGGTTCTGAAATGATTGATTCAGTATTCCTTTTGAGGACGCTAGGAACATGTTTAAGGGTTACTTTCTTACAAGGATTGGACAGTAACGTGGGTCTTACGTTTTGAGGTGTAAGCTCCACACGGCATTGCCTGCCTGCCTGCCATCTCGTGGTTATAGTCTCCATGGAGAGTAAACATTAAACCCTCAGTGCTTTCCCCTTAGGATGACTGTATCCGCGCGAATGGGTTTCATATGGTGGTGGTTACTGTCTGTTCCCACAGGGAAGTTGTATTGAAATTTGTGGTAGTGGGAACACCCTGGTGTTTTAGAGGATCCTTTGCTGGGGAGAGCAAAGGGATACATTAGTGGTAGAGCAGGAGACTTCGCTCTGCGTAGACGGGCTGACTCAGAGGTGGTTGCGGGGAGCGGCGGCGGCTGGCCTCCGGGACGGGGGTGAGCACTGGGCAGACCCCTCTTGTCCTCTCCAAACGAGCCAGCATCTCGTAACCTTGGAAAGAAGACGAGGCCGGCCAGGCTGTAGGAAGCACATTTTGCCTCCTTTTCCAGCCGCCGCCGAGTGAAAGCACAGGTTACCTCGGGAAGGGCACGGGTCCTGGGGGCCGGCCGGGGACCAGCCAGTAGAAAAGAAAGCCAGCCGGGGGCTCTTTTCCCGGAGGAGGTGGGCTGTGCCACGGGTCTCACCCGAATCGGAGAGCATCGCTGAGGGTATATCATTAGGAGACGGGTTCAAAACACGGAAAATGGCAAACATTTGCGTCATTTGAGAAGATAAAACATGGAAGCACGTCCAGATGTTTGTTTGATGTGAGATAATACTTGTTTTAAAGAAATACTTTTATTGATTTCAGAGAGGAAGGGAGAGGGAGAGAGAGGGAAGCATCAGTGATGAGAGAGCATGGGATCGGCTGCCTCCTGTAAAGTACACATTTCCACGTGTTTCTGGGGTTTGCAGTCTTTTCGCTGGAAGATCATAAAGAGCAGACTGAGCAGAATGCCTTAGTCACCAGAGCTTTGCGTTCTGGCTCTATCGCGTGGTAACCCTGGCAGGCGAGCCTCCGTTTCTCACCTGTGAAGTTGGGATTCTCACAGGACTGCAGGGCGGGGCCCGGGTGGAGGGTGATAAGGACGGAGAAGCAGCTGCTGGGGGAAGGTCTGGGAAAGTTCCCCTCTCCTCCCCCTGGCACCTCGCGGTGCACATGGCATCTGCTTCCTCCTTGAACGTGATCGCAATCACCGAGCTGCCGGGTCAAGAAGCGCACGGGCCAGCATTCCTTTGCACACGCCGCACAGGGAATGCTATTCTTTAACTCGGTGGCTGTCTGCTGGGTCGGGAAGCCGTGGCCATGATGAAGTGCCATTGTCTGCGAGCAGGCCGGCCCGTGTGCTGCTGGGCCCAGTGTGGCCCTGCCCCAGGTGTGGGAAGTATCGGTGTCTTGAAGAAGGACCGCAGTTGGCTTGTTGGCATGGGATGGGATGAGTGGCGCCAGGCAGTTGTCTGTCCTTATCGTTACGGTGTCACTGTCGGGTGGGCGAATGCGTGGGGGGCGTGGCAGGGTCCTTCGCACCAGGGGGAGGCCTGGGGGTGGGCTCTGACAGGTGAGGGACACCTGGCCACTGCCCTCCCACCTACCCCCTGCTCGTGCTCTCTCTAAGGGCTGGGCATCGCTCCGTGGGAAGAGCTGCTGCTGTGGGTGTGGGCGGCGGGAGCGATGTGAGCAGGGGACCCTGTGCACCAAGAGGAGAAGGTCTGCCTGTTGGTAGCCGGTGCCCGGCACATGGGGTGAGCAGTGAGTGAGTGGACGGATGACTGAGGAGTTTGTGCATGGATGGGCGCGGTAAGCTGTAGGGTTTTATTTTTTATTTATTTGTTTTTAATAGATTTTTTCTTCATTTCAGAGAGGAAGGGAGAGGGAGAGAGAGAGAGAAACATCAATGATGACAGGGAACCATTGATCAGCTGCCTCATGCACGCCCCCTACTGGGGATGTGCCCACAACCAAGGTGCATGCCCTTGACCCGAATTGAACCTGGGACCCTTCAGTCTGCAGGCCGAAGCTCTATCCACTGAGCCAGACCGGCTAGGGCTGTCGGGTTTGTTTATATATTTTTTAATGTGATCGAGTTACTTTCTTCCAGGCTTGAGGAGTTTCTGTAAGGATTAGCTTCTCCACGAAGGGCCTGCCCCTGCACGGTGGGTTCTTCCTTCTAGAACTGTGCTGGTGCTCTGAGCCACGGGACGAATGAGCTCAGGCCGCCTCTCAGCCTCCCCCTTGATTCTGTCTTCTGTTCTGCACTCAGTATCGACCTGCTAGTTGCCTGAAATGGCCAGTCCCTCAAGGGGATGGATGCTGCGTAATCTTCCGTCACTAAATGTTGTCTCCCTGGTGCCTTCCATTTGTTTTCTTCCTTTTGGCTCAATAGGAAGCCTCGTTCTGTGAGGCCTTGGCCGCCATCCAGGTCGAATGACCGGGGATGAGCGTTTAAAAGCGCCATAGTGTCCTGTTGCTAGTAGTTTTGTGTTTATACACTTTTGCTCTCTGCTCCTCAGCCCACTTTTAGGTTTCCTTGAAACCCATCTCCTCCTCCTGACCGTGACCTCCTGGGTTTGACCCCGTGGGGCTTGGCATGCCTCCCGTGTGCACTGAACGTCACCTGGGCAGATGCTGGGTGGATCCCACCGCACGCGTTAGGGAGCTCCGTGCCACTTCCAGAGAAAGGGCACAGCCTCTCTCCCTGTGCATTTTTTGGATGATGTTTAAATTTTTCTCTTATTAGAAATCCACTGTCTTTGTTCTCTAAATTTAGTCCTTGATAATGGGATCACTAATTCAGAATTTTATAACTAAATTTGGCCTTTGCCAGAGAATTCCCCCACCTTCTCTTTCCTTTCCTTCCTTTCCCTCCCTCCCTCCTTCCCTTCCTCTCTCTCTCCCTTTTCCTCCTTTCCATTCCCTTCCCTTTCCTCCCTTTCCTCCCTCCCTCCCTCCTTTCCTTCCTTTTCCTCCCTCCCTCCTTCCCTTCCTCTCTCTCTCCCTTTTCCTCCTTTCCATTCCCTTCCCTTTCCTCCCTCCTTTCCTTCCTTCCCTTCCTCCCTCCCTCCCTTCCTTGGAGAAAGTTGGAAAACTTCCAAATTTGCGGGATGAATAATTATCTGGAATCATGAAAGTATGCTGTCAAATACCACCAAGTTGCATTAAGTGAGACCCACCTTTGTTCTCTAAGAGGTCAAGCTCTCAGGAACATCGCTCACTCTTCCCGGTGGCAGGCCAGGTGGCGGGCGTGTGGCTGCACTGCGGGGCCTGCACCTGGGTCAGGTGGCCTGACTTCCCACCGCACTTCAACTCTCGGCCCGTCAGTTTTTCACCTGTGAAATCATTCCTCATAGGATGGTGGAGGACTCAGTGGGAAAAGTCTATAAAGCACACAGTCAGATCTCACAAATTTTAAATGATTTGTTATCATAATTACCTAGTGGGTTAGTAAAGCCGCACTTCATTGCTTGGTTTGACTTGCAAGGCTACGTGTTGAAGAAGCGAATGTCATGCCACGTTAAGAGCCTGTAGGTTTAAAGCTTATTGTCTTTAGTCAGGTGGTTGCGGGTATTGTTGAACTTACCTTGCCCATCACTGTTGTCTGAAGGGACCCTGTGTGTTTCGCTGGGTGGCTTCAGTTAGGGTTGCGTTTCTCCCCGGAACTAGAGCTGAAAATGTACCTCCTGGTATTTTTCTATTAATACGAAACGGGAGGAGACAGGGAAAGGGGAACAGAGAACCGTGGTGGATGCCAGAGCCAAGCTGACCCTGCCCTGGGTTTGATCCCTCTCCCCTTAGACCTGCTGGAGAAGTCGCGCGTGGTGAAGCAGCCGCGGGGCGAGAGGAACTTCCACGTCTTCTACCAGCTGCTCTCCGGCGCCTCCGAGGAGCTCCTGGGTGAGTCCCTGCTCGCGCCAAGTCCCAGGGGCCAGCGTGCCGGTGTGTGGCTGATGCTGTCACCCGCCGAGCCCCCGGCCGGCCCTGTCACAGCATCTTCCGGAGCATTCTTTCAATTTCCTTTTTCTCCTTACATTTTTTTCTAAATTCAGCTTTAAAAAAAAATCTTTATTGTTGAAAGCATTACAGATGTCCCCTTCTCCCCCATTGACCTCTCCCAGGCCAGCCCCGCCCCCACCCCCACCCCAGGCCCTCACACTGGGGATGGTAGGGAACCTGCTTCCTGGTGTGAGGACTTAGAATTAAAAGCCCCACTGATCTCTCCATCCCCAAACCTCAGGCTGCTCCGCCTGGACATTTCCACATGGGACATCAGAAGAAAAGAGGGAGTCTGACTGCAGCAAGCCCCCTCCCACCCATGCAAGGCCTGCCGCCTCTCTTCCCAGATGGAAAGCCAAGTTCCATTAGGAGACCCGCCTGCAGGAGGCCACCCACCTCGCCGTTCCCTCCCCCGGTGTCATTTCACCTACAGATGATTTGAAAATAGAGCTGTGCACCACTCCGTTCTACGCCCATCAGTTATCATCGGCTTTACAGATGGCTTTTAAAAAATAAATCTTCAGGCCCGTAAAAATGCTCCCCTGCAAGCCCTGGCCTGGTCTCAACTCACAGGCCTGTGACCACCCCCTGCACAGCCCCATAGCACCAGCCACCCCAAAAAACAGGAAAGATAAGGCAGAGAGGAGGCAGCTCGTGGGAAAGGCTCCCTTCCCCCAGGGATCGCTACTCTGCTGTGCCCTCCGCTGAACTATTTGGGGCCTTGGACTTAGACCCTGGGAGCAAAGGTTCAAAACTGGGGGTCAGGAAGGGTACGGTCTTCTCCCTGGCCTGGCCCACAAAGCGTAAAGCCAAAACTGCTTACCCCAACCTAAGCCCCCAAGCCTCCCCTCACCAACTTCCTTAACAGTCTCAAGGCTTAAACAAGAACCCCTAACTTTGGGTTTCACGTGCACAGGCTTATACAAACAAAATAACACTGAGCCTCAGCTACCTGGTTCCATAAATCCTGTTTGGTTGTCCTAGTGACCAAAAGGACCAACAGGAGCAGGTAACGCTGAAGGAATTGAAGCAGCAGAGAGGGAGGGGGACATGAAGGGAAGATACTTTCTATTGTAAACCTATGGAAAGGGCCTTCCCATTAGGAATAAATGTGAAATAAATGTGAAAAAACTATGAACAACACCAAGAAAGGTGACTTTAGAAAACTGCTCTTATCGATATTTGGGCACCAGTTTTTCTGTTGGCTTAATACAGAATTTAAAGTCATTTTGTCTGAAGGGATAAGGAATGAGAAGTTAAAGATGGTTTGGGTTATTGAAGTGGCTTATCGATTTGTGTGTGCGATTCAACAGAGAAACTGAAACTCGAGCGGGATTTCAGCCGATACAACTACTTGAGTCTGGACTCCGCCAAAGTTAATGACGTGGACGATGCGGCCAACTTCAGAACCGTTAGGGTAAGGGTACCCTTTCCATTCCTCTTGAAAGTGGGGAGCGCTTTACCACTCAATCGGAATTGGTAACGGAATTGAGTTTTCTTCCATGTGTAACTCATGCTCCATAAAGGCTCAGAATTCTACGAGGCCTGCTGTGTTCTGATTGGCTGTGATCTTTTCACGGGCCCGGACATCATGCGAGGTCAAGGCTGTGCCTTATGGCAGCGAGCGGTTTTCCTGGTCATCGACAGGAGCCTCTGATTGTATGAGTTTGGGGTCCGACTCTTTTGAGGCTGTACTGAGATTCTGACTGTTTTCATCACCAAAGCCCAATAGTTCATTTTCAGGCGTGAAAATTTGACATGTTCTAGGATCATATGAAGTCAAAACTATTTTTGAGACAGAAAGTTGTGTTTTTAAACAGTTTCTGAGAAATGGTGACCAAACCGGGATAATTAGCCTTTAGAAAAAGTCTTTTAAGTTATGACCTGTTTTACGTTCCTGCGGCACTTTCACAGTCACTGCTCTCAGACGTGCCGTGGTGACTGATATTTACTT
>NW_005364633.1:757459-776341 GCF_000412655.1 Myotis brandtii
CACCAGTTCGTCTCTGGGAGGACTTGGGGTCTCTCCCTGCTCTCTCTACTGTTGCATATGCTTGGATTCTGGGTTGCCTCGTCATAACCAGATGAACAGACAAGCTGGGCTCTTCTCGAAAAGAAAGCGTTTCTCCGAGTGCGTCATTTATTAAAACTGGGCATCGTCGAAGGCGAGGCCTGTGGAGTCCTGCGTACAGTTTTGAGACGTGGGTTCTAGGCCAGCTCTAAGGACTCTGCCTGGCAGATCGTTGGCACTCAATGCAAATTCATGGCTGGACGGATGTGCCTTACTACCCACAGGGCCTTGGGTCTGTTTGCAAACTTCATCTGTGCAAACCACAGGTTTTCTCGTGTGTAAAGTGAACGAGGAGGCTTTTCTGTAGGGGGTTATGAAAGGTGTTCTTTCCAGCAATAGAGTTCCGGTATAAAAGATAGATGTGTATACGCACACAGAAATGGAGTGGGAGCCCAAGGCTCAGCTCCCAGCCTCCTCTATCTTCCTGTTTACCCCTCCCCCCCGCCTTTGTCACAGCCCATGAGGTGCCCTGGGGCTCCCAGAACCTCAGCTCGAAACCTTTGCACAAGATAAAGCCGCACGTGGGTGCTCTATCCAGTTTGTTAACAGGCTTTCGTTTGGGGAAGTTTATTCCTGAACGCTGTTGTCTTTTTGGTGGTTGTTGTTTTTGTTACTTCAGAAACAAATATGTTATATGATTCATTTAAAAAAAAAATAAAGAACTACAGACAGGAAACGGGTGTTTGTCCCCCCAGAATGCCATGCAGATCGTGGGCTTCATGGACCACGAGGCTGAGGCCGTCCTGGAGGTGGTGGCCGCGGTGCTGAAACTGGGGAACATCGAGTTCAAGCCCGAGTCTCGAGTGAACGGCTTAGACGAAAGCAAAATCAAGGATAAGAACGGTAAGTCCGTGCGGAATCAGCTTCGTCCGGCAAAGGCGTCCTGACTCCTCTGCCCACAGTTTTTAATCCGGAGAGTCAACCTTGCTTTCGATCGGTTCGAAAACAGCTTTGTAGTGAAACTGAACAGAAACACACTAACGGCTGAGTTTTGAGTGTCTTGTGCCGTGCGGGTTGCATGTGCCGTAGAAGGAACTCCTGAGCCGGGAGCATGGCTCTGGGCAGCGCAGGCAGTCACGGTCCTGTCCTCCCCCCGACAGAGCTGAAGGAGATCTGCGAGCTGACGGCCATCGACCAGTCGGTCCTGGAGCGCGCCTTCAGCTTCCGCACGGTGGAGGCCAAGCAGGAGAAGGTGTCCACCACGCTGAATGTGGCGCAGGTGGGTGAGCACAGCGCCAGATGGGGGTGTTTCGGGGGGTTGATAGCTTTGTATCAGGGGTGCTTGAATTTTATCATCAGATTATTGGGTTACCACTTATCAGTTCTCTGTGGCTTGACTGGTCATCCAGAGTGTAATGAAAAATGGCTCTGAGAAGAAATGTGGAATAAAAGAGCTGCAAATATATATTTTTTTAAATCTTATTTTATTGAAGGCGAGCACTGTGGTAGTCGTGGGTATGCTGAGTTTTTCTTTTTCTTTCTTTTAGGCGTATTATGCCCGGGACGCTCTGGCTAAAAACCTCTACAGCAGGTTGTTCTCGTGGCTGGTGAATCGAATCAACGAAAGCATCAAGGTACTGAGCCTCTCCAGCCAAATAGATCCCTGGTCATAAATGGTACTCGGAGTGGAAACATTAGGCGAAAAGATACTTTAACCTTACAATCAAATTATTGGCTACCACGTATCAGGATTGTTCCTTGAAAAGGATTTCCCTCCCGTAGGGTTGACATTTCTCAGGGGTTCTGTTTGGCTTTGCCACGTCATGAGCAGTCTTTCTAGTGAATAATGATCTAACGGTCTTTGCAGGCTCACTCTCAGCGTCCTGGCCCCTCTGCTGACTAGTTGGACACCCTGCCCGAGAGGTCACATGACCCCTTTTGTTAACTACTGTTCTTCCGTCAAATGAGGCGATTGGCTGGGCGGCTTTGAAAGACCCTGCCTGTTGTGGGACTTAGCGATTCTTTTCATAATTAAGCATCCCTACTGCCTTCCTTAAATGTCATCTGTTCATAGCAACCGGTCATTCCGCCGTTCGGTTGATTTGCATATTAGGGTTTTATTATATAGGATGTTCTTTGCTGTGCTTTTGGTGTCAATTTTCATGCCTAAATTAACTCATCACTTTGAAACTTTTGAAGGCTCAGACCAAAGTGAGGAAGAAGGTCATGGGTGTTTTGGACATTTACGGCTTTGAAATTTTTGTCTGTTCATAGCGACCGGTCATTCCGCCGTTCGGTTGATTTGCATATTAGGGTTTTATTATATAGGATGTTCTTTGCTGTGCTTTTAGTGTCAATTTTCATGCCTAAATTAACTCATCACTTTGAAACTTTTGAAGGCTCAGACCAAAGTGAGGAAGAAGGTCATGGGTGTTTTGGACATTTACGGCTTTGAAATTTTTGAGGTAAGCTTTTTTTCTATTTCTTGTATTATCTTTGTTAATTTCGAACAGTTGGGAATTAACTCTTCCATAGACAATGTGTATGTAATTAATGTAACTTCGAATCAACAAATGACCTCTGTGCAGATATAACAGAACATGTGTGTGTTTGGATGTCTTTTGCGTGCGAAGAGAGGCATTTTGGAGACACTGCTGTGTGTAACAGAGCTTCCTGTATTAGCACCTGACTTTTGAAATGGCAAATGCAGAATTCTTACCGGGAAATTTCCAACAAGGTGTGTGGACATGATGCCTGAGGGCGTTCATTTATTTGTAAGTGGTTTGGAAAGTGAGGCAGGACGGTGCCGTGAAAAAGTCAGGAAGGAAGGATGGCTGAGTGCTGGCCTCGCCCAGCAGCGCCGGTCACTTCGTCTCTGTGGGACCCCCCCCCGGGGGCTGGGTTAGAGGGTTTAGTGCAGGGGTGGGCAAACTTTCTGACTCGAGGGCCACAATGGGTTCTTAAACTGGACCGGAGGGCTGGAACAAAAGCATGGATGGAGTGTTTGTGTGAACTAATATAAATTCTAAGTAAACATCATTACATAAAAGGGTACGGTCTTTTTTTTTTTTTTTAGTTTTATTCATTTCAAACGGGCCGGATCCGGCCCTGCGAGTGAGGGTCTGCTGCCGGCTGAGGACACAGCCTGTCTGCTAGGAGAGTCCCTCCAGGAAGCTGATTCTTTTTGTTTTAAATCCTCGCCTGAGGATATGTCTTGTTTGTTTTTATTGATTTTAGAGAGGAAGGAAGACACACACGCACACACACACACACACGCACACACACACACACAGACATCCATGTGAAAGAGAAGCATCAGTCGGTTGCCTCCTGTACCTGCCCCGACCGGGGACCAAACCCACAACCCTTTGGTGTGAGGAACAATGAATGCTCCAACCCCCTGAGCCCCGGCCTGGGCTGGCTCCCTTTTTCAAAGTGTGTTTGCTACAGGCCTATCCGAACAGAACTCTGGTGTTCCGGGCGGAAACATCCTGGAACTTGGCTCTGGGTGGGATGCCCGTCAGTGATCCAAGAATATTCTTCCCTTACGGCTCATTCCCGTTTCTCTCCAAGCCCGTCTTCCCGCACACGGTTCCATCAGCCTTTCTCCCAGCGCTGTGACCCTGTGTGCGCTTGCGCTGATGGAAGTGCCTGCACACTTTTCCGAATGTCTTTCTTCCTTCAGCGGGATGCCCCGGTCCAGTAGCTCAGACCTGGCTGCGCGCTGGGGTCACTGGGGAGCTTCTGGAAATTGAGGTGTCCGGGCTGCACCCCGACCAGTCGTTCAGAATTGCGGGGCGTGGGCCCCGAAGCAGAATGTGCAGCGCCCGGGCGATCCCAGGGTGCGGAGCAGGGGCAGCTGCCCCGTAAACAGGACTCTCCAGCGTGAACTGTGAGTTCCTGGCTGCGTGCTGGCCTTCTGTGCGGCCTCTGTGCAAAATTCCCTTGGAAAACGCCCAGCCGCACCTACAGTCCATCTCACCTCACCCTCATCTGCATGTAGACCATAGTCCTCACCACAAACGGGTGACAGTTCTGCTCTTTTAAACAGGAATGTCAGTCCAGGCCAAAGCCAACCAACGGGTCGCATGTCTGTAGCAAGTCTCTTCGTGGCCATAGTCGTTGGGAGCTAACCTTCCTTCTCCTGGCAGCACGGGACTGGGTTCCCCCAGTTCTTGGAGAGAAGTAACATCTAGTCTTCATGATAATTCCTTGTTCCCTCCATTCGCCTGTCTAAGTCTTCTCAGAGCCATCTTCCAAACATCTTGATTTTAACAACGTCATTATTTTACAAATAGATTTAGTGTGGGGAAGTCAGAATAAAGATTTGGTTGGGCACTTTCACGTGCCCTTGGGGTCAGAATTAGCAAGTCTTTTTCCTTCTAGTGTATACGTACCCCCGATGCCACCCTCCGCCGTGCTGGGTTCTCTAAAAACGGGAACCCGTGAAGGGCAGGAGGCCCCGGGGGTCGAGCGCCTGGAAGCCAGGTCACGGGGCTGTGGCTGCGGGTGTGGCTTCGGGAGGAGGGCGCAGAACCCTTCCGCGGTGAACCTGGATGTGCCTGTGATGTTGTCTACACGCGTGGAAATCACCTGAGTGCAGAGAGAAGCCCGTCTTCGTCCCGTGAATGCCGACTGCAGGAGCGAGAGGGTGTGTGGTTACAACACCCTGGGCCTCGCTTTACACGATGGACAGTAAAGGCCCTGAGGTCTCTGTTTCGAATCCTGCCTTGTGACCCCCCTGACCGTTCCCGTGGGCACGGTGTCAGCTGAGCTGGCGGAAACCTGGCGTGCGCTCGGGGCTTCTCTGAACAGGAGCTGGACTATGATGCGCGGAAGCCGGGGTGCTGACACGCGGGCTGGTGGCCGAGTTCCCGGGCGCGGGAGGCGCGCTGAGGCCGCGTGGACCCTCAGTCAGCCTGGGAACCAGATCAGCGGAGCGCGGATGCCGGGCGTCGGGCGAAGGGAACTGAAACTCGCCAAGGAGGAAAGCCCAGCTGGACATCCCGGGAGAACAGAAGTCGGTTTTGTGAAGGAAGAAGGTTATCATCCAGCCGCTGCAATTCTCCCCAACTCAGTGCTGATGTTCTTAGAACCGGAGACATGGCCTTTGGTCTGGGAGGAATATTCGGGGCATCTCTCTCTCTCAAATAATAAGTGCCTCCCTTAAGAGAATGAAATGAAACTCAGAGCAGCGCTGACCATCGCACTCGATTCAGCTCTTCCCTGAGTCCTTGTCTGGCGGGAATTAGAATGGACAGGGGGTTTCACGGGGAAGTTAATTAGTTGTTCGTGTCCTGGGGCCCAGCGCAGGCCATTGGGCTGCACACGCCTCTTTCACACCGGAGCTAGCTTCGGGGGAGTAGGGGGGGCGCTGGTTGTTTTGAATCGGGCATTCCTTTTCCATTTCTCTCCCCAGAACACAATCCAGGAGTTGGGCGACCGTCGGCGTAGCCTGGTCAGTTCGTCTTGCGATTCTAGGATTTCTTTTCTGAACTGTTGTAAAAAGAAAAGTGATTCTAGGTACAGGCAGCATCTGCTGTTCCAGGTTCCATCATTATTCTTGCCTCACATTTTAAAGCAAAGCCTATTTTAAAATATTTAGGGAGAGCACTGCACCGCTGTGTTTTGTTCTGTGCTTTTTTTTTTTTCATCCTCACCAAGGATGTTTATTGATTTAAAAATAAAAATTTCTTTTGAGAGGGAACGAGAGAAACATTGGTTGCTGCCTGTCCATGCCCTGACCAGGGACCGAACCCACAACCTTTTGGTGTACGGAACGGTGCTACAACCGGCTGAGCCACCAGCCCAGGCTATAAAACCGTTTTTTCCTAAAATTTGCCACATTTGAGTATGTTCCTGGAAGAGCAATGTTATACGATAATTAAAGGGAAGTTTTCTACAAGTTTAGCCAGTCATTTAATTTTGTAGATGTCTAAAAAGAACAATATTTATTGTGAAATGTTTTTCTCTTATTTTGAGGGTTTTTTTAAAATTTACTTTTTATAAAAGGCAGCTCTTGATGTAGGGCCTATTGCTTGACATTGCGGTTTTAAAAAATGGATTAAGCACAGTATATTTTTTTAGAGGAACATTATCATTACTGGGGACTGTCCCACGGTTTTCCACCAAGTACACTTTTGCTAGGACCAACAGCACATTTTACAGCAGGAAGACAGCCCAACTCCTTCCAAACAGCACTGTTAAGCTCAGCGTCCTATCGCTTTTATAGAAATGTATTGTTTCATATATTACACAAGCGACTTCATTGTTTGTGAAATATAGGACCCCTGCCCAACCTGATACAGCCAACAGTGGACCTGCAAGGAGAGTTGAACTGTAAGAAATGCCAGTTAAATGTGTCATGAAAAGGGCTTGTGCTGGAATGAATCTTGGTCTTTGGGTTCGAATTGCCCTCCTGTTTCCGACACATAATATTCACCCGCCAGATCCTCCAGGCCCCGTCCTAAGGACAAGTGTGGTAGAGCTGCCTCCTTCACTCTACGTCTCCCTCTCAGTGTTTGCTGTTTGTGAAGAGTTCGGGATTTAAATACCTGCCTACTCTGTTACTGAGAAAACTCTAGTAACTGGCATATATGTGTGTGTGTGTGTGTGTGTGTGTGTGTGTGTGTGTATGCATTTTAGAGAGAGAGGAAACGAGAGGGAGAAAGAGAGAAAAACATCAATGATGAGAGAGAATCATCGATCGGCTGCCTTCTGCACGCCCCACACTGGGGATCGAGCCTGCAGCCCGGGCATGTGCCCTGACTGGGAATCAAACCATGACCTCCTGGTTCATAGGTCAACGCTCAAACCCTGAGCCACACCACCCAGGCCAGGCCAGTGTATTTGATCCATCTTTAAAACTCATCCCTGGAGGAACAACATTTATATATAGCCGGCATGTGCGAGTATGAATTGGTGATGAGCTCTGCTGAGGGCCTGGTGTTCTGTCTGCACGGTGGGGTGGACTCACACTCTAGAACCGTTGAGAGAAGCCCTGGAGTTTCACATTTTGGGAGGCGATACATCTATAGAGCCCTCCCCGAGCCCACACTGGGTGAGCTCCTTGTGAGCCGGTGGAGCCCGAGCCCTGGCTGTGGAGCAGACCTAGTGTGTGTGTGTGTGTGTGCTTGGGGGTGGAGTGGGGGGCTGGGGGCGGTGAGACGGGGTGTTGCTTCTGAGCTTCATTCAAGGGGATTGTCTAATGGAAAATTCTGGATGGAGTTGTTCGAAGGTATTCCCAACAGTTTTAGTTTTATAATAATCACAGTAATAATAGGGATACATGTGGGTTGGACAGTGGAGAAAAATTCCATGCGCGGAGCATGGGTAGAAAACGAGCGAGGAGGTGAGTCATGCGTGGGCTCTCTCGCCGGCCACTTCCTCCCCTGGGGACTGACTCATGCGGCTGACACGTGGGACCGGTGCCACCCGCTCTGGATTGCTGGCCACCCTCACGGTTCTTAAAAAACCCCAAAATGTCTCCAGATATCAGCTTGCTTTGGGGGCTCCCTGTCCGTGTGAGGTCCCGAGACCCAGAGTGGCTGTTTTGCAGGGGAGCCAGGGATGTTGGCCGCCTGAGCAGATGAAGGACACTTTAGACCTGTGCGGGTTCAGCTCCATGAGCTGCCCAAGGCTGTTGCTTAGTTTTCTGCGGATTATAAACCTTTGCAAGTTATTTTTTTTAATATATTTCTTTATTGATTTCAGAGAATAAGGGAGGAGAGGGAGAGAGAAAATCAATGATGAGAGAGAATCATTGATCGGCTGCCTCCTGCACGCCCCCCACTGGGGATCAAGCCTGCAACCCAGACATGTGCCCTTGGCCGGAATCGAACCTGGGACCCTTCAATCCGCAGGCTGACGCTCTATCCACTGAGCCAAGCCGGCCAGGGCTTTGCAAGTTATTTTTAAGGGGTTCTGAAGCCCCTTTTCCCCCCGAATTTGGACAGTGTCCACAACTTACATTCAGACCCCAGGATCCAGGGCCCCCTTCCTTGTCAGCAGCGTGACCGCCGGCGGCCGTGGCCTGTTCTGGGGGCCGGGAGCTGTGCTTGCAGCAGATGCGCAGACACTGCCGTGGGAACCACTGGATGCGGCCCTGTGGCTGTGCCGCCCTGTGGCTGTGCCGCCCTGTGGCCGTGCCGCCCTGTGGCTGTGCTGCCCTGTGGCTGTGCTGGTCTGTTTTTGTTTTCACTCTTTAAGCAACAGGACCGGTCAGAGCCCAGCTTTTGTTCTTCAGCGTCTCCACAAACCCTTGTAGCACCTTGCTGTGCTTGGAGGGGAGACACCCGGCTATAGCACCGGGGTGGGTGGCACAGGGGTGGGTGGCACGGGGTGCTCCCACAGAGGAGGGTGGCATGGGGGTGAGTCCCATAGAGGGTGGCACCGAGGGGTGGGGGTGGGGGGGTCGCAGTGCTGGGGGAGGGGAGCGGACCTGGATCTTGCTGAACGCTTCACCTTTTGGTGACCTGCAGCTGCCTCTGTCCCTGACTCTGGGTGGAAGCCACACACGTTATCTTTCCTGGTAATTCAGAATTAGAGGCGTTAGGCTCCGCAGCCTTAGGACTGCAGGCAAGTCACGGGGTGTGTCGCCATGTCAGTCACACCCCCCCCCCCCCCCCCGCCTCTCGCAGAGCCCGCGCAGACCCCACGTGTAGTAGGTCCCAGGTCCCGACTCGTGCACTGTTGGGACACGTGTCTGGATCTAACGTGTTAGATGCGCCCTCAGGAATACTGCCCGGATGGTCAGCCCTGCCACCCGCACCCCTGAGTAACTGTCCGTAAGTGTTCACTTCTAGAAGCTTCTTGCAAACTAAGGGCTGACTGCACCTGTGTATCTGTCCCTCCGCCAGGATGCAGTAAGTATCCCGTGTGCACGGTGGCCTGTGCGTGCCCGTGGGACGCGCTTTCCGGTGTGACCGTGGCAGCGAGGGCCTGTGGCGGCCGTGTGGGCGTGGCCAGAGTCCACGCAGGGAGCCCGGAGCCCGAGGGGAGTCAGGGTAGCTCCACGTGTAGCTCCGCCTGCTCTGCACGCTGTGCTGCCTGTGACGCTGTGCTCGGGGCCCTACTCCGTGTGTGTCCGTCGCCTGTCCTTGGCGTGTCCGTCAGGCTGTGCGCAGCCGCGTCTGGGTCTGAACACACTGCCCCCGCCCCTCCTCAGCACCTGCCATTGGAAGATTTAACATTAAAAAAAAATAGCCCCACCGGCACAGACTTACTCAATTACTAGGAAGGATTTATCCCACGGATTTGTTTTCTAAAAACAAACATAAAGATCTGCTCATATAAACCATTAAAATACTGATTTTGTTTCTAAGGTTTTCGCTTGTGCTAGTAGCATTCTGTAAGGACCTGTTTCACCAAACCAAGAAAACCAGACTTCCTCATATATGTAATGTCCTTATACTGGTTATAGCAGCAATAATAATAATAGTAGTAGTAATAATAACACATTGCTACCCGGTGGACTGCGGCTTCTAATCTAAATGGTTGATCTCTGAGGACGGGAGCACGTGGTTTTCAGTTTTTATGTGAAGGCTGTCCTTGGGTGTCCGTCAGGCTGTGCGCAGCCGCGTCTGGGTCTGAACACACTGCCCCCGCCCCTCCTCAGCACCTGCCATTGGAAGATTTAACATTAAAAAAAAATAGCCCCACCGGCACAGACTTACTCAATTACTAGGAAGGATTTATCCCACGGATTTGTTTTCTAAAAACAAACATAAAGATCTGCTCATATAAACCATTAAAATACTGATTTTGTTTCTAAGGTTTTCGCTTGTGCTAGTAGCATTCTGTAAGGACCTGTTTCACCAAACCAAGAAAACCAGACTTCCTCATATATGTAATGTCCTTATACTGGTTATAGCAGCAATAATAATAATAGTAGTAGTAATAATAACACATTGCTACCCGGTGGACTGCGGCTTCTAATCTAAATGGTTGATCTCTGAGGACGGGAGCACGTGGTTTTCAGTTTTTATGTGAAGGTGGGGCCTGGGGACTGCCTTTGTGTCTAAGACTCTCTTTGTTGAAAGTATTGAGCATCAAGGTGTGACCTTTATAAACTTCAGGATTAAGAAAACCACTTTGTCCTTGACTACATTTAACATGAGAAGATCAGCCGTGACCGTGTACCCGTGTCATCTATGGTTCCGAGTCAGACGTCCCTCTGATTAGCTAGCTCATCCCTGTGGGGAGTCCTCCTCTGCCAACTTCCAGGGAGAAGCGCTCTGCACATGTCCTTTCAATACTTAAGTCCCAGGTGGGGCCACAGTCGAGTTGGAAAGGTCAGGTTTCAAAGCTCTCCATGACTTCTTCGCTTGTATTTATGGGGAGATTCGAAGGCCATGAATCCACAGGGAGGGGCGATCAGTTCTGTTCCATGCAGACCCTCTCAGCTCACTCATTGTCCTGGGACTGGCCCCCCAGAGGAGAAGAGTCAGGCTGATCCTGGTGGGGTCCTCCCGTCCTTTGCTCCCAATGCCACCATCTCTCTCTCTGCAAAGAGGAGGGATAGAGTCGAAACTCACGAGTTTTATTACCAGAACCACCTCTTCCTGGACCACGTGGTTCCGTGAAGGGTGTCCATTCACAGCCTCCAGGATAGACCTCCCGGTGGATTGCTCAGAGATGCTTTCGGCGTGGACCACCCACCCGATTTCACAGGAGGTCTTCTGTAAAGGAGAAAGTGCGGAGGGTCATGAGAGTAGTAACTATGTGAGCCTTCTGAGCAGAGATGGTTTCTAAGTAGGAGATGGTTTTGACGTGCCGATGGCCGTGAGCCGTCTTTTTAGAGGCATGCCGTTCACTCATTGGCTCATCAGATGCATGTGCAGTCCATTCATTGGCTCATCAGATGCGTATTGAGTACTTACTAGGTGCGAGGTGCTGGGCCTACATTGTGAACAGGGGATGTGTAGTTGGAAGTGTACCCTCTAGTGCAGTGGTTCTCAACCTTGGCTGCACATTAGAATCACCTGGGAATCTTTGTAAAATCCTGATTTCTGGGCCTCATCCTCTGGAAATTCTGTTTCTTTGTTACGAATGATGAGGCCCAGAAATCAGGATTTTACAAAGATTCCCAGGTGATTCTAATGTGCAGCCAAGGTTGAGAACCACTGCTCTAGTGAGACAGATGAACAGGAAACTGATCAGTACACAGGCACACACATCTTTACACACAGGGAGACCTTCTTGAGCTCCACAGTTACCCCTGAGAATGGAAGGTTGAAAACTTGGGTGACAGATGATAAATCTGTTTGGGTTTTTTTCCTTCTGAATCTTCAGGGGAAAATGTGTTTATTTATATTCTTTACCGTGTGGGGGGTGCTCCTTGGTCAACTAAACATCTTCATCCTTCACATCCTGCCTAGCTGTGTGTCCTCCATTCATTCGCTTGCCCCGTGGACCGTTTCTCGTGTGCCTTGGTGTGTGAGCCTCCGTCCCGGGGGCTGTGTGCTGGGCCCCTGGTCAATTTGAGCCCGTGTGTGACGCTTCTCGCGGATTGAGAGGTTAGAGGTCGCCGTTGCGGGAGAGCTAATGCATGGTTCATTGTTTTCCATGCAGGACAACAGCTTTGAGCAGTTCATCATCAATTATTGTAATGAGAAGCTGCAGCAAATCTTCATCGAACTCACTCTTAAAGAAGAGCAGGAGGAGTACATACGGGAGGTAATGTTGACGCACAGCTTTTAAAATGTCCCCTTTTCACTCATGATACAAATTCTGGATTCAGAAGACTGCATAGCCATGACCCCGAAATCAGCGTTACCTAAGTGTAGCTGCCTGGTGTCTCTTGAACATTTGTTTTGTATGACATCTGAGCTGACTGGGACTTTTGTTTTGTTTTTTGCTGCTGGCTGCTGGTGCCTGGCAAAATGTGTGACACACAGCAGGTGCTCGATAAATGCCACTTACCGACTCAGGTCCCACAGGACTTTAATGCAATGATGGGACAGGGCACTGTGTTAAGGGAAGTCTGAAGTGAATGGACAAACAACTGTGGTACATCCACACAAGGGCGTATGACACAGCACGCAGAAAGGAACAAACGATTTCAGGGAGGAAGGGAGAGGAGAGAGAGAAACATCAATGATGAGAAAGAGAATCATTGATTGGCTGCCTCCTGCACGCCCTTTACTGGGGATTGAGCCTGCAGTCTGAGCCTGTGCCCTTGACTGTAATCGAACCCGGGACCCTTTAGTCCACAGGCTGACACTCTATCCACTGAGCCAAACCGGCTAGAAGGAACAAAGGATTGAGACACACGATTGCAGGAACGAATCTCACACTAGGCTAAGTGAAGGGAGCCAGACCAGAGGCTATCGATTGTACGATTCTGGTTCTGTGTTGTTCCAGAAAAGGCGAAGCTACAGAGGCAGAGTATTAAAGGCAGGCCAGTGGTTACTGTGGGGGAGGGGGCAGGCGAGAGGAGGACTGCAAAGGGGGAAGCCCGAGGGGATTTGGGGGCTGATTGTGTGGTAATTACAGGACACTGTGCATTTGCCAAAACTTAGCCAACTGTCTATGAAAAAACTCAGTATTGTTGTTCCATCTTGGAAAGCATTGGTTTTCTAAAAATTTATAATGAAAATAGGTCACATTTGTTGAGCGCTTGCTATAATGCCAGCTATTGTGCTAGTGCTATGGAGACTGTCTCACTTACTGTCATTTACAAATAAGAAGGAATGTTTACAGAGTTCTTTTATCCTTAACGGTAAAGCACATACATGGTTCTTACCCTTTCATTTTTAAAATAGTCCATCTTGAAGAATAAAATTACTTATTTCAAAAACTAAAAGGGAATGATTTTATTGTATTTTTATTTTTGTTACCTTTTCATTTATTGGCCTAAATATTACAGTAATATTATAGTACAAGGGTAATGATAATATGTATTCTTCATTTTTATAGTGTCATTTTAAGTCATTAAGGACACGGAATTCTCTCTTTTTTAATTTTTATTTCTCAATACAGATTTTTCTAATGTGATTTTTATCCCCATCGACTTAGTGAAATAACCCATTTCCTTGAAAGCCAAGTCATAAATATTTTTCTTTTTGCATGATCCTTATGCTTTAGAAACTCGTGTACTTGTCTGACACATTTTGGTAACATAAACATCCTAAAAGCCAGATTAATCCGCTTCCTGTCTTTTCATCGTAAAGAGAATGTGAGGACTTTGATCTGCAGCTTTAAACAGTTTGTATGGATTGCCGGGGACACTTCTAAGCGTGTATAGGAAGCTGCCCAGCTTGCTGGGTGAATCCATTCTTTCCCCTTAGAAGAAAAATAAATGTTTACAGGAATGGGCAGAATGTAAGCAAACACAGAACGGTTCCATGTGGCCTCCGATTTGCCTCCGTCGGGGCCTGGGGATCGGCTCTTTGTGTCTCTCCCGAGGTTGAAAATACTTTCTCTTCACACCAAACTGTTTTCACACGTGAAATAAATAATTCACTGCCGTACAACGTGGGACTCACTCTGAAATTAATTTCCCCCAGGGATTACAAATTAAGAATAGAAAAATCGAGGCCTTAGAATTCAGCGGTTCTCAACCTGTGGGTCGAGACCCCTCTGGCGGTCGAACGACCCTTTCACAGGGGTCGCCTAAGACCATCCTGCATATCAGATATTTACATGACGATTCATCACAGTAGCAACATTCCAGTTCTGAAGTAGCAACGAAAATAATTTTATGGTTGGGGTCACAGCATGAGGAACTGTATTTAAAGGGCCAGGAGGTTGAGAACCACTGCCTTAGATTCTTGGGATCAAGTGCTGACTTCTTTCCTTATAAACATTGTAAACATACACAGAGTCATGTTGACCCAGGGGCCTGTGGAGTCCGTGTTTGGCCCAGGGCCAGGGAGAAGCATGGGAAAGGGCCGCGGATGGGGAGCGGAATGGGCGGCCGTGTCAGAACAGGTCAAGGGCGTTCATTCCGATGAGTATGTCAGGGTGGACCGCGTGGGGCCCGGGAGGCGGCATCGGCAGCACTCATTTTACAGGGAATATTCAGGCAGGAAGTGAAGGACAGTCGGCTGGGCAGGGGCCACTCTGGTTGGTGGTGATGCAGCGTCGTGCTGCGGCATTTGATTTTCCGGTTTGTTTTCCAGGACATAGAATGGACTCACATTGACTACTTCAACAATGCTATCATCTGTGACCTGATAGAAAATGTGAGTATTTGGCACAGTTTTCTCTACTTCCCTCCTTTCGAGCGGTCTCACTGCCTTCAGGTCTTCTCCGGGGAACTGCAGAGTCCGGAGACTCTGTTACAGCCCTCGGGGGTCGCACATGGTTCTTGAACGACAGCCTGGACAGCGGGAGGTTTTGATACTTAGCCTGATTCCCTGGGCTCATCCCGTCGCCTTATCATGATGTTCCCGTATCACGATGCGCACACGTCCCGCCCTTGGAGACCAGCCCTCCCCGGTGCTGGAGCGCAGGCCCAGGCCCCGGCACAGTTTTCTCAACTTCCCTCCTTACTAGTGGTCTGACTGCCTTCAGGGTGAAGCTTGAGTGTTTTCATCCTTTGAGCGCTTTTCTCTGGGGAACTGCAGAGTCCGGAGACTCTGTTACAGCCCTCGGGGGTCGCACATGGTTCTTGAACATAAGCCTGGACAGTGGGAGATTTTGATACTTAGCCTGATTCCCTGGGCTTATCCCGTCGCCGTATCACGTCCCGCCCTTGGAAACCAGCCCTCCCCGGTGCTGGAGCGCAGGCCCAGGCCCAGGCCCGGCTCCTGGGGGTGTGAACACCAGCGGAGGGGGCTCGCAGCAGCCGTGCAGGTTTTTGCCAAAGCAAAATAGCCATTTCACTTCTAAAACTCCAGCGACTTCTTCACATCCGGTTCAGTGGTTATTATCACAAAGATGATTTCCAGCGAGCAGGTGGAGACAAGGGAACCCTTGTGCACTGTGGCTGGGGATGTAAATGGGTGCGGCTGCTATGGAAAACATTGCGGAGCTTCCCTAAAAAATTAAAAATAGAACGGTCATCAGATCCAGCACTTTCACTTCTGGGTTTAGATCCAGAGGAAGAGGAGTCGGGATCTTGGAGAGATGTCTGCCCTCCCATGTTCATTGCAGCGTTAGCTACAATAGCCAAGACCTGGGAGTCACCTCAGTCTTCACCTGTGGATGAGTGGTTCAAGGAGGTGTGATATGAATGAATATAGGAGTGTCATTCAGCCATGACCAAGCAGGAAGTCCTGCCCCTTACAACAACCTGGGTAGACCTTGAGGACATCATGCTCAGGGAGAGAAGCCAGACGAAGACAGGTGCTATATGATATCACTAATATCTGGAATCTAAAAAAAGCCAAACTCAGAGAAACAGGGTGCAGTGGTGGTTGCCAGGATCCAGGGAGGAAATAGGAGTTGTAAGAGGATTAGGCTCTGGGGGATGTAAAGTACAGCATGTTGCCTGGAGCTAACAATACTGCATTATGTACTTAGAAGTTGCTAAGAGAGTCGGTCTTAAGTGTTCTCACCACATAAGGAAATGGTGATTGCTTTAGTGATAGAGACATTAGCCAACAGCTATGGCTGTATTGGTAATCATTTGCAATATATGTGTATCAGATCAACACATTGTGCACCTTAAAGTTAACGTTATATATGTCAATTACATCTGAAGAAAGCTGGAAAGTGTATTTGTTAAAAAAATTTTTTTAAATATATTTTGTTGATTTTTTTACAGAGAGGAAGGGAGAGGGATAGAGAGTTAGAAACATCGATGAGAGAGAAACATCGATCAGCTGCCTCCTGCACACCCCCTACTGGGGATGTGCCCGCAATCAAGGTACATGCCCTTGACAGGAATCGAACCTGGGACCCTTGAGTCCGCAGGCCGACGCTCTATCCACTGAGCCAAACCGGTCAGGGCTGTTAAAAAAATTTTTTAAAAAGCATGGTATCGGAGATAAAGGGACAACCTCTGGAGCTGAGGTGAGGGCCCCAGGAGTGGTTCAGGTGTAGGCCCCAGATTGGTTCAGAGCGTGTGTGGTGGGGAGATTGCATGTGTGGCTTCACAGGTGGCCACGGCCATGGGATTTCTCAGGTGACACAAATATGTGTATATGTATGGGAAAGGCTTGAAGTGTGAGAAATTACTGGATACTTTTTAGTAAGCTTTCCGAATCTAAGATTTTTCTTTTCACGTCATATTATAAACTACAGACCCAGTGCACGAAATTCGTGCACTCGATGGGGTCCCTCTGCCCGGCCTGTGCCCTCTCGCAGTCCTGGATCCCGTGGGGAGTGGGGCTAAGCCATCAGTTGGACACCCTTAGCGCTTCTGCGGAGGTGGGAGAGGCTCCCGCCACCGCCGCTGCGCTCGCCAGCCGTGAGCCCCGCTTCTGGCTGAGCGGCGCTCACCCTGTGGGAGCGCACTGACCACCAGGAGGCAGCTCCTGTGTTGAGCGTCTGCCTCCTGGTGGTCAGTGCACATCATAGCGACCGGTCGTTCCGCCATTCAGTCAATTTGCATATTAGGGTTTTATTATATAGGATGAATTAATTGCAGGAACGGATTTGTTCGTGAAAACCTGGAAACTCTTGTTTTATGCTTAGGATGACGAACCATCTGGCCTTGATAGCAAAGTAATTAGAAACAGCACATGACCTTTATCGTCCTGCAGCCTTCATGTCAGTTGTAGGTGAGAGCCGTGCTCCAGGAATGTGGTTACAGGCTCTCCATGTCCAGCCCGGCCCTTCCTATTCACCGTGCACAGTCCTTTTAGAAAGTCTGTAATTAGCCAGTATTTTTTCTCTCTCAGTCATTCCTGAGAGATGTATCTTTGATGAAACTGAGCATTAAAAACAATATTCTAGCCCTAACTGGTTTGGCTCAGTGCATACAGCATCGGCCTGCGGACTAAAGGTTCCTGGGTTCGATTCTGGTCAAGGGCATGGCATGTACCTTGGGTGTGGGCTCGATCCCCAGCAGGGGGTGTGCAGGAGGCACCTGATCGATGTTTCTCTCTCATCGATGTTTCTAACTCTATCCTTCACCCTTCCTCTCTGTAAAAACCAATCTATATATATAAAAGCCTAAGCAATTGTTTGACCGTTGGACCGGTAGCTATGACACACACTGACCACCAGGGGGTCAGATGCACAGGCATGGAAACATGGAACAGACTGATGAATCTCAGAGGGAAGAGGGGGCAGGGGGAGGGCAGGAAGAGATTAACCAAAGATCTTATATGCATACTAGAGGCCTGGTGCATGGATTTGTGCACCAGTGGGGTCCCTCGGCCTGGCCTGCAGGGATCGGGCCGAGTCCATGCACTGGGCCTCTGACATACCCCAAGGGGTCCCGGATTGTGAGAGGTCACAGGCCAGGCTGAGGGACTCCACCAGTGCACGGATTTGTAAAATATATTTTAAAAACACCAACAAAACAAAACAAACAAACCCAATATTCTAAAGCATCACTAGTTTTCAATTAAAAAGTGAACTTTGTTTGGAAACGTCTGAACGGTGTTGGAACGTGAACACCGATATTCTTAAGCAATTCAAAACTCTAGTCTGACATGCAGAAAATCAGTGGATTTTTCTAAAAGTTTTTCCCCCTAAATTTTGTGACCAAGGTAATTTGCTGCGGGGAATTTAACTTTCGGAAGTCATGACTAACACGTTTCCCTTCGTAAATATTATTTCTCTTTAAGAAGGAAAAACAACAGTGGGAATATGCTAAATTTAACTCGATTTTCTCAGCCGAAATTCCCCGTGTGTGTGTGATGGAAGAAACCCATCTGAGTTCACGTAGGAGCCTGGGTCCTTAAAGGAAGCGTTTCCTTCCAGAATCACCTAACAATGAAGCTTCCTCGGGGGCTGTTCCACACACTCATTCCTGCAGGCCCACACGTCCCGGGTTTGGTGTGATTGAATGCATGCCGGGCAGAGGATGTTATGGCCCTGTGAGCTCCACCGGGCACTTCCCCTGTTGGAAGGGGAGGGGTCGGAGGTCAGTGGGGCGGATCGTCCTCCCGGAGTGGACACACAGGGACCCGAGAGGCGGTCGGAGGGGCAGAGCAGAAGATGCTGGTCTCTGGCCCAGTGTCCTGGGCTCCCTGCTCTTGGGGTGAATATGGTCACAGGGTCTGGTGCCCAGCAAACGCTCCCTCGTGCCCTCGTGTCGTGTGGAAGTTTTACCCGGGAGCTGAGTTCCATGCTAAGCAGACATCCTTCCAGCACAGCTCCATGGCTTTGATCGTTCAAAGCAGCGTCCGGAGCCCCTCTTTTAGTTCATTTCCCTGGAAAGTAAACTTGTTTTGAACACATGGACCGTTTGGACACATCCGACGCCAGTTTCCTCCTCAAACTCTGAGTCGATCGCAGGCCCCAGAAGACCGGGCCGTGTGACCTGTGGAGACTGTGTTGTCTGTCACTTGAGCTTCTGACTTGGAGTCTTCATGGTCTTACTCGCCTGTTTCTAACCACGTGGATTTCAGCTCTTAGTCGGCTGTGGGGGCCTCGGTGACTCCGAAGCCCTGTCTGTGGGGGGAGCACGGGCGGGGGGACCGGTGCAGTGTGTGCCCCACCACACCCACACCCACACACACACACTCACACACACACAGAGACACACTCACACACACACACAGACACACACACACACTCAGACACACACACAGACACACACACACAGACAGATACACACACACACAGAGACACAGACACACACAGACACAGGGACAGACACACTCACAGACACAGAGACACACACACAGAGACACAGAAACACACACACACACACAGAGACACAGACACACACAGACACAGGGACAGACACACTCACAGACACAGAGACACACACACAGAGACACAGAAACACACACACACACA
>NW_005364633.1:777577-778062 GCF_000412655.1 Myotis brandtii
AGACACACACAGAGAGACAGACACAGACAGATACACAGACACAGACACACACTCAGACACACACACACACACCCGGACACTGTGGGCACGGCAGGCCTCTGTGGCCGTGGTACTTGTCTGCTTCCTGCTGTTCCTGTACGTGAGCGGGTTCCTCGGGCTCGGGTGACTGTGCGGCTGGCGTCCTTGGGGATGAAGCTGACAGTGCGGCGAGGAGGGAAGGAACCCCTTTCTCTCCCCCCGCAGAACACGAATGGGATCCTGGCCATGCTGGACGAGGAGTGCCTGCGGCCCGGCACCGTCACCGACGACACCTTCCTGGAGAAGCTGAACCAGGTGTGCGCCACCCACCAGCACTTCGAGAGCAGGATGAGCAGGTGCTCGCGCTTCCTCAACGACACCACCCTGCCCCACAGCTGCTTCCGCATCCAGCACTACGCCGGCAAGGTAGGTAGGGGCGGGGCCGGCAAGGTGGGCACCGGCCGGGG
>NW_005364633.1:778089-801331 GCF_000412655.1 Myotis brandtii
CTGGGCCTCAGAGCTGGCATCGGCCCACCGCCAACTCGTGAGGATCAGCTGAGCTGGCAGAATGGTAGGATCGCGGGAATGGAGTCAGTGATCCTGTACTAACTATGTGTGGGGTCAGATGGGTACCAGGCGTATCAGGATCACTTCCTAGGTCATACACCGTGCTGGGCACCTGAGGTTAACAGAAGACTGAATGTCACCTGTCACTGCACAAGGAAAAAGTGAATAGTAGAATCAGGAAATGTTCCACAGAATCTGGACCATGTTGAGCAACGTCTTACTAATGCTCATAGCTACAAGGAAAGCTGGTGAACTTCATGAAAGAGTTCGAATGTGTTTTTAAAAATGATTTTATTATTTTCAAGCGCTAAGCTGTCCTATAAAAAAAGATCTATCAACACAAATAAAGAGGATTTGCCAGTAAAAATTAAAAGTCTTTGAAGACTTACAGTAAGGTTTTAAAAGCACAAACCACTTAGGAAAATATATTCTTAGATTTTGAAATGACATGGGAAAATATCTACTTTAAAAAAACACTTATTCGTTTGCTTAATATTTGGGAGAATTAATTTTTTATGTTATATATATATATATATGTTAAAAACAGTTTTGATAATAGATTAATTTTTAGACTCCTAAAAGAATATTGAATGCAGTTAATACCTCTTTTGTTATAAATAAGGTTGCAAACTCCTAAGGGGGAAAAATTCTTAATTATGTAGTGATTAAAAATGAAGTATATAGTCTCTGACCTACCTTTAATTTTAAAATGTTGAAACTTGTACTTTATTTCTTCATTAGCCTATGTTATTAAAAGATACTTTTCGGGCCAATATTGCTGCTGGCTTGGGATGTCGATGAAAATTTAGTCTTATGTCTACTTTATTTTCCTCCAGTGTACTTTTTTATTTTTCGAGTATATTTTTATTGCTTTCAGGGAGGAAGGGAGAGGGAGAGAGAGATAGAAACATCAATGATGGGAGAGAACCATTGATCAGCTGCCTCCTGCACGCCCCACACCGGGGATCGAACCATGACCTCCTAGTTCGTAAGTCAACACTCAACCACTGAGCCATATTGGCTGTGGGCCTTCCCGTCTACTTTTAAACAGACTAGGATTGGCACATGTGAACTAAAAAAAAATAAAAGTAAAACCTCAAAAATGTGCTCAAACACCAAAAATAGAGAAAGTCCTTTGAAAATGCTCAGCCTAACATTTTTGGAATTTATTCTTGCAGATCCTGAATGGTAATAGAATTTATTTAAAACTCTTCTGTGATGTAGACGGTTGGCATTTAAACTTGGACGCTCGTTCGGCATGAGAGAGCGACTAAAGCAGTGATGGCGAACCTTTTGAGCTCGGCGTGTCAGCATTTGAAAAACCCTAACTTAACTCTGGTGCCATGTCACAAATAGAAATTTTTTGATATTTGCAACCATAGTAAAACAAAGACTTGTATTTTTGATATTTATTTTATATATTTAAATGCCATTTAACCAAGAAAAATCAACCAAAAAAATGAGAGGAGACACGCGTGTCGTAGGTTCGCCATCACTGGACTGAAGTGTTGGGGGTCTGATGGGAAGGAAGACACTGGGCTATAGCTAGTCCCGGGATATTCCACCAGCCGCTTGACATCCTGACGTGCAGCCTGTCCGTTGCTGAGTCTCATGTTGCTCGTAGGTGCTGTACCAGGTGGAAGGATTTGTGGACAAAAACAATGACCTCCTCTACCGAGACCTGTCCCAGGCCATGTGGAAGGCCGGCCACACCCTCATCAAGTCCCTGTTCCCCGAGGGGAACCCCGCCAAGATCAACCTGAAGAGGCCCCCGACAGCCGGCTCGCAGTTCAAGGCGTCCGTGGCCACGCTGATGAGAAACCTGCAGACCAAGAACCCCAACTACATCCGGTACTTGTGGTCCCAAACTTTCTGACGGTTCACGGGGGGGGGGGAGCTCCAGGAAGCGTCCTGTCCTGTTTGCTTCAGCCTCAGTAGCCCACGCGGTGGGTAACAAGCGCACTTACAGATCAGATAGCACAGTGTCTTAGGTTTGCTTGAAAAATGCCCCATTGCCCCTTCCTCCCCCCAAATCAGGGATTGAAAACAGAGGGGGGAGGTAGGCATAGATATTTAATGAAATTGGGTTGTTGGCACAGGCGGGTCCCAGCTTTCTGTATTTTTTTTAGTAAGTTACTTAAATATATTGAATAGGGTATGTTCTTAGTTTTAATAAGATGAACAATATGTAAATTTTTGTAAGGGTTCTGCATAAAAACTGGATCATTTGGGGCTTGTTTTATATTAACTCGGAGCGTTGGAGCGAGGGGGCCTTAGTGAGACTCTGGGTTTTGGAATATGTGCCTCCTTCTCTCTGTGAGACTGACAGGCCGGGAAGAGCAGTTATTTCTAAACCGCCAGGATTTTCTCAGAGCAATAGAGATAACTCGGAGAAGGCCTTTGGGCTCTTCTCTCTGCGTCTCGGGCATCTTGGGTCTCCGGTTCCGGGAAGACGGCGAGGGGCAGCGTCGCTCTCTGTGTATCTGGGGAGTGAGATACTAGGTGTGTGTGTCAGGTCAGGTTCCATCCGCACACGCACACCCACGCGCCTTCTATAGCCTGAAAATCCAGTTGCCAGGAGACGGAGTGAGGAACGTTTTTGTGTTTGGCTTGTTTACCTAATATTATCTTAGCAACATATAAGCAGGCAAAATCCCCTGGTTTGATTGCAGTCGGGTTAGAACATATTAATTAGAAAAATCCTGGTTTCATAAGAAGATAACCAGGAACCTTATGATTAGCTTCTTTTCTGATTTTTTTCTTTTAAATGCGTAGCTGTCATCTTTTGGTGCCCTATTAAAAAGGAAGGAAGTACAAGGACATAGAGACAACGTGTTGCTTTCTTTTAAATATGTTTTTGTTGATATTTAGAGAGAGAGAGGAAGGGAGTGGGATAGAGAGATGGGGACATTGATTGGCTGCCTACTGCGCACCCCGTACCGGGGATCGAGCCCCCAGACCGGGCATGTTCGCTGGCCGGGAATCGAACCCGTGACCTCTTGGTTCAGGGATCAATGCTCAACCACTGAGCCACACCAGCTGGGCATGACACCATGTTTTTAATCTTTTCATTGAGATATATACATAATAAAATATGGCCAAGCACATGAGTGTTCATTGTACAGCTTGTTGAGGTTTCACATATGTGTACACCTGTGTGACCCATTCAGACCAAGAGACAAAACATTTCCATTACCAGAAGGTCCCTGTGCCCTTCCCTGTCCCTCCCCTCTCACCCCTCCCCAGAGGTGGCAGCAGGACTGATTTCTGTGAGTGTTCATTGTACAGTGTGTTGAACTTTCAGATATGTGTACACCTGTGTGACCGATTCAGACCAAGAGACAAAACATTTCCATTACCCAGAAGGTCCCTGTGCCCTTCCCTGTCCCTCCCCTCACCCCTCCCCAGAGGTGGCAGCAGGACTGATTTCTAACCAGAAGTTCTGCTGAGTGTCACGTGAAGGGAAGCATGAAATGTGTCCTCTATGTCAGACTTCTTTCACTCGGCGAAAGGGCAGTGGGACTCATCAGGTTATTGTGGGAGAGGGAGAGAGAGACAGACACATCCATGATGAGAGAGAATCACTGATCGGCTGCCTCCTGCACCCCCACTACTGGGGATCGAGCCTGCAACCCGGGCATGTGCCCTGACTGGGAATCGAACCCGGGACCCTTCAGTCCGTAGGCCGACAATCTATCCACTGAGCAAAACCAGCCGGGGCAGGATTTATTTTTTTTTATTGCCGTGTAGGTAGTGTCTTAATTTTTAGGCTTTTGGAAAATGATGTGAAATAATTTCAGAAGAAATGACCAGGTTTCCCAGGAGTGATAAGTAATGGTCTCTTCCCTTGTGAAACCCAGACGGATGATATCCCTGGAGACAGAGCTTAACGTCTCGGTTCCCTTTCAGGTGCATCAAACCCAATGACAAGAAAGCAGCTCACATCTTCAGCGAGGCCCTGGTGTGCCACCAGATCCGCTACCTGGGCCTCCTGGAGAACGTGCGCGTGCGCAGGGCCGGCTACGCCTTCAGGCAGGCCTACGAGCCGTGCCTGGAGCGGTACAAGATGCTGTGCAAGCAGACGTGGCCTCACTGGAGGGGGCCGGCGAGGTGAGCGTTCGCTGCCCGTGCTTAGTGACGCAGTCTGAGAGCACACGGTCACCCGTGTGATTCACCTGCTCCCGGGCAGAACAAGTGTATGAAACACTGGATGGGATCTCTGCTTCGTCCCCTCTTCCACCCGGGAGCATTCTGTGCTGATCCGTAATTAATGATAGAAGTCTCAGTTTTCTTTAAGGTCCGAACAGGGCTTACAGATCCACATTGGCCACTTGCCTGTCGGTAGGGCGTTAACGTGTGTAAGTCAGGAGGGTCCATAATCAATCGGTGCGTTTGTGTGGAATCGTGGAAGGGTACAGTTGGACGGGCATGTTGGATCACTGCTCTCAGCCCCGCCCCCCAGAGTGGGGAGCATTAACCCCAGAGACAGTCGGGGGGTGGGGGTGAGGGTCCCACTTTTTACCCGGGTCTGCACCCCTTGGGAGCAGCTAGAGTCCAAGGTGTCGGTGTCTCTGCTGGCAGAGCTAGGTGGGAGGCTGTGGGAGAACGGGGCCACCTTCAGAGGCGTATACATAATAAAATGTAGGTACGCCTCCCCGGCCCTGGCTGGCACTCGCCCATCTAGTCTCAGACGGAGCCTGGGCCACGGCAGGCCCCTCCCTGGGGCAGCCCCCAGCGCTCTCCATGTGCTGGTGGTGGAGGTGGGGTGCGGGGTGGGGGGTCGCTGCCAAAGCAAAGTCAGGCCTTGCCTGTGAGCGACCTTCCTTCTGCTTTTACCGGTCAGTGAAGTCACCCCTTTTCTTTTGTTATTTTCTATATATTTTATTGATTTCAGAGAGGAAGGGAGGGGGAGAGAGAGAAACATCAATGATGAGAGAGAATCATCAATTGGCTGCCTCCTGCACACCCCCTACTGGGGATCGAGCCCACAACCCGCGTGTGCCCTGACTGGGAATCCAACTGTGACCTTCTGGTTCGTAGGTCGATGCTCACCACCGAGCCACGCCAGGTGGGCTGCCCTTTTCTGCGGGCGGTAGAAACTCGCGACCGCTCCAGGAAGCCGCGTGCCTGCTCTGCGGCCTCGGCAGGACGTGGGGACTGTCCCGGGGGCTGTCCTTTCGCTGTGCCGGTGTCACCGGTGCACGTCCCTGGGCCTGGCCTCTCACGGGCACCCCGGCAGCATCAGACACTCCCCCGCATCCCGGGAAGATAAGCTCCAGGCGCGGGGTGTGGTCTCCGATGGGTAACCGAACACCTGAGTAACGTGGGTCCTGGTGCTGGTTCCGTTCCCAGGACTGACCTCCGGATGTCACGGTCAGTGTGCACCATGACACACAGGCCAGATGTCTGACCGCTGCCTGGTGCTCGGCCCCCAGGTTGTGGGTGTTTAGTTGTAAAGACTGATGTGGAAGCTGGGGTCCAGGACAGAGAGGTCAGCCATGTCCAGGCCTTGCTCCCGCCCTGTGAGGCCCAGGTCCCATGCAGCCCGTCGTCTGGCACTTAGCACTCCCTCTCGGGCTTTGTCCACACCCCGATGGGCAGACGCGATGTTTAAAATGTTCTTAAGACTCGGCGGAGTGAGTTAAAAATAGATCTGAGCCTCTCACACACCCCCCTGGCCTGGTGGGTCCATCGCTGTGGGTATATTGGATACAAGTGTTGCTTCTGCGAATGAAATCGAGACCTTGGCCATCGTACCTCATTTTCTTGGAATATGGAGTTCTGAACCCAAATTTGCTCTGTCAGCATCTCCTGGACTTGGTTTAATTTGTGGAGCTCCGTCTTGATTCTTCGATAGAAGGACACTCCCTGAAAGAGCGATTGTACTACTTGGGAATGCAACTACTGTTTGGTGCCACTGGGGATCTGATAGCATGATTTCAGATCAGATAAACTGTTTCTGTGACTCAGAACACTCACTGTTTTTATTGTTTTCTAGGGCTGGTGTGGAGGTTTTGTTTAATGAATTGGAGATTCCTGTGGAAGAATATTCCTTCGGTCGATCGAAGATATTCATCCGGAACCCGAGAACGGTATGCAGTTGAAACCTTTCCATTCTGAACGTACGTCCTGATCACATAGACGGGTCCTCAAAGTCTGTTTCACTTGGGGATGTGACCCGAGATGCTGCCCAGAACGCCCCATTCTCGTTTTATCTCGAATGCCCAAGAGGATGGGCACGTGAGGGGTCATGGCAGAGCCTGTGTGTTTCTGATGAGACATCCATGTCTTTGACCGGATAGGCTGTCCAAGAGAGAAATCATAAAGAACCTGTTCATGCAACAACAAAACCTGGCTAATTCATAGGAATTGGAGATCAACTCAGTCTGCATTTGTAATATCTGCATTATTTCATAATCTAGGGAAAGACCACCCTATTATTTAGAAGTCCATGAAGGCACTCAAAATTTTTTTAAGTTAAAAAGAACATTTGAAATTCTACTTGGTAGGGCTCTAAGGGAGTCTTTCTATGAATGAGTAGACTGGGATGAAGCGTAGTCAGTGTAACAGTTGATTGGCGATTTGGAAATTTGGAGAATTTGGAAAGGGTTGCAGTTGTTTACGAGAAACGTTGCCAGCTCCTTTCTTTGATGGATAAACGCACCCTCAGGATGGCATGCAGGCAGACCCGAGCTGAGCTCAGCCCTCCTCTGATTCATCGGAAGTGCCGAGCCACCAGAATCTAAATGGCGGATGCTGCGTGAATCGTCAGAATCGTTTTCCCGTGGGCTGTGGCCCGTGGTATCTGTAACGGAGACAGTCATCCCTGTTTTTTCTCAGTGCGTGGCCTCCACCAGCGGGCCCTCTGACCTCCCGAGCACTTCTGTCTGGGATGCCACGAGTGTGTGCTGGATGAGTGATCGACCCATCTCTCCATTTCTCCTTTCTCCTCAGCTCTTCAAGCTGGAGGACCTGCGGAAGCAGCGGCTGGAGGACCTGGCCACGCTCATCCAGAAGATCTACCGCGGGTGGAAGTGCCGCACGCACTTCCTGCTGATGCGCAGGAGCCAGATTGTGGTCGCCGCCTGGTTCCGGAGATTCGCCGTGAGTGCCGCGCCGCCGCCATGCGCCGGGCTCACTGCCGATACGCCTCACGTGCTGTCTGTGCCTGCCCTGGTCACATGCCTGCCTCTCCCAGCAAGCCCAGGAGACGCATGCCCCTGATGTTCCTTTAGATTTCTTTTTTAATTTTTTTTTAATCCTCACCCGAGGATATTTTTCCATTGATTTCTAGGGAGAGTGGAAGAGAGAGGGAAAGACAGACAGAAAAACAATGTGAGGGAGACACATCGATGGGTTGCCTCCTGCACAAGCCCCAACCAGTGCCCAGGCTGGGGAGGAGCCTGCAACCCAGGAACGTGCGCTTGACTGGAATCGAACCGGGACCCTTCGGTCAGCAGGCTGATGCTCTATCCACTGAGCAACACTGGCTAGGGCTCTGGTTGCTTTTTAAAGACGAGAAAACGAAGCGAAGGCAGGAACCGCTAGGGAACGTGCCCACAGTCCCCCAGCTGCCGGGTGGCCGCGATGGGGTTGGAATGCAGGGCGTCTCCAGTCAGAGCTCACGTTCCGTGTATCGCACCGCCTCCCCCTGGGGTAGATACGGTGGGACGTCTCCCTCTTGAATGTGGTCGTGGACCGAACGAGACTGTGTCCTTTAACCCCTGGACAGTGGTAGAGTCAGCCTTTTTGAAATAATTGGTTCTTCTCCATTTATTGTAGCAGCGCCGAAAATGGCTTTAATCCCAGAAAGCCGAGGCCACATTTTCCTAGAATTGGGGGTTTGGCTAAAGGGTTGGACTTCTTTAGTCCTCAGACATTCGGCCCTTCCTGCTGGCGGGGGGTCTCGCGTGGATGCTGCTGGGAGCTCCCACCTGGGGAGTGCGGCACAGCGAGGGTGCGTGTCCTGGTTTGGGGTTGTTGGGTGTTCCGGTTTCTTTACATGTTGGTTTCCGGGAGGAACATGGGTGATCAAGAGGCAGTTGCACCAAGAGCGACATACTCTTTCCCCGTCGTAATACGAATAAATGATACAATAAACAATAACAGGGGAAGGCGCCGTTCCGCGCACGCAGGGCTGCACACCTGCTTCTGCCCGCCCCCGTGTGAGCTCACATCTCCCCTTCTTCCTGCAGCAACGGAAGCGGTACCAGCAGACAAAGCGCTCGGCTCTGGTGATCCAGTCTTACATCCGGGGCTGGAAGGTGAGTTAAAGGAACGCGCCTTCTCTACTTGGGGCTCTCGGGTCCCTGCAGGGGGCCGCTCCTGCCTGCTGCCCGCGCCCCGAACAGCCGGGCGGGAGGATAAACATCGGCCAGCGGGGGCCCGGTGACCTGACCGCGTCTGGGCCGCTTCCTCCGAACCGGCTTTCTTTTCCAGAGCTTTGTTCTCGAAGCAGGAAGTCCTTGAACTAATTCCGTGCGTGAGCTCGACATCCTCTCGCCCTGCTTATGAGGGAGGCGGTGTGTAGTCCGGGCTGTCCCAGGTGGTCCACACCTGTGCACCCCCCCAGACCTCGCTCTCCCGGCCCCGCGCCTCCTCTGACTTCCTGGCTGTCATCTTCCCACTGCCCTATAATGGATGGTCCGGGATCCTGAGCTCTGGCCATTCAGTGGGGAGAGTGGGTCACAGTGCGCCACCTCCTTGGTCTGGAGGTCAGCAAACTACGGCCCACCGGCCACGGGTGGCCTAACTTTTGTTATTGCACAGCCTGGAAGCAAAGGATGGTTTTTATATTTTTAAAGCATTGTTAAAAGACAAAGAAGATATGAAATGCAAATTTCATATAAATGAGGTATATGTGAACTACAGAGTTCGCACACATAAAGCTTCGTGCTGCACAACCACGCCTGCTCCTCTACCTCCTGTCTGGGGCTGCCTTCGCGCTGCCGCGGGAGCTGATGAGTTGTGACAAGGACACGTGACCTGCAAAGCCAAGCATTCTCGCCAGCGGGCCTCCTACAGGAAGCCTTGCTGACCCCGCTCTGGGTCACAGGTACTCGAGGCCTGTGCTGACCCTGTCCTGTCGGAGGTTGTGTGGGTTGGGCTAAACCCAGAGCCGCTGCTTCAAGGTTGTCCTCTTGCCTGGAACCCCTTCAGAGCAGAGGCCCCGGACGCACCTGGGCATAACCAATGGACACACACAATACGTACACGGGGGCAGGCTAGGAGAGGTCAGTGGGGGAAAGGGGGCATATGTAATACTTCCTTTTTTTAAAATATATTTTTATTGATTTCAGAGAGGAAGGGAGAGGGAGAAAGACAGAAACACCAATGGTGAGAGAGAATCATGGATCGGCTGCCTCCTGAACGTCCCCTACTAGGGATCGAGCCTGCAACCCGGCCATGTGCCCTGGACCAGAATCGAACTCGGGACCCTTCAGTCCGCAGGCCGACTATCCACTGAGCCAAACTGGCTAGGACTATAATACTTTCAACAATAAAGAATTTTTTTAAAAAGAACATACGTCCCTGGGCCAGGGGTCTATGGCACCCGTTGACCTTCGTCTGGGCCCGTGAATAGCCTCAGGGCTGCGTAGTCCTCCCACAGCAAATGCCAGAGACCAAATCCGAGCGTGTAGCCTAAGTGTGGCCGCCGCCTGCGGATGCGTCTTTGGCCTCATTACTGAGTCCTGGGTGGGGTCTCCGTCCAGCGACATCAGGGGCAAGATGCAGAGCCCACCTCCAGCCAGGCCTCCTGCCTCCACCAGATCAGTTTCCAGCAACTGCTGGAGAGAAGCGTGATGGACGTGAGAATTTCATATTAGCAAATCTTTAAACATTTCTTGAATTAAGACTATAGCTACAGTTCTATCCTCAGACAACAATACTGAAAGCGATTGGATGGATTGGGTGGATGATTGGAGATCCTGCAACCTCATTGTGAGGCCTGCTCCTTTTAGCTGATGTGCACCAGCTTGTCTTGCCTGTGGCCAGGTTTTCCCTGTCCCATACGGGGCGTGGGAGGCGGCTGTCCCAGTCTCAGTGGGCGCTGCACTGTCGGGTTGGATGTGTTTTCACTTACAACTTCTCATTGTCCGTTTTGGGCTAATTAGCAACATTCCCTGTACAGTGGGGCCTTGACTTACGAGTGTCCCGACTAACGAGTTTTTCGAGATACGAGCCGGCTCTCGGCCGCTTTTTTGCTTTTGAGTTGCGAGCTAAAATTCGGGTTACGAGCCAGCTTCAGATACCCCACCGCTAGTTGGCGCAGCGAATGTCACAGTGAACGCCACAACATCAGCGCAGCATCCCGTGTCTCACTTGTTCCCTTTATGATTTGACATACGAGTAATTTGAGTTACGAGCTCCATCACGGAACGAATAAAACTCGTAAGTCAAGGCCCCACTGTGTGTGTGTGTGTGTGTATACATATATATATGTATGTATGTATATGTATACACACACACATTACATATTTTATATATCTATATATATAAAAGCCCAAGCGACCTTTACGACTGAACAACCGGAACGACCAGTCGCTATGACATGCACTGACCACCAGGGGGCAGATGCTCAATGCAGGAGCTTCTCCCTGGTGGTCAGTGTGCTCCCACAGGGGAGCGCCGCTCAGCCAGAAGCCGAGCTCATGGCTGGTGAGTGCAGCTGTGGCGGCAGCGGGAGCCTCTCCTGCCTCCCGCTCAGCCAGCCGAGCTCATGGCTGGTGAGTGCAGCTGTGGCGGCAGCGGGAGCCTCTCCTGCCTCCGCGGCAGCGCTACTGAGCGGCGGCGGCAGGCGCAGCAGGCCAGGATGAGCATGAGCTCAGGCTCCTCCCTGGCCACCTGCCACTTGGCACACTGCTAATCCCTTGGGGGATGTCCGACTGCCGGTTTAGGGGGATCAGGCCTAAAGTGGCAGTTGGACATCCCCCGAGGGGTCCCGGATTGCGAGAGGGCGCAGGCCAGGCTGAGGGCCCCCCTCCCCGCCCCCCCGTGCACAAATCTGTGCAGTGGGCCTCTAGTGTGTGTGTGTGTGTGTGTGTGTGTGTGTGTGTATACATACACATACATATTAGATGTATCATTGATTTCAGACAGGAAGGGAGAGGGAGAGAGAAGCATCAATAATGAGAATCCTTGATCGGCTGCCTCCTGCACACCCTCTATTGGGGATCTAACCCACAACCCGGGCATGTGCCCTGACAGGGAATTGAGCCGTGACCTCTTGGTTCACAGGTCGACGCTCAACCACTGAGCCACCGCCGGGTGACCTTTCCCTTTTCTTTGAGCCGTTGGTTCCTCACCTGAGAAGGGTATTATGACTGTCTCTCCGGGTATTTCTCAAGTCCCTGTGGCTTCCGTTGTTGGCTAATGTTGTGTTCATCTGGCTGATTCTGCCCCTTAGGCCCGAAAAATCCTGCGGGAGCTGAAGCACCAGAAGCGCTGTGAGGAGGCCGCCACCACCATCGCGGCGTACTGGCACGGGACGCAGGTGGGCCGGACCGCCCGCCCGGCCGGCGGGACTCGGGGTTCAGGGCGTCAGAGCGAGGGGCCCTCTCCCGGGGCAGGACCGTCCGGCTAAGCTCCTGAGCACGCATGCCTCTCGCGCTCTCTGACGCTCGTTCGGTGCGGGTGGTGGCACGCGCGCTCGTGTTTACGGGTGGCGGTGACCGGTGTCTGTCTGTCCTCCTCTGTCGCAGTCACCTTTCCCGCCTCACGCTCTCTGTCACTCCTTCTCACACGCTTCCAGGCGCGGAGGGAGCTGAGCCGGCTGAAGGAGGAGGCTAGGAATAAACACGCTATTGCAGTGATTTGGGCTTTCTGGCTTGGATCGAAGGTACTGACGCGCCTCTCGTCCCCGCCCCGGGATGGGCAGTCATCAGCCCGTAGCGCTCGCCTATCGGGATGAGTGACTGCAGTTGGCACGGCGCACGCGGTGCACGTCCTCACGGCTGGCGTGAATGGGCCCGGAGCTGTAGGCGGCATTAGTGCCGGGGCAGCTGCCGCATGCATAGATAGGCAGACAAGACCATGCTTACTAATGAGGTGCTAGGGTAGTTGCTGTTTCATTAAAACTCTCAAATAGCTTGCATGTTAGTTTTTCCTCCCCCCCCCCTTCTCCTCTCCCCCTGCCCTGCCACGTACTGGCCGCTCTCTGGAGGGATCCCCCGGGGGGCGAGGGGCATGTGGAGAACACTCGGATTGGGGCCTCCGTGGGTGTGGCAGACACCCCTTTAACGCATGCCTTAGAACATAGTCATCTGCGGATGAAACGATGTTTTCGGCTCCCTGTGGCAAGGCAGCCATTGATGATTCTATGCCAAATATTCTATGTGCAAAGAATTGCCATCTGTGATTTAACGGGAAGCCACGTCCACACGGCCAGCTGGGATGGCCACGGAAGAATCCCAGGAATTTCCGCATCAGCCGTTAGTTTTCCGAAACAAAGGCCCCTGGAGGCCCTGGCTGATCCCCAGGCAGCGTCCTGGGCGCTGTGAACGTTTCACGTGCCCCAGGGGGCCGAGGCTTTAGATGATTTTGTTACTCAGGAAATCAGAGGTCGTCCCTGCTAAAAATGTGGACCATGCAGCAGCCTAGTCCTGGGTCTGTAAGTCACCTTCTCAGCGTCGTAGGCCCATCGTGGGAGAAAAGCGAGAAGAGAGGACGTTTGCCCAGAACAGTCTGACTTTGCCACAACCCCACCAAAGTTGTTCCTGTGTGTTTTCCCTTGGCAGTCGGTGAAGAACACACTAGTCCCTTTATCTTTTTAAAAAAAATATTTTTTCATTGATTTCAGAGAGGAAAGGAGAGGGGGGGGGAGAATGAGAGAGAGAGAGAGAGAGAGAAACATCAATGAAGAGAGAGAATCAGTGATGATTGGTTGCCTGCACACCTCCCTGCTGGGGACCGAGCCTGCAACCTGGGCATGTGCCCTGACTGGAATCGAACCCGGGACCCTTCAGTCCACAGGCCGATGCTCAGCCACGGAGCCACACCGGCTGGGGCCAGACGAGTCCCTTTAGCGAACAGGAGGACAGAGTCCTGGCAGCGGCAGAGGGGCACGGAGACCGTGAGCGTGTCCCAGCCTGCCCCGCCGCGCAGTGTGAAGCCAGCACCTGGTTAGTCCTGTCCCTTAAAACCACACGCCTCCGACGGACGCTGCCCTAAGGTGGCTTTTTAACCTACAGATGGTTCCACTTTTTATCTCAGTACATTTCCCCGTTTGGGGCCTTTGCTAAGATTACATCTTGAAAATACGCTACTTGCAGTTTTCTAACTGGAAGGAATTCTGAGTTTCGTGTTTCTGGTTGAACTTGGGGGAGAAACAACCTTCATTCCTTCCGTTTTAAATGGTTGCCTTTTTACACGTCTGAACGCGTGAACGCGGGGCTCCCCCTCAGCCCCTGTGCCGGCAACAAAGGCAAGGCTACTAGAGTTCTTAGGAGCCGCTCAGAGTTCAAGGCTGTGAGGAGGGAGGGAGAACGGGGAAAAGGCAAAGGATGGGAGTGAGGGGCGGAGGAGTGCTCCCTCGGGGCCACGCAGACTGCCCTCCCCTGGGACAGGCTCCACACCCCGAAAATACCGGGGCGCACCAGCCTGACGCCGACATGACCGTGCAGGGCCCCTCTGCCACCTGACTCCTCGCTCCTGCGTGGCCCTCTGTGTGGTGGTGTCTCCTCCTGGTCGTTGCTGTCTGCCTCGGGCTGTCTCTCTTATTTACCGTCTAAAACGTTCCAGGCTCGGAGGGAGTTGAAACGCTTGAAGGAGGAGGCTAGGCGCAAGCATGCGGTCGCTGTCATTTGGGCTTACTGGCTTGGACTGAAGGTACTTCCTCCCCCTCCTCTCTGTCCAGGGCGGGCTCCGGGGCCTCGCACTCACTAACCCCGAGAAAAGCGGGTGCGCTTGCTCACGGGTCTGCACCGGCTCGGACGGGCCATCTTGCCTAATTGTGTTTCTTTTTGGAAACGAAGCTGTACACTAATATTTTCTGATCTTATTGTGATATGTATTTTTATTTCTTTTTATTATTATTTTTAATCCTCACCCAAGGATATTTTTTCCATTGATTTCTAGAGAGAGTGGGAGGGAGGAGGAAGAGAGAGAGAGAGAGAAAAAAAATCAACGAGAGAGAGACACATCGATGGGTTGCCTCCCACATGCGCTCCGACCGGGGCTGGGACCCTGCAACTGAGGTACGAGGTACGTGCCCTTGACTGGGAGTCGAACCCACGATCCTTGGGTCCAGTGGCCAATGCTCCAACCACGGAGCCAGACCGGCGAGGGCTGTGGTGTGCTGCTTTAAGTGCTAGCTTTAAAGTAATGCCGATGCAACCTATCTTATTTAAGACTGTTTGTTATGAAGTTCTGTTTTATGTCATCTTTAGGGGGATGACATGTTTTTTTAATGCATAAGACAATTTCAGCAGCTGAGCTGGGAGCTGGCCCAGGTCTGCAGTGCCCGCCCAGCCAGGGGGGTTGGGCTCCGATGCCCTTCCCCCACCTCCCCTGCTCTGACCGCTGCTGGGCGGAGCCTTCTCGAAGTGACCCGCACTCTGGTTGCTCAGCATAGGAACCAAGGGATTCCGCTGACGGTACAGATTTTGACAAATAAGAGGACTTTACGTGCCAACGAGGCCTCTAATGCAGCGGTTCTCAACCTGTGGGTCGAGACCCCTTTGGCAGTCGAACGACCCTTTCACAGGGATCGCCTAAGACCATCCTGCATATCAGATATTTACATGACGATTCATCACAGTAGCAACATGACAGTTAGGAAGTAGCAACGAAAATAATTGTATGGTTGGGTCACAACATGAGGAACTGTATTTAAAGGGCCAGAAGGTAGAGTCTAATGTATTTCAGAGTGGTGCTTCCCACTTCAGGTGAGGATGCACGTAGGCAAAGGAGATTCTGAGCTCTGGGAAATCTTGAGAAAACCTCTAGACATTTATAACTAAATGATAATAAATATTTTAAGTATTTTCCCCTCGGTTTCAAAATTTAACTGTATTGTTCATGCATTCAGCAAACACCTGGCACAGGCCTTTTGTTAGACGTTAGCATACAGCGAAAATACAGCAGGGCAGCAAGGAGGAAAGAGGGCTGTCATGTGATGTTTTAAGTGCACGGCAGTATTCTGTAGGAAGGTGAGTAGGAGTGAGGGCGAGAGAAAAATCGATGCAGTGAGAGGGAAGACAATGCTAGTTCAAATCTAATTCTATTATTTTCAGTGCCCTTCCATTTCCATCTTCCTAGGCAAGGCTTTTGGGAACGGCAGTGTAGTTCTTTAGGCCTTTTTTCCCCTTGGAAGAACAATTCGAAATGAAGGTCGCCTTCCGTCATCTTTTCCCGAAGCGTGCTTTGATCTGTGACGCGTTGGCCGCTACGCCTGTAAAATGTTTCTCATCAAATCATCAGGTTTCTGAAAAACGAGTTAAAAGTGTTTAAAATAGCGAAACGTCGGGCATTGCCACCGGGCACATCTGCATTTCTCTTCCTCTGGCCTGATGCTCGGGCCCGGTGTGCGCCAGCTGTCTCGCTCCATCCGAGAGGCACCTGCTGTCGTGTTTAGTGGACGTGCGGGGCCTCCGTGGCGGCCAGGCCCCTGCTGACCCCGCGTCTGCTTCTCCCTCAGGTGCGCCGGGAGTACAGGAAGTTCTTCAGAGCCAACGCCGGGAAGAAAATCTACGAGTTCACGATTCAGAGAATTGTAAGTCTGCGTTCTGCCTGGGGCTCCTTGGCGTCCGTGGGCCAGCTCGTTAACAGCACCGACTGTCATAGGCGACTCCCTTGCCACGCTTCACCCTCGCTGTCACGCTGAGCGGGGTGGCTCTCACCCTCTCCCCTCGCATCCAGCAGAACTGACCCAGGAAGAGCTATCCGGGGCCCACATGTAGTTAATAGGATGTCATTTTTTAAAACTTTTTTATTTGACGGGGAGAACCTACTGTCGGGGAACACGAGCTCGAGAAGGTCGGGTGTCTTAGTTCAGGCCGCTCTAACCACAGCACTGCAGACCGGGAGGCGGCAACGGTGAGCATCTGTTTCTCGCAGACCTGGAGGCGGGCGGCCGAGGGCAGGCTGCGGCTGTGGCGGTGGCAGCGGGGAGGAGAGGGAAGCCGCTGCCGTAACCCTCCCGTTTCCTCTGATCAGGGCACCGGTCCCGCCACGGGAGCGCCAGCCTCGTGGCCTCTAAACTCCATTACCTCCAGAGAATTTGGGGGATACGAAGGTCCTGCCCTGAGCTGCCTCGGGGCCAGGCTGGCCAGCGAGCAGTGGGGAGTGGGGTGCAGGAGAGAAGGCTGTGGTAGGGCCCAGCCGACCAGATGGGCCCGGAGTCCCTGTGCCCTCGGAGGTGAGCACAGTGAGCAGGGCGAGCTCCGGGCCGCTGGCGCCGCCTCTCACAGGTGCGAGGTGAGCGACTCCTCACTCCGGGGCCTCGGCTCGTTCTCGGGGGGATCACAGCGCCGAGCTCACGAGTGCTGGAGGGTTAACTCGGAACAATGGGCTGACGCGCTCCCGCTGGCCCCGCTGGAGGACTGGCGGGCAGCGCCGTCCACTGGGCCTGTGGAAGGATGCAGATGGCTTATGTCGGCGGTGCCAGGGGACAGCCACCGGCCGCATGGCCACACGGGGCTCTGGAGCACCTGAAGTGTCACCTGTCTGATGAGCTGGCTCGTTTACTTTGTTTTATTTGAATTGCTTACAGTTTAAGTAGAGAGAGCCACGTGACTAGCACAGCTCTCTGGTGTTCGCTGGAGTCAGTGTTGCTGTTCATATTGGGACGAGTGTCCGTTTTCTTCTTTCGTCCGAACCGTTGGGTGGAGCCCAGATTTCTGCAGCCAATACGGAGACTGGAGTGGAGACTTCACGTTATATTCTTATTTTCGGGCCTGAGACTGGCCCAGTCCCAGCGGAGGCTGCTCTGTTTCATTCTGATTTATGAAAAACAAGGACTTTTCTGATATTTCACTCCTCTGGTATTTCCTGTCAAACCCAATGCAGGTGCAAAAATACTTCCTGGAAATGAAAAGCAAGATGCCCTCCTTGTCGCCAATAGACAAGAACTGGCCGTCCAGGCCCTACCTGTTCTTGGATTCCACGCACAAGGAGCTGAAGAGGATCTTCCACCTGTGGAGGGTAAAAAGCTTCTTCTTTTTGGAGGCTTCTCACCGCGTGTTCTGTGTGTTTGCGAAGAGTCCTGTGGAAGTGAATGTCTGCCGCCTTTGCCTCTGGCCAGGAGGGAACTGTTTGAGGACGGGAGTATTTTTGCACCGGGGACCGCGCGTGGCTTCCGTGAGAAGTCCTGGAGCAGCAGGCGTGCCCCGAGGTCTCCTCCTGTCCAGGGAAGGGGTGTGCGTGGCTGTGTGGTCTTTCCCGTTCAGATTCCACTTGCCTTAAAGCGGTTCAGATTTTTGTTTGTTTTCATCCTCTCTGAAGGAATGATACTAGAGGAGAAAGAAATAATAACATGTGAACAAATTCGCACGATGCGGGTGAATCCTGTAAACTACGGGTTTACAGGATGGTTTTCTTACTGCGAGTCTCTAAGAGGGTGGCGGCCTGGGGGCTGGGGTGGCAGGGACCGCCATCGTAGTGAGCAGATGTGAGAAGCGAGGCCGGCCTGCAGGACGCTTCTGTGTTTGGGAGGAGTGTCCCAAGCCGGCACTGTGAGCAGTGAACCCGGCAAAGGAACAACGCTGTGAGGCTTGTACACGCGTAGTTCGTTCACGTTTATTCTCGCCGCTGCTACATCGACGTACTCCATGTAAGAGTGAGCGGTGGCCTGTTTGTGTAAGTGATGCCTTGCTTTTCCTCTTTTTCGTGCCTCGCAGTGTAAGAAGTACAGGGACCAGTTCACAGACCAGCAGAAGCTCATCTACGAGGAGAAGCTAGAAGCCAGTGAACTCTTCAAAGACAAGAAGGCTTTGTACCCGTCGAGGTACGGTGGCTGTGCTAACTCATGGCAGTCAGCATTTTGGAAACTTCTCAAGTATTTGCAGGTCCTTTCTAGTAGAGATTTCGGAGATGCATGAGAGATGTTTAATTCTACGCGTTATTTTATGAGCAGCTGGGTATAAATAACACACACTTCGGAGCAATGGCCGTTTCTTGCCTCTATTCCATTGGCATTAGCTCGAACACTTCACTGAATAATTAGAAGTCACATCCGGCTGCCGTGGCTCAGTGGTTGAGCGTCGGCCTATGAACCAGGAGGTCATGGTTTGACTCCAGCTCAGGGCACATGCCCTAGATGCGGGCTCAATCCCCAACAGGGGGCGTGCAGGAGGCAGACAATCGATGTTTCTCTCTCCTCCCTTCCTCTCTGAAACTAATAAAAACATATTTAAAAAATAATAATAATTAGAAGTCACTTTTTGAAATGAAAATCGTATAGGCTACCAAGATAAATTGGCATTGTAAAGCCCTGTTACTTTCTTGTAGTTTTCAGAGTCTAGCCCAGTTTCTGTTGGCCATTTACTGTCATCGCCATTCCAGTCTTCCTACTTTATTTAATGAGCTGGGTCAGAATTCATTTTTTTTATTTTTTATTTGTTTTTTTAAATTTCTAGTTGGGGAGGGAATTGTTTTCTCACCTCTGGGCTGCTGCTCCCTCTCCCTCCCCTGTCCCTGCTGGCTGGCTCAGTGGTTGGGGCTGCAGTGAGTACAGGAGAGGGACAGGGTCTGCGGGGTAAGGATGGGGCGGGTGGCTCCTCCTGCCTGGGAAGGAGACCCCACATCGCCTCGATGCCAAGGGGAGGTCTGTCCAGGTCCACTTCTCGGGAAAGCAGGTGCATCACAGGGAGAATTCATTTTTAAGAGCCATGAAAAGAGCGAGCCAGTGTACACTTTCTGAGTTCTGCTCGGGCGCTGGCCTGTGGTAGCCCACAGGCTGCTAACCCGCCGGGCACGACTGCCGAGGCCCGTGCAGCGAGATCGGCTCCTTTGTTGTAGACACGAACTACTCAGTAAAGGAAGGCATCCCCAGGGCAAGTTCGCCACGCGAATTCCTCTCCCTGATCAAGACGCTCGTCGGATATCCTTACACGCCCCCCCCCCCAAGTTCATCATTTCCCCCCAGAATTCCTATCTCCTTTTCATCTGGTATTTATGAAAAGATAGGTTGTACCGTTTCAGGCCAAATCTATACCAACTTTTCGTTTCCCCCAAAGAATGGCCTAGAAATGAAAATGCATTACACGCTAAATATATTCACACGTCTTCCATATGGTACATCTGTATTCTCTGTGTCTTCACACACATTTGAAAGCTCTTCCTTTTAGAGGATTAAAAGAACAGAAGCCGGCAGACCCATTTGGTTTGAATGTTTGAAGGGACACAGCTTCCTTGTGAGCTGGCCTGGCGGCTCGAGGTGGCATGTATTCTTCCAAGTCAAACATGGCGTCTCGATCCCACGTCGGCCAGGAGGCCTGCTGTATGCGGCATACGCAGGCGGGAGCACCGTCTCTATGCTTTCTCAGCAGCTAGTTTTATTTAACGTTTTCCTTTATATTTTTAACATGTAGAGTAACCTTCTTAATTAACATTCCCTGTGGATGACTCTTAACTGGGGGGAGAAAAATGCATTTTTGGAGAAACCAGTTCAAAGGCTCTTAGCACTTTTTATTATTAAAAACACATTTGAATGTGAACAACAACAAAAATGTTAACAACGTCAAGCCAAATGGGGGGGTGCGGGGTATCGCCCACGGCAGCCGGGGTGGGATGATTGGCCCTCCCTCCGCTGCGAAGGGCAGCCCATGGTGTCGGCCTTGTCCATCCGGGTGTACCCTCCCCCCCTCCACTGTGTGAAGCTCGGCCCATGGGTGTCGGCCTCTCCTCTCCTGGGAGCTGTGAAACTGACCACCTACACGGATTTTTCTTCCCCATCCTCCACCCACAACACAAGCGTTTAAAGTTGTATTTGCAAATTGCCAGAACTTTCCGGCTCAGAATGAAGCGGTAGGGTTTTTCTGTTTTGTTTTTGTTTGTGTGCTTGTGCGTCCTTGAAGAAGCTGTCCTGAGCGTGTCCCCCAGCAGGGCTCGAGGGAAATCGTGTCTTAACGTATGCGCACGGTCACGCCTCTTGTGGGAAGCACTTTGTTTGAAAGAAAACTGCTCCGGTTCTGAGTCTTTACGTGGCCACTTCTGTCCATTTAGGGGCACATCGTAGGAGGAGGCCTGATTTTTCTTTCATGTGTTGCCTCTTGGAGCCAGAATTTCTATAGTTTTCTTCTAAGACCTATCGCTCTGGACCTGTTCTCCCCCCAAAGGTTATTGGTTTTCTTACTCTGCAAGAAAATGGGCTTTTTCTTTGGATCAGGTGATGCGATGGTTTGTGCTCTTTGTTCCATTGCTGCACGTTGTTTAAAGGCGTTAATAAGCCCTTTGTGGGTAGCTGTGACCTTGATAGTCACAGATCAGAGGAACTGCCTTTTCCTTCAGGTGAGCCCTGCACTTGGGTCTTGGGTGTCATTCATACGAGTGATTTTTATCTTGATTGTTCCTTATCAAAGTCCTGCCTCCCAAATGCCAGGATCACATCAAAAGTATTTGAGCCTGGGCAGTGTTGCTCAGTGGTTGGGCATTGATCCATGACCCAAGAGGCCACTGGTTCGATTCCCGGTCCAGGTATATGCTCAGGTTGTGGGCTCGATCTCCAGTGGGGGGTGTGCAATGATGTTTCTCTCTCATTGATGGGACCTGTTCTCCCCCCGAAGGTTATTGGTTTTCTTACTCTGCAAGAAAATGGGCTTTTTCTTTGGGTCAGGCGATGGCGATGGTTTGTGCTCTTTGTTCCGTTGCTGCACGTTGTTTAAAGGGATTAATAAGCCCTTTGTGGGCAGCTGTTACCTTGATAGTCACAGATCAGAGGAACTGCCTTTCCTTCAGGTGAGCCCTGCACTTGGGTCTTGGGTGTCATTCATACGAGTGATTTTTATCTTGATTGTTCCTTATCAAAGTCCTGCCTCCCAAATGCCAAGATCACATCAAAAGTATTTGAGCCTGGGCAGTATTGCTCAGTGGTTGGGCATTGATCCATGACCCAAGAGGCCACTGGTTCGATTCCCGGTCCAGGTATATGCTCAGGTTGTGGGCTCGATCTCCAGTGGGGGGTGTGCAATGATGTTTCTCTCTCATTGATGTTTCTATCTCTCCCTTTCCCTTCCTCTCTCTCTCTAAAAAAAAATTTAAAAAAAACATATTTAAATACATATATATATATATGTGTGTGTGTGTGTGTGTATTTGAAATAGGTTTAAGGCTCTATTTCCAACGTATATTTAGGACAGATGCAAATACGACGTATAAAACATAAAATAAATTTCCTTTTTACGGAGCCGGCAGACACTCTTTGGAATCGGCTGACTGTTGTCTGTGTCCGGCAGTACCTCCATCTGACACCGGGTCCGACGTGAGGGATTTGGTTTTTTCCTTCCTTTTTAGTGTTGGCCAGCCCTTCCAAGGCGCTTACCTGGAGATCAACAAGAACCCCAAGTACAAGAAACTCAAAGACGCCATTGAGGAAAAGATCATCATCGCGGAGGTTGTCAACAAAATCAACCGTGCGAACGGGAAGGTAAAGGCTCGCCCCGCAGACCCGGGGGCGCGTTTGTCGCTGGGACCGTCCCTGTCATCTTCCGAATGTTAACGTTTGCATTTCACGACTGTGAGGGGCGCTGTCTCCCAGCCTGTAAGGTTCAGAGGCATGTTATGAATGGCTGCTGAGGAAACGCGTGTGAATTGAAATGTCTTGCCTGTGCTTCCTGTGTTCTCGGTTCGCATAGGTGTGCCTGCTGAGGGGTATTGGGATGAAATACACATTTCCGCAAATAACGAATGCCTTACACTCACGGGCCGTTGGGGGTGTTTTCCATCGCCGGGTTTGCATCCTGTTTGGTTTGGTTTTGTTTAGAGCACCTCCCGGATCTTCCTCTTAACAAACAACAACCTCCTCCTTGCCGATCAGAAGTCTGGCCAGATCAAGTCGGAGGTCCCGCTGGTGGATGTGACCAAAGTGTCCATGAGCTCGCAGAACGATGGCTTCTTTGCCATCCACCTCAAGGAGGTAAGGAGCCCACCGCCAACGTGACCGGCAGGCTTCTGCCTGTGTCCGCTCTCTCAGCCGTCGAGGTAACAGGATCCAAACCCGAATGATCTGCTGCTTGGAGATCACATGCTCTCCTTACTGATGGAAAGTTATGGCTACGTTCCCTGCTGGGTAGAATCTCAGGCTCGGTTTCTCAATAACTGAAGGAGATGAGTCGCTCGGTGGCTTGTTCGCTTGAGCCACAGTCTCACCGAGTAGCTGTCGCTGCGCTAGGATTGTTTCGAGCATAAATGGGTGGAACTATGAAGCGGTTTCAAACGAAGCTTCCTCCTGTTGTTTCATCCACATGCCGACCTCGCAAATGTCTTGTTCGTCCTTGATCTCGGGGTTTTTTACGTAAAGAATGTGACTGCAGTCAACTGCCTGACATTTGGACCTGAAGATGTTTTATGTTCTGTGCTCTTAGCTTAACCAGGACCTTCCTGACTTGAGCCCCTGGAGCCGGCCTCACTGACTTCGCAGTGACTCTGGCCAGGCCGTGTAGCTGTCACGTGCCTGCCTCATTCTTCTCCTCTGTAAAATGGGGAGAATAGCGGCACCTGTTTCATAGCGTTGTTCTAGGATTAAATGTAAAGCGCTTCACATAGGGCTTGCCACCTAGCAGTCACCAAATGAACGTGCCAGCAAACAGTCCTCACAGTTAGCGACACGCGTGTAGCTAGTAGTGCGCCTCGCTAGCGGAGTCTGACCTTGAGACAATCCCGTAGGCCTAGTTCAGCCTGTTTGCTCCGCTGTGGCTCTGGGCCTGATGGCAGCATAATCAGACCTCGATGATTCTGAGCCCCGACCACACGTGACAGCAACGCTGCTGCCCACAGCCCCGTCCAACCAGGTCAGGTCTGGGAGGGGCGCCAGCACCCGGCTTTTCAGAAGCTTCCGGTGGGACCCTCGTGCAGCTGAGCAGAGGCACGGCCTGGGGATGTCTGTTGGGGTTGTTACTGCTCTGATTTCTTTAACCGAATCACCGGGGAGTGTTTAAGCAGCGCTTTGAGAGTGCGTTCCCGGTGAGGGCAGTGCTCGGACCTGTGCGTGGGAGCAGGGGACCGGGAGCCGCCGCGGGTCCGTGTC
>NW_005364633.1:801384-804561 GCF_000412655.1 Myotis brandtii
GCGCCTCCGCCCGTCGGACAGCTTTGGGGAGCGAGGGGTAGGTGACCCCGCGGACGAGCTCAGAGCGGCGTGGAGGAAGTGCTGCTCTGTCATTCGTTCACTTTGAGGGATGCGCCCGGAGCTCCTGCCTCCTGCGCCGCCCTCCTCACCGTCTGGCCCCGCTTCATCCTCAGGGCTCGGAGGCGGCCAGCAAAGGGGACTTCCTCTTCAGCAGCGACCACCTGATCGAGATGGCCACCAAGCTGTACCGGACGACTCTCAGCCAGACGAGGCAGAAGCTCAACATCGAGATTTCCGATGAGTACGTGCACGCGGTACTGCATGTCCCTGCATGCTCCCGCTTCCTTGTTTTGGGGACGCGGCCCGAGCTCACTTGTTTATGCAGCCCCTACTGTGGAGGACCCAGTGCGTGTCTGTTGTTGGTTCCAGATGATGGGTGGGCAGGGAGTGACCGGTTCCTGCACCTGACATCCTAGTGGGAGGGGAAAACATGCCCAAATGAAATAACTCGGTGACATGACTTAGTTAGAGGGGAGAGCAGGTGAGGGGTCAGAGGGTGCTGGCTGTGGAGGTCAGCAGGTCTCGTGTTAGTGGCACTTGTGTTGAGGCTGGAATCGGGGGGCAAGCCAGGCAACGGTCCAGGGAGATGCCTTCAGGGGCAGCCTTCTGGGGAGGCAGCAGGTGCAAAGGCCCTGAGACGGGGGTAGACTTGGTGACCGAGTGAAATGAGAGAGAGTCAGGGCAGGCCCTGCGGAGCCTGGTAGCTGAGGTGAGGAGCTGAGATTTCACGGAGGATGGAAGCCACTAGAGCAGTGGTTCTCAACCTTGGCTGCACATTAGAATCACCTGGGAATCTTTTTAAAATCCTGATTTCTGGGCCTCATTCCCGAGGATTCCTAGGTGATTCTAATGTGCAGCCAGGGTTGAGAACCACTGCACTATAGGTTTGGAGCGAGGGTGGGGCATGGTCTGATTTGTTGGTTTCCAAGCTCGCTTTGCCTGTGGTGTGGAGAGTGACTATAGGGAGACAGGAGTGGAGGCAGAGAAATGAGCTGGGAGCTTCTCTGAGCTGTCCACGCTGAGGGTGACGGGCAAGGAGGGTGTGGCTTAGGCTAGGGTGTGAGGGAGAGCTGTGAGCAATAGGTTTTGAGTGTAGTTTGAAGGGAAACGAGGCCTTATTAACAGATTGGGCGTTAGGCTTTGGGCCTGAACCCATATGGTGATACCATTCACTGCAGCAGATGACACTGAGGAAAGGGGTTTGGGAGGGCCGGGGGGGAGGGAATAGCGTGGTGGGCTGTTGGGTGTGCTGTGTTTGAGATGCCTTTATTTTCACGTGTTGATAGCTAGTATTATAGAGTGAGTGTTCCGGGTGGACAGGGGCGTAGTGGTGCTAAGACTGCCCACACTTGAAACTTGCATTTCCCTTTACATTAGGGCCCTAATATGGAGACATTTTTTGCATGCAGGTTGGAGCCCCCCCTTCCTGCCCCCCCCCCCAATTATTAAGTCTATCAATATGAGATCGTTTGGATTGGAGCCACCATGTTTGATACTTAATTTTTTTTCCAGTAGATTGTTTACTGTTTGCTTATGTACTTTCTTCACATTTATCATAATCATTTGCATAACCAGATTGTTCAGGAAATGATTTTATTTTCTGGTTAAGATTTTGCCAGCCTGTTCTATTTCAGCTCTTTCTAAAAGTCTTTCTGTAGTGAGTTCACACCCACTCCTACCCCCGTGTAAGTCAGACACAGTCTCCTCGATGTGCTAGCACTGACAGAGCCTTAGCTCACCGTCCTCATTCTGCACTGAGAAGGGCACTTGGCCTGGGTGGGAGATTGGCCGTTATCTGTCCTCCGCCTTGGAAGTTGCAGGTTGGACTAAACAACGCTCTTGTTACTGGGTCCTTTCTCATAAACTACAGTGGGGCCTTGACTTACGAGTGTCCCGACGAACGAGTTTTTCGAGATACGAGCCGTCTCTCGGCCGATTTTTTGCTTTGAGTTGCGAGCTAAAATTCGGGTGACGAGCCAGCTTCAGATACCCCACCGCTAGTTGGTGCAGCGAACGTCACAGTGAACGCCACAACATCAGCCCAGCATCCCATGTCTCACTCGTTCACAATTGATTTGACATACGAGTAATTTGAGTTGCGAGCTCCGTCACAGAACGAATTAAACTCGTAAGTCAAGGCCCCACTGTACCAGGAAAAAAGGTAGTGGCTGGTTGGGTTCCATTCATTACAGCTTTAACCTGACAGGACCTCTTAGAGCAGCGGTCGCCAGGCTTTCGGACCTCAGGACCCCAGTGGTCCGCGGACACCGGGTGGCGGCCGCTGTGTCAGAGCCCTAAGCTCCCTTTCGTTGGCATCTGTGACGGGGATGCTGGGCTTCGTGGGTGGGACCGCTCAGCCCACTGTGGTGGCAGCGGGTCCGTTTCCCCTGCGGAGCCCCCCGTGCTGGGAGGGGGAGCCCTGTGGTTGGCGGGCTGCACCAACAGGCTGGAGTCACAGGGGGCCTTACACACCCACAGCCGGCCACACGGATTCCCGATTTTGAAACATATATTTAGGCTAGAAAGAACAATTAGCAAAATGCGTAGGTGCGACAGAAGTTGTGCAGGTAAATTGTGAACAACAAGAGTTTAGAAACCCTCGTCTCTAGGCCCTCCACACCCTCTCTTTCCCTGAAATTCTTTATTTTGTTTTCTCAGTTTGTTGATAGCTGAGTAGGACCCCTCCCCCAGCTTACATGTTTGCTGTGCAGAAAGGGAGAGGCATGGGAAATAGCACGTCGGTCTTTCCGTTTGAGACCTGGGACCCGTGTCTTGACGCTGCTCCCCTTGGAGGGATGCCCTCAGGGCTGCGCGCCGGCTGCGGAGCCACACGCAGCGAGTGTGACACCGGCTGATGGGACCCATGGACACGGTGCTGATGGGGGGAGGGGGGGGAGCTTGTCCAGATCAGGATCCATTCGAAAGCTAGAGCCGTGGGGTCGCCGGGGTCGCGTGTGAGCGTTCATCTGCCTTGTCCTTCCCCAGGTTCCTGGTGCAGTTCCGACAGGACAAGGTGTGCGTGAAGTTCATTCAGGGCAACCAGAAAAACGGGAGCGTCCCCACGTGCAAGCGGAAAAACAACCGGCTCCTGGAAGTGGCGGTTCCTTAGCGGGCGCC
>NW_005364633.1:804614-824100 GCF_000412655.1 Myotis brandtii
CACCCTCCGGCCCCTGCTCTCACGGACTCGTTTCTTTGTAATAGTGCAATTTGGTTTGGTTTGGTTCGGGGCTCGTCGTATGTTTGGGAATTGTCAAAGGCCAATACCGTTAGAGCCCCTTGGCGAAATAAACATGTCCGGCTGATCACTTTTTATTATTGGAATAGTTTTAACCCTGAGAGCGCACCTTCTGTGTGCGACCCCGGGACAGGACTACAGCAGCGACGGCGTCCGCGCCGTGTCCTCTGTGTCCTTTGGTTAGTCATCGTGTTAGATCTGTGTACCCTAAATCAACGTATTACTCATACATCATTAATACATCCAAGTATAGGAAACAGTCTTGCAAGACAGCTCGCTCACTCACCAACTATTTATTGAATGCCTCCTCTGCGAGACTGCGCTCGAGGGTAGGAAACGTTAGTGGGGATTTTTGTCTGTTTGCTTTTAAGGCCATTGCATCCCGGCTGGTTGGTGCTGGCTCTGCTGGGGCTGAGGGGGTTTTGTGGAGACCAGAACAGTCGCTGTTGCAGATGGACAGCGTGACGCGGGAGCCCTGGTGTGATTCTCACAACATGTCCTTCGAGAAGGGCTGGTCCTGGGAAGGAGGAATGTACAACGGGGTAACACGCCTCTCCCTGTGAAGAGAGAAAACTGACATTTGAACAGGACTTTTCGTTGGTTCCGATCTCTTGTAATTGCTTTAGGAAACAGAGTCGTTCTTATTTTAGGAAAAAAATGACAGAAGCCGCTCGGTAAGATTGTATTTTCCGTTTCTGGTAGACATCCTGTATGATCCTACATCTGCAGGGTGCTGTTCCCCACAGATCTGAGCAAATACTCTAAACAGCTGATGACAGAGTGGACGGCTGGGGGCCTTTCAGATGGTGGCAAACACTCTATATGATGTGCAATAAACATCCAAGATCTTGTTTTTTGGAAAGTTTTATTTATAAAATACATTTTGTATGAGAGAGGTGATTGGTCCAGGGGGCATATTTTAATCAAGGCTCAAAACTGTGTTCATTTGCAGGACTTTTCTTTTTTTCAAACTTACATTAAGGGTTCGTTTTGGAAGCTGCCTTTTAAACTTTGGAACCAAATTGTTTCTTATTTGGGGGATAATGTACATGCGATGGTATGTTAAATAATAAAACTGTTCTAATCTGGTGCCATTTCCTGGGTCACAGCTGTGTTTTTGTGTTTCGGGCTATTTTCCCATGTTGCGTGTCAGTACGGCGTCGCACAGGAAGGCTTCGCCACCCACACATTCTGTGCTCTCTGTGTAACTGAATTTCACTTGTCCTATAAACCAGAAACATCCATTGGAAGTATTTTCTGGGGGTTGGTTTTCTTTTCATTTTTGTGCTTAAAACAATTGCTTCCTTAAGACGTTCCCCGAAGCCTCTGTGAGCATTGGTGCCGACACAGCAAGCAATCACTTCCCTCCGGTCTTCTCCAGCATCTACCCAGAGTGCCAGGTGGATGATTCCTCAAACAGGTGCGTAGAAACGTGGAGCCCGGGGGTGTTTTTTATTTTATTTTATAATTTTATTGAATTGATTGGGGTGGCATTGGTTAATAAAATTATACAGGTTTCAGGGCACAATTCCACAATACATGAGCTGTACACTGTATTGTGTGTTCACACCCAAAGTCAAGTCTCCTCCATCACCATGTATCCCCACTTCACCTCCTACACTTCCCCGCCCCCTTCCCTTTGGTCATCACCACACTGCTGTCTGTGTCTATGAGGTTTTTTTGTTTTGTTTTTTGGGGGTTTTTTGCTTAATTTCTTCACCTTCTTCACCCAGCCCTCCAACGCCCTCCCCTCTGACAGCTGTCAGTCTGTCTCTGTGAGTCTGCTTCCATTTTGTTTGTTATTTTCTTTTGTGCATTAGATTCCACATTTTTTTAAAAAATGATTTTTAAAAATATTTAATACATGACGCTGGCCGGGTAGCTCACTTGGTTAGAGCATCATCTAGAAAACCAAGGTTGTGGTTGGATCCCCTGTCCGGGCACAGACAAGAATCAACCAGCGAATGCAGAAATAAGTGGAACAACACACTGATGTTTCTCTCTGTTTCCCTTCCTCTGTCTCTCTCAAATCAATAAAGAAAAAGAAATCAGTCTTTTAAGAAAATATATTTAATGCATTCACATTGTTCAAACTACAAGTAAGTATAAAAAGAGGCACAGTACTGCCCTGACCAGTTTGGCTCAGTGGATAGAGCGTCGGCCTGCGGACCGAAGGGTCCCGGGTTCGATTCCAGTCAAGGGCATGTACCTTGGTTGCGGGCATATCCCCAGTGGGGGGTGTGCAGGAGGCAGCTGGTTGATGTTCCTCTCTCATAGATGTTTCTACTCTCTATCCATCTTCCTTCCTCGCTGTAAAAAATCAATAAAATATATATATTTTTTAAAAAGAGACAGTACACACATTCTCCATCTCATCCGTTCCAGCATGCTCCCAGAAGTCACCATTGTGTTTAGTTGCTTTTGCGTTACTTGATGCATGTTTATCAGAGGAAATAAAAACACAGATTCTTAGCGTCCTTCTACTTAGTGGACAAAAGCTGTATTGTAGGCATCGCTTTGCCTTTTCGCTCTTCATTGTGTTTACAGTGGCATAGGCTCCTGTTGTCTGGATGCGCTGTAGTGTAGCTATCCAGGCCCCTGCCGGTCATCACGGGGCTGTGTCCTGGTGGAGGCTTAAGTCCTGGAGGGGGAGGAGCGATATTCCAGGGGCCTCCTTGTTGCATGTCCCCAGTACGTTATTTGCCGATTGTGCGTTCCGATGATCAGCAGCAATAGCAGTTACAGTGGTATATTTTCCAAAGTTTATTTCCAATAGAGAAACCATTTAACCTCAAACTTTGTGGTAAGTATTCTGCCCGGATTGAGAAATATCTCTATAAAGTAGTTTTAAATGGGACTCTTTGGGCACATCCACGCATCCCTGAAGTATTCAGGCGTTTCTGGTCATGCAGTTCATCCTGGGTGGGCTGGGACAAGCCCTGGTGGAAGAGGTCTTCTGAGCGTTGGCGAGAAAGCTCTCTCATGTGCCCTCCAATAGACGGGTCACAGGCTTGTATCGCACAGTCTTGGGATAATGAGTTGGATCCAGTATTCAGACGTAAGACCTTCAGCTCAAGTCTGAATACCTTTGCCGATGCCCCCAGAGTCGCGGGTATGTCATAATGGCAACGCACCAGGGCCCAGAATCCTGAGCGTCAGGCACAGTCCTCACTGTTGAGGATTTGGCTAAAATCTAAGAGAATCAATGGCTTTCTTATCCCGCCATTTGAAGACTCAGTGAGAACTCTGAAGTTCGAGTAATTGAGTACAGTTATGGTCATGAGAGCGCGGTTTAAAATTCTTTTAGGCTGAAAATGGGCGGCCGTGTTTTGGTTTTTTATCTGCTGTTTTTCGTGTAGAGGTGAGGCATTGGGTTCTAAGATACCCCAACAACAAGCGCGCTAAAACGGTGTCGTTGCTAGGGAAGGACTAGCGAGTTCCTTGATGTGTCCATTGAGGTTTTTCCAGGCGGCGTGTGGGGAGCGCCTGTCCTTAAGCTGGGCGTGGGGTTGCCCTGCTCTGCGGTTCTCAGGGTCACCCCGTAGAAGGCTGGAACCAGCAGCAGCAGGCTCTTCCTGTGGGAAAAACAGCGGGGAGCCTCCCCACCCCCCCCACCGCCGGGAGATTTCCTGTTGAGTAGTTGGTGTTCCCCTCGGAGGGAGGGTCGGCTCTTCGGACCTCATGGCGGCAGGTCCATCGTGTGCTCCTTCGTCCCCACGTGCTTGGCCCCGATGGCACCGGCTCCCCTTCCGATGGCTGCTCCGGGAAGCTGTTTGGAGCTGGTTTCCTCCAGGCCTTGGGATTGTTGGCCTCGGTTCTTTCAGAGCCTGGAGTTAATTACAGGCAGCGCCAGCCACTGCCCGGCCTCCTCCTTAGCTTCTTTTGCTGCTGGCAGGGTGGCCACTCCTGCTCAGTGCCATGCAATTCAGCAGAATCTAACTTTGTAACCAAGGAAGATGGTCTCGGAACTTAATTCCCTGTTTACCCGAAGGCCTGGCGGTGCTGAGAGGAAGAACCGGAGCACCCGCCGCCTTACCATCGTGCTTCGTCTTGAATGGTTTTGATCCGGTTTTGAGATAATTGACGTATAGCATCGTACAGTTTTAGGAGTGCAATATAATGACGTGACGTATGTATATGTGACAGACGTGATTGCCAGATAAGTAGTCAACAGCCATCACACCACATAATTACAATTTCTTCTTGTGATGAGAACTTTTAAGATTACCCTCTTAATTATCCGATGACCGATGAGCTGGATCGCCTTTTCAGCATTGGCCGTGTGACGTTCCCGTTCAAATACTTCACCTTTTCTTTTTTTCTTTTTCAGTTGGAGTTGTGGCTCTTTTTCTTTTTTCACTTGAAGTTACCCTTTGGGTGCGAGGCCTTTCGCAGGTGCGTGGCCTGTGTCTTCCTTCTCCCAGCCTCCGGCTGCCTTTTCTTCTCTTACCCTGTCTCTTGATAAACAGAGGGTCTGTGTTTGTATCGTCCAGCTTACCAGCTCTTTCCTCTGGTTAGTACTTTTTGTTTCCTGTTTCGGAAATATTTGTTTACTCGAGGTTATGAAGATAATTTGCCTGTGACTTCTTTAGAAGCTTTATATTTAGCTCTCTAGTCCACTGGGATTGATTTGGAGGAGGGGGAGTTGTGTAAAGTAGGGAGTCAGAACAAGTTTTTTCCCTGAGTGGATATCCGGGGGACGGCACCTTCCTCCGAAAAGACCATCCCTGCCCCGCGGCCCTGTTCCTAAGCTCTCTTCTGTTCCATTGTTTATCTGTGTGATCACTACCCTGAGTTGATTATTACGGCTTTGTAACAGGTTAGATGCACTTGTGATAGGAGGAGGAGCATTAAAACGAAGAAATACACCATCTCAAGTGTTTGGAGTAACAATAGCTCATCAGGATTCTAGATCTACGAACAAAATCAGCCCCTTTTTCAGCCGCAGGGATTTGGGCTCTGGAGTTCTAGTGGGACCATATGGGCATGGGTGGGGGGGGGTATTAAATGTTGCCTTGAAATAAATTAACAGCTTCTAACTCGATGCGCTCTTTTGTTTTCCATGGACTCCGTGGTTTCTGTATCACTAGTTACCCCCCTGTTACGTTATCCCCAGAGTCTTCATGGAACGACTGTCCTGTATGAGAGCCTGCGCATGTTTTGCTTTGAGGGAAGACTGTTTCCCTCTCAGACTCGGTGTCTGTGGAGGGGAGAGGCCCCTGGGGGCTTTCCTGATTCCCTAACAATTTCCTTACGTCTCAGACTGCGGGTCGTCTTGGGCAATGATCACAGCTGACAGTTGAGGCCAGATGGTGCTGGAAGTGGAGTCCGCATCTTCGTTTGGCTTCTCTAGTCCCACACTTCCTTCTTCATGGAATATATCATCTATAACAGTGATGGCGAACCTTTTGAGCTCGGCGTGTCAGCATTTTGAAAAACCCTAACTTAACTCTGGTGCCGTGTCACATACAGAAATTTTTTGATATTTGCAACCATAGTAAAACAAAGACTTCTATTTTTGATATTTATTTTATATCTTTAAATGCCATTTAACAAAGAAAAATCAACCAAAAAAATGAGTTCATGTGTCACTGGGCACATGATTTTTTAAAAAGAAGCAAGCTACGGCTTCCTGCTGCCTCCCTCTCATTCTTGATCCTCTGATGAAATACTTCTGTTCAGAAGAACATCAGGATGATGTGATCAGATCTGCTTTCTGCCAACAAAACTGGCCACAGCGTTGGAAGTATTTTCCCGCCCCCTGGGGTGTGGGGAGGGAGCTGGTCTCGGCATCGGGAGCCCGTCCTCGGCACTCGGGTGGGTGGCAGCGAGCAGAGCCGGACAGGCTGCCGGCGGAGGACCGCGGCTGCGCTCCAGATGGTCTGGCCCAGGAGGAGAAGTGATCGCATCTGCAGAGCTGAGTTCACGCTCCATTAAGAGGTGTAGGAAATAGCGCACTACTGTTCCCCAAAATCCGGGCTCGGCTGCTACAGGAGCAAACTCCATAGACCGACTCCTGTTTCTGACACTCAGTGGGAGAGCCCCATTTGCACTGACATTGGGGGTGTGTGGGGGCTTTGGCTTAGCAGCGCTGCCCCTAAGATTCCCAGGCCCTCGGGACTGGCAGACGGGCACTTAAAGCGATCAGATGCACGTTGTTATTTGAAACCATATGACTCCTCTCTATGTGGCTGCATTGTTTTTCCAAAATCAAAGCTGTCCAGAGTCTCCGCTCTGGAGGTGGTGTGTGTGTGTGTGTGTGTGTACACGCACGAGCACACGTGTGTGCATGGACGCACATGGAAGCACATACACACGTGTGCACATGGGTACACACAAAAAGCAGGGAAGAAAGCCTCCCCATTGATTGCTGCTTTGCACTTGAACCTCATCTTGCAAACAGGCCGACCTCATCTGTGTTGCATCTAATCAGGAAGGACGGAGATATTTCTGTAGCTGTTTTGCAACATGATGCTCTCTCTTCCTGCCCCCCCTGAAAAACACCATGTCCTAACCCTCAAAGATCATAGCACTCGGGTTAAAAATGTTAAAAGGCCAGCGGACAAAGTAGAATTCCACGCTGCTGGCTTGGACCGCATCCACCGTCTTCGACCTCGTCCCCAGGGGCCACTGCTAACTCCCTCCCAGCTGTTGGAAGCATGCGCTTCCTCCCAGGCCCCAGGGAGAGGGTGCCCTGTGAGCTGCCTGTGTCTGGGCCCTTCTGATGGGTGGACTGATGGGAGGAAGGGTGAGAGGTGGGAGAACAGGAGGCGACACCATGGCGACAGGGACTGGCCGAGCTGTCTGCACACAGCTGGTGAGGCGCAGCCACCAGGGCTGAGAGGGAGGGTGTGGGCCTAGTGGTTAGACGCAGGGGTGGGCAAACTTTTTGACTCGAGGGCCACAGTGGGTTCTTAAACTGGACCGGAGGGCCGGAACAAAAGCATGGATGGAGTGTTTGTGTGAACTAATATAAATTCAAAGTAAACATCATTACATAAAAGGGTACGGTCTTTTTTTTTTTTTTTTTTAGTTTTTTTCATTTCAAACGGGCCGGATCCGGCCCACGGGCCGTAGTTTGCCCACGGCTGGGTTAGAGCATCGGCCTGCGGACTGGGGGGCTGCAGTTTCGAGTCCCAGTCGAGGACACATACCTTGGATGCAGGCTCGACCCACTGCCCTGGTCGGGGCGTGTGCAGGAGGCAACAGGTCGATGTTTCTCTCTCTCTCCCCCTCCTCCCTCCCTCCCACTTTCTCTAGAAATCAAAGGAAAAAATACCCTCGGGTGAGGATTAAAAACGTAATGAAGAGGGGGGTTCGGGCTGGTGATGATGGGAGGAAAGGTGCCTGTGTGGCAGCGGCGGTCGAGCCGGAGGCCTCGCCGTCCTCTTCAATCATTAAAGAGCATCCTGACACGTCCTTTCATTTCTCCTCCCAGTCAGCCTCCCAGAGCTCAGTCACAAAGATGATTTCATTAAATCGGAGCTATTTGTCTAAATCATAAAGTTAGCTTTTCAGAAAGACTCACCGTGGGAACGTCCCGGGAGCGGCCACATCCTGCGTGTGTGAATGAACTTGCTTTCTGCCTTCCCCACCCCCGCCAGTCCACTCCCCTGACCCACTCCGGGCGCGTGTGTGCCCGGCGGACGCCTCCCCACACTCCCTTCCTCCTCCCACCCCTCCCGGGAAGGAGGGAGGGTGTGTGCACGATGGTGGTCAGCACCTCATCTCCGACTCGCCCTCCTCAGCCCGGCTCACTGCACCCGGAACGTTTATTCTCTGCTGCTTGCACACACTGGTCATCACCTTCCTCCTCACCCCTGGGCCTCCCAGTTTTCTCAGGAGAATCATCATTTCTTCATCATTATGGCGTGTTTTGTTTTTTGGTTTTTTTAAAATATATTTTATTGATTTTTTACAGAGAGGAAGGGAGAGGGATAGAGAGTCAGAAACATCGATGAGAGAGAAACATCGATCAGCCGCCTCCTGCACACCCCCGACTGGGGATGTGCCCGCAACCAAGGTACATGCCCTTGACCGGAATCGAACCAGGGACCCTTCAGTCCGCAGGCCGATGCTCTATCCGCTGAGCCAAACCGGTTAGGGCGCGTGTGTTGTTTTTTTTTGAGTCAAAAATGTGTACTAATCACGGCAAAGGCACGCTTTCCTTTCGAGCACCGAGCTAACGTTAACTGCTTATCACCCTCATTAGGGAGACTGACGAGTTTTTCTCGTCCCTGCGTGAGAGGAACTCCACCACGAAGGTGGAGACTTTGTATTTTTTATATATTCCCAGCTTCTAGGCCATTGATGGCGAACCTTTTGAGCTCGGGGTGTCAGCATTTTGAAAAACCCTAACTTACCTCTGGTGCCGTGTCACATATAGAAATTTTTTGATATTTGCAACCATAGTAAAACAAAGATTTATATTTTTGATATTTATTTTATATATTTAAATGCCATTTAACAAAGAAAAATCAACCAAAAAAATGAGTTCGCGTGTCATAGGTTCGCTATCACTGTTCTAGGCAGTGGCGGGCACATGGCAGACACTCTGTAAGTATTTGTTGAACTATTGAGTGAATGAGTGGGATGTTTATTGAGCACCTACTATATGTCAGGTACTGTTCTAGGTGCTGGGGATAGAATGACACGCTCCTAGAGCTCACATTCTCATTGATAAATGCGTCAACGTATTCTCCTTTAAATACAGAAAAAGCAACTGAAAACAGCCAACAGAAAAATGCAATATACTCTAGATAAAAAATCCTAGAGAATAAATAAGATCCTGTCTCCTAGGTTTTTCTAATTAATACATCTCCTTAAATGCCGGTTTTCAAGTGGAAATGTTTTTTACTTTACCTCGTTACTTTTCTCTCTTCGTGAATAACATTCGACAGTATTATTGCTAACTGTGTCATCGCCAACCTGAGGGGTTTCAGCCACAGTGTAACATGAATAGGCTGTGGGTATGTTCAGAGGAACCCAGCTCTCTCTTAGCACAATTTTTATGGGGAAAGTTCTTCATGTGTCTGGTCCGGAACTTAACTCTCGCCATACAAACTGCCTGCGTGCGAGAGGGGATTTCAGCATTGCAGGGTGTTAGCGTCCTGGCTTTTTAAAAATATAGGTGACAATATTTTATCTGCTCGTTGCCCTACAACAGTGGTCGGCAAACTCACTAGTCAACAGAGCCAAATATCAACAGTACAACGATTGAAATTTCTTTTGAGAGCCAAATTTTTTAAACTTAAACTATATAGGTAGGTACATTGTTATTAACTTAATTAGGGTACTCCTAAGGCTTAGGAAGAGCCACACTCAAGGGGCCAAAGAGCCGCATGTGGCTCGCGAGCCACAGTTTGCCGACCACGGCCCTACAACCTCATTGTTAAGAGGAAGAACTCGATCATGGCCTGCCCTGTGGGGTCAGTGCTGGGGTGGCCTAGTGGTGGAGCATCGACCTATGAACCAGGAGGTCAGGGTTCAATTCCCAGTCAGGGCACATGCCCCAGTTGTGGGCTCGGTCTCCAGGAGAGGGCATGCAGGAGGCAGTCGATCAATGATTCTCATCGTTGATGTTTCTATCTCTTCCTCTCCCTTCCTCTCTGAAATCAATAAATAATTAAAAATCAAATTAAAAGGCATATTGTGAGAACTTCCTCCCAATGAAAATACTATATTGAGTCTGCAGATTTTTTTTCTATATTTTCCTGCATTGCTTCCCTTTCATTTATTCATTCATCCATCAAATACGAGAAGAATATTACGAAGACTCTGTACAACATAAAAAGTGTAAGGCTCCTCATAAAAATCTGTAAATAACAATTGTGCTCACATATGCTACATATGACACTGTCATTGCAGTTAACACTGAATTTAAAAGTTATGGTGGCAGTGACTTTAAATTGAGCCTCACGCAAGTTGAAGCTTTCGCTGTCTTCTCTATCATTTATTTCACAGGAGTGTGGCAAAGCACCAGAAAGCAACAGGCATTTGCTATTTAAGATGTTTAGGCATCTTATAGTTATTCAAACATTTGATCTGATGGTAATTTGTTGGTTCACATCCCTCTACTTGAATATTCTCAGACGCTTTGATAATGACCCTCTTAAAGGTGAAATCTGTTTCCTGCGGAGGCACGTGCTTTCCTCCGAGTCTTGCTATCACTGCTGAGAACACGTGTGTATTTCTCCTGAGGATCACGGTGCGGTGAGAGCTGTGGTGTGTCCGCCGATTGCATATGGGTGAGTGAGCGTGTCCAGCAAGTGTTTACTGACAAATAACGCGCTATTCTGAAGACCCTACCTCTTACCTGAACTAGAATCTTCTAAATGCGCTCGTCATTGGGAGATCAACGGGTATGGAGACTGTCCTTGGGAAACGTAATTTAGGGATCGCGTTGCTTGGATTCCTTCCCTCTAGGAAAGAACTTGCCATGGGGCTTATTTTGATAGGCAACAACACTGGTGGGTTTTCAGTGCCGAGTTGCTAACGTTTCTGAAAGACTGCCAGGGGAGGGGAGACTTTACCTAATTCTCCGTCCCTCCACATCCCCCTTTCTGTGTCTTTCTTTGCTTTAGGGCCTTTGACTGAAGGAGCACGTTTTCTTTCTTCCTTTTTCTAGTCATGAGCTGCTCCTTCCTTGCCTGGAGGGTTAGTCAGTATAGCAGCCCCCAGCCTCCTAGAACTTGCACCTCCTGCTTGAAGCCTTGGGCTCAGGGCAGATGCTGTGATCGCCTCATTAGGAGGTGCTGGCTGAGTATTTTCTAGACCAGCCGTTCTCAACCTGTGGGTCGCCAATCATGGGTCATGACCCCTTTGGGGGTCGAACGACCCTTTCACAGGGGTCACCTAAGACCATCAGAAAACACATACATAATTACATATTGTTTTTGTGATTAATCACTATGCTTTCATTATGTTCAATTTGTAACAATGAAAATACATTCTGCATATCAGATATTTACATTATGATTCATAACAGTAGCAAAATTACAGTTATGAAGTAACAACGAAAATAATTTTATGGTTGGGGGTCACCACAACATGAGGAACTGTATTAAAGGGTCGCGGCATTAGGAAGGTTGAGAACCACTGTTCTAGACCAAAGCTTTCCTCTCCCACTAGGGACATGCACCCCACACCACTGCAGGGGTATCGCTGGGACGCAGCACATGTTCCTTCAGGAGGGGCTGCAGTCTCAGCGAGGGGCCAGGCAAGCCCTGGACGCACACTGGGCAGGGCTGCCCCTTGGCCATGGTTTCAGCCTCTCCGTCCCGTGTGGGAAGTGGGACGAAGGCTCTCGGAGGCTTGCGTATCGAGTAGACGGACGCGCCTGATGGGGAGGAGCGGGAGCAGGCAGATGGCCCAGCTTTCATGTGCAGAAGTGTTTGTGGTGGTTCTGTTTGAAATTGATTGTTGGTGCTCTCAGGGGACAGCCTGTGACAAATAGTATCATAAAAATGTTAAAAATAGCATATTTATTCCTCGGAAAATCTGAGTTCCCACAATTCAGTGAGCTGGGAAAATTGCTAAACTTTCTGGACACAAAGTGCTGATTCTCTGTTCTTACAACCCTCTCATTGCACAGAGGATTTTTTCATTATAATTTTTTTTTTCTGAATTCTGAACAATTCTCCAGCTAGCCCTTTTAAAAATATATATATATAAAACAAATATGTCAACTTGTATTTTTGGATAAAATTTTAAATTCCAAGTGAAATGTGCATGCGGTATTGATCAAACAGTTACAAAAATGACAGTGAATTCCTCAGAACATTCTCTCTATGTGTACACCAGCCCTGCCCAATGGAAATATGATGTGAGCCACATATGCAATTCACTAAGTAAGTTTAAATTTTCTGACAGCCACATTAAAAAAGTAAAAATAATCAAGTGAAATTAATGTTAATACTATCTCTCTATATAAAAGCCTAATATGCAAATTGTCCCCTTGGGAGTTCAACCAGGAGACCAGGAGTTCGATCGCTCGCTATGACATGTGCTGACCACCAGGAGGTGGTGCAGAATGAAGAAAGGCCCTGGCAGGGGAAGTGAGGGGAAGGGAGGCCCTGGCTGGCAGCCAGAAGGCCCCGATCGGCCCCGATCGGCCCTGATCGCTGGTCAGGCCTAGGGACCCTACCCGTGCAAAATTTCATGCACCGGGCCTCGGGTATTTAATATGTTTTATTTGACCCCATCCATTTAAAATCTAATCATTTCAACATGAAATCAATATAAAATATTACTGAGATATTTTACATTTTTTCTTTGGTTAGAGGTTCAAAATTCAATGTGTATTCCATACTCACAACACACCTCAATTCAAACCACTCCTTTCAAATGCTCAGTTGCCACTTGTATAGCTAATGGCTACCATGTTAGACATCACAGATCTACACCGTAACAACCATTTGAAAAAAATAAAGTATGTAGATATTTATCAGTGTTTCGTAGGGCCTTTGGATAAGAATGTAGGAGATGAAGAATAAGTAGGAAGAGCAAGGAAACACCTTGTGTGGTTGTTATTGAGGCCAACAAGGGTCAAAAATGTTTGGGGTATCTAAGTTCGTAGATGTCAAGTAGCGCTGTGTATCAGGAATGCTTTTGGCCGCAAATAACACAAACCTGAATCATAGTGACTGTGGTGGCTGATTTTACGTGGCAACGTGGCTGGGCCACGGTACCTGTATCTGCTCCATTATTCTTCTGCATGTTGCTGTGAGGGAGGTGTTCGTTGGATTAACGATTACATTGGTGGACAATCAACTCTTCTCTGGATCTTCAGCCTGCTGGCCCATCCTGCTGATTTAGGACTTGCCAGCCTCTATAGTCATGTAAACCAATTCCTGCAAATCTCTCTCTCTCTCTCTCTCTCTCTCTCTCTCTCTCTATGCTTGGCAGAGCACCTGGTGCGTAGTGAGCCCTCCACGCACCTTCCCTCTGTGTGTTATGTGGCATCACTCACCTCTCTTCCTTGCACCTGCGCTGCAGCACCTCCCTTCTCTTAGAGCCACCCTCTCTCCCATGCTCACTGCACCGGCTGGAGTGTGGGTGCCTTCCCTGCCCAGCCCCCCCCCTCCCCCACTTCAGGTCACATCAGAGCATGCTTTCTCATGTGCACACCTCACCACCTGGCTCCTGGCCCCCTTTTTAAAAAATTGACTCTCATCACCATCACCTACTGAATAAAGGCCAAACCCCAGACAACTCTAGAACGCCCACACGAGAGAGACGTGGGCACAGCAATCTGAGGGAGGTGACTGAGGAACTGTCTCATTTTTTAATTGAATAAAACTAGCCAGGTGTTTTTTTAAAGCCAACTTCAAGGAACTCTCAGTAACCATATCTGGGACAATTTGAGCAACAAAATAAATAAAATTGACTGCACGAGTCCATACTGACATAAATAAATAATTAAATGGAAACGTAAATGGAGGGAAAGGGAACTCCCACTGAAAGTAGGAGGATCGGTAATAAACGTAGAAGTCAGTGCGGAAGCAAACACTACGGCAGCAATTGCCTCAGACGAAAGTCACCAAGGGGTGCCAAACGTTAGAGCACTTTCATGCGTTTGATTTGTGTTTGTCTGTATCCGAGTCCTATTTTACGATGACATTTAAAAGGAGATGAAGAAAAAGAAAGGAGACGAAACAACCAAAAGATCGAGTGAATTTTCCCACCACCGTGAGTTTGGGAAGGCGATGCCTCGAGAAGGTCATGGTTTGTTTGACGTAGAAAACCTGCGTCCAGGGGACTTTGGGTTAAGCTTCCTCCAGTTTATTGCAGCCTTGAATGAGCAGTAGATTTATTTTTTAAAAAATAAGTAAACAAAACAGCGATAAGCTTTGTCCTCGCTGCCCCTGAGTGGTGAGAAGCAGAGCGTGTGTTTGCTCTGGCCTGATATGACCTCCAACAGCGCTGTCGTCTATCAGGACGGTACATGTCTGCGGATCAGCCGGGAGCGTGACGAGACGAAGGACCCTGGAGCGTGTGTTCACGCCGCTAACTGAGATTACCTCGGGGGAATATTTAAACATGTGGGCGCTCGCACTGCGGTCACAGAGAGACAGGGCCTTGTGCTGAAGATATTCGATAAGTGCTTGTTTTCGAAATTTCAAGTGAAGAAATTAGACAGAAGAACTTATTAAACTGCACCGTGAGTATGCAGTTAGCTGAATCCAGGGTGCAGACCTGTGTAGAGCAGGGAGGTCTGCGTGAGGACTGTGCCAGGAGCCAGTCTCTATGTGAACGCCTGCTTCTGACCCCTTGCCAGGGCCTTGATCATATTTTCAAAACGTTCTGTCCAGAGTTTACAACGATTTATTGTCTGTCAGAGTTTTCAGCTGCTGCATGTTACTCTCTACATCATCCCTGGAACCGGAGCGGTCCTCCGTTCTTGCCTAGAGGGTGCCAGTGGCCTGACTGGCCTCCCGCTCCAGCTCTCGGACCTCTCGGGCTGTTCTCTACCCAGCAGACAAAGTATCTTTTTAAATATTTGAGTCCTGTTTTTCAATGTTCTGGTCAGAATCGGCTATTTCTCATGTCATTTACAGGAAAAGCCAAATTCTTCACAGTGGCCTACCAGGCCCTCTGCCATCGGGCCCCCTCGCGGTCTTATAACTGTACCCCGGGCTCTGCTGTAGGCACGCCGCCCCCCTTGCCGCGCTGCCATGCAGTGGATGCACGGCGGGGTCACGGCCGCAGTCCTGGCTGTTCCCCCACCTGAAGGGCTCTTCCATCAGGCGTCCGCCTCGTGCGCTCCAACTCGAGTCGGGTCTGGCTCAGATGTCACCTGCTCAGTGAGGCCTTCCTGACCGTTCCCTTAAATGCACCCTCCCCTCCTCTTCTCTCCTCGTCACCTCCGCCAGCATTCCTTGACTCCTTTTTCTGCTGTCATTTTCTTCATCTAAAATAGTATTATTTTACCGTTTCATTTATGTCTACTTCCACTCCATCAAGGCAAGGGTGTCCGTCCCTTGGTCCTTTGCTGTTTCCCGAGTGCCAGACAGTGCCTAGCAGTTAGGACAGCGGTTCTCAACCTGTGGGTCACAACCCCTTTGGCGGTCGAACGACCCTTTCACAGGGGTCGCCTAAGACCATCCTGCATATCAGATATGTACATTACGATTCATAACAGTAACAACATTACAGTTACGAAGTAGCAACGAAAATAATTTTATGGTTGGGTCACAACATGAAGAACTGTATTTAAAGGGCTAGAAGGTTGAGAACCACTGAGTTAGGAGATGTCCATTAATATTTGTTCAAAAAGATAAGGCTGAATATTCTAATCATCCCTTTGTCAGGCACATCTATGGGTGGATACAAACTCAGTGGCGGAGTGTGACTTTTCCTACGAGGGATCAGGCTGTACCATAGGTCTACCAAACTCTTACTCTAAGGGAAACCCTTTTCTTCTGTCCCAGATCTAGAGAACAGCAATGCTAAGCTTCCTTCTACCCAAAGGCCTATCCAATTCTAAACGTCTACGGCAGTTTAAACAGGCACCACGCGGAGCTCAGAGGCTTGGCATTGAACAAAGAGCACTCTGAACTTGATGTGCTAGATGGCCTTGGGTTGTTTAACACATCTGAATCTCGGTGTCTTCACTGGGAGAGCAGGGTAAGGACCACTCTCCAGGTTTCTTTGTTAATATTACATGAAGCTGGAGCAACAGAAACATTTCAATAAAGAATCAAATAAGAGCTCGGCCAGCGTGGCTCAGTGGTTGAACCAGGAGGTCGTGGTTTGATTCCCTGTCAGGGCACGTGCCAGGTTGTGGGCTCGACCCCCCAGTGTGGGGCGTGCAGGAGGCAGCCAATCAATGATTCTCTCTCATCATTGTTTCTATCTCTCTCTCCCTCTCCCTTCCTCTCTGAAATCAATAAAAATATATTTTTTAAAAAAGAACCAAACAAGATGGATGTTTGTTTATCTCTCATGTCTACATCTGGAGGTTGGTCCAGGGTGGGCCTGGCCCTCCATGTCCTGAGGGACCCAGGCTCTTTTCATCTGGTGGCTCTGTAGCCTTCGCTACCAAGTTCGCCTGGAGTTCTAAGATGGTTGCTTCTGCTCCAACAACTATGTCTGCTCTGCAGCCAGCAGCAGTCTCCCACCAGACGCGTTCCCGGTAGTAGCCAGGCAGAAGATGACTGGAAATGCCGTGTTTACTTTGGAGACCCATCAAGCCGGTTGGGAATGTTATCCCCCTGGAGGAAGGGAAGAGGGGATAGTAAAGGGCACATGGTAGCCTTCCAGTCTAGTTTACTGCAACGAGGAAATGACTCTAAGATTCATGACAGCTACAAAGCACTTAACCTATGAGTTATCATCTCCCCTTTTCTGCATTAAATCATGCATTGGCCTTGCCCTTTTAAGAAAATGAACCTTCTTTAATTCTTTGTATCTGGTTCTTAGTCCTTGAACATTTCTGCTGCGGTACTTTCTTAAACCATCCCAGTCTTCCCCAATTCTTACAGGTAGAGATAAAACCTACTATCAAACTAAAAGGGGCGGTTTCAGGTGTTGATAAGCCATTGATAGCCATCCTTGGGGCTATCACTATAAAGGTTCCTAGAACCACAAAACCATCCTGGTTTTCAAAATCTTGATTGCTGAAATTTCAGAATTTCAAAATCCTTGGGAGAGCGGGTAATGAGGCAGATGGGTAGTATTGCCCGTGTTGTTCCGATACCTTTAGCTCTTTTCCCGGCACAGCGTGCGGAGTAAGGTTCTAGGGCAGTGACGGCGAACCTTTTGAGCTCGGCGTGTCAGCATTTTGAAAAACCCTAACTTAACTCTGGTGCCGTGTCACATACAGAAATTTTTTGATCTTTGCAACCATAGTAAAGCAAAGACTTATATTTTTGATATTTATTTTATATATTTAAATGCCATTTAACAAAGAAAAATCAACCAAAAAAATGAGTTTGCGTGTGACCTCTGACACGCGTGTCATAGGTTCGCCATCACTGTTCTAGGGTGTCTCTTACAGCCTCTGAATGGCCAGTGCTTTCATTTTAAGTGGAAGGACTTTTTCTTCAAATAAAACCTTCTGATTACACCTCAGACAGAGCGAGGCACTATGCACCGATGGAGGCGAGGGTGGGGCCGCGGACAAATGAACTCATCTCTGTCATCGCTTCACTTGTTGAGAATCACTTAGTAGGGGCTGAGTGGGACTGATTAGGAAAGGGATTTGGCAAGGAAGTCAGAATTATTATTCCCTTCAGTAACTCCCGCTATAAACTGAGGCCTGGTTGCCTAGCAACTCAAACCCATCCAGGACAAGCTCTGCCAATACTAAAAGAAGCAGAGCTAGTGATGACAAGTCAAGAAGTGGGTCACAGAGTTATAAATTGTACATAAGCGAGCAAGCCTCCACGAGGCCCTCCAGGTGCTGGGAGCCCGAGGCAGGGGGCAGAGGGGGCAGGATGGTGAGGGGGAGGTCAGCCGCCCGCCCTCCAGACACGGTCGCTTTCCTGTGCCCCCACAGAGCACTGCCTTTGCGCCCCACTTTCTCCTCTACTGCCTTCTGCATTGCACCTCCGGTTCCCAGTCTTTCCTTTAAAATTCGTCTTCGCTGCCTTTTGTCAGGAACGTCGACATGCCTCCTCCTTGTGTGTGTGTCTAATGCAGTGGTTCCCAAATGGGGGCAGGCTTGTCCCCCAGGGGGCATTTGACAACATTTGGAGATGTGTTTGGTGGTGACACAAGGGCAGGGGCGTGGGGAGCCACTGGCATCTGGTGGGCAGAGCCAGAGAGGCTCCAGACATCCTACCTGCCACCCCACAGGGTGTGGCCAGCCCCGCCTGGTGGGGTTACCTGGCCCCAGGTGTCAGCAGAGCCGACGTTGAGAAACTTGGTCGAAGGCATGTTCTCTACAAAGACAGTAAATTAAATATTGCTTTGACACAATCTTAGTTCCTTCATGTGTACTTTCCTGGGGAGGGAAGTGGAGGTTAAAAATAATGTCTGAAACGGCCTCTGTGGCTGACGAAGGGCTTCTATGGGAAGCAGCCTCACAGGGTGATGTGAACATGAATTCCTAATGGGCAGCTCAGGGGGAGTCGTTATGTCCCAGGCCGCCGGCTTCTTTACTAAAAGGCTTGTCTTTGCCTTAAGCAAGGCCAGGCCAGTGTGTCTGCATTTAGGTTAGCACCTTTGACACCCTTTCAGGCCCCAAGAGAGCACATACTCTTATCTCCTGCCTCCATGACATCTTCCTTACCTTCCCCCCTTAATTTCAAATGCATAAAAGAAGCTACCGCTCAGCCGGCGTGGCTCCATGGCTGAGCGTCGACCTGTGAGCCAGGAGGTCACGGTTCGATTCCGGGTCAGGGCACATGCCCGGGTTGCGGGCTCGATCCCCAGCGTGGGGCGTGCAGAAGGCAGCCGACGGCAGCCGACTGATTCTCTCTCATCACTGATGGTTCTATTTCTCCCTCTCGCTTCCTCTCTGAAATCAATAAAAGTATATATATTTTTAAAAAGAATATATAAAATGTGGCAAACTCTCAGGTTGATCTTCTCTACTTGAAGGCTGTTTGGTGTCCCCAGGCTCCTCCCCCCTGTGCTGGGAACAGTCCCAGGCGATGGTAACCCGAGGACAGGAGGCTCCTGGGGCATCAGGGGCGGGTCCCCCAGCAGTGGCTGGCCTCGAAGAAATGAGGAGTCAAAGCTTCTTTTAAAATCAGAAGGTACTCTTGCAACTTTGAGGACAGAGTTTGGGGCTTTGTTGGTCAGAGTAATTAAACGAAGGTCACCCCCGGAATGTGGCCGCCCCCATCCGCGCAGCTGCAGTGACTCTGGGAAGAAAGACGCCCCACTTCCTGTGGCTGTGGGTCGCCCCGTTGGGACTTCCTGTCACAGGCTGTGAGAGCTCCCACCATCCCCCTCACCCCAGAGTTCCTCCTACCCGTTTCCATCATCTTCAAACAGAAGGATCAGGGAGAGTCAGCCCATTGAAATTGATGCCAAGAAGAGGTTTTTCAGCAGATCTACTTTCAAAGTGAATTCACATGTCTCAGAAGGTTTTTCTATTAAGCAATTTTCATTATAGCTTCACAAATAAAATGAGGCAGGAAGAGGAAAGAGAGAACGGAGTTTATGAAGCCAGAATAAAAGTTTTATTGGATTCAATTTCAAAAATAGAGTCCCTGGGTTCAGCTCTTCTTATGGCAGTATAGGGCAAAACCATTTAGTCTATATATATATCTATATCTATATATCTATATCTATATATAATCTATATCTAATCTATATCTATATATCTATCTATAGCTATAGCTATATCTATATCTATCAGCCAAGCCACCAGACTGATAGAATGACCGGAATGATTGGTTGCTATGATGTGCACTGCGGCAGCCAACCAGCCCAATCAGGGCCCCAATGGGCCCCC